>NW_027362773.1:162643182-162968220 GCF_046119375.1 Phyllobates terribilis | reverse complement strand
ATATACAGCACAGTGAGTATCTGTAGCTCTATATACAGGCACAGTGAGTATCTGTAGCCTATATACAGCACAGTGAGTATCTGTAGCTCTATATACAGCACAGTGAGTATCTGTAGCTCTATATACAGGCACAGTGAGTATCTGTAGCCCTATATACAGCACAGTGAGTATCTGTAGCTCTATATACAGGCACAGTGAGTATCTGTAGCTCCTATATACAGCACAGTGAGTATCTGTAGCCCTATATACAGCACAGTGAGTATCTGTAGCTCTATATACAGGCACAGTGAGTATCTGTAGCCCTATATACAGCACAGTGAGTATCTGTAGCTCTATATACAGGCACAGTGAGTATCTGTAGCTCTATATACAGGCACAGTGAGTATCTGTAGCTCTATATACAGCACAGTGAGTATCTGTAGCTCCTATATACAGCACAGTGGAGTATCTGTAGCCCTATATACAGGCACAGTGAGTATCTGTAGCTCTATATACAGGCACAGTGAGTATCTGTAGCTCTATATACAGCACAGTGAGTATCTGTAGCTCTATATACAGGCACAGTGAGTATCTGTAGTCCTATATACAGGCACAGTGAGTATCTGTAGCTCTATATACAGGCACAGTGAGTATCTGTAGCCCTATATACAGGCACAGTGAGTATCTGTAGCTCTATATACAGGCACAGTGAGTATCTGTAGCTCTATATACAGGCACAGTGAGTATCTGTAGCTCTATATACAGCACAGTGAGTATCTGTAACCCTATATACAGGCACAGTGAGTATCTGTAGCCCTATATACAGGCACAGTGAGTATCTGTAGCTCTATATACAGGCACAGTGAGTATCTGTAGCTCCTATATACAGGCACAGTGAGTATCTGTAGCCCTATATACAGCACAGTGAGTATCTGTAGCTCTATATACAGCACAGTGAGTATCTGTAGCTCTATATACAGGCACAGTGAGTATCTGTAGCTCTATATACAGGCACAGTGAGTATCTGTAGCTCTATATACAGCACAGTGAGTATCTGTAGCTCTATATACAGGCACAGTGAGTATCTGTAGCTCTATATACAGCACAGTGAGTATCTGTAGCTCTATATACAGCACAGTGAGTATCTGTAGCTCTATATACAGGCACAGTGAGTATCTGTAGCTCTATATACAGGCACAGTGAGTATCTGTAGCTCTATATACAGCACAGTGAGGATCTGTAGCTCTATATACAGCACAGTGAGTATCTGTAGCTCTATATACAGCACAGTGAGTATCTGTAGCTCTATATACAGGCACAGTGAGTATCTGTAGCTCTATATACAGGCACAGTGAGTATCTGTAGCTCTATATACAGGCACAGTGAGTATCTGTAGCCCTATATACAGCACAGTGAGTATCTGTAGCTCTATATACAGGCACAGTGAGTATCTGTAGCCCTATATACAGCACAGTGAGTATCTGTAGTCCTATATACAGGCACAGTGAGTATCTGTAGTCCTATATACAGGCACAGTGAGTATCTGTAGCCCTATATACAGCACAGTGAGTATCTGTAGCTCTATATACAGGCACAGTGAGTATCTGTAGCCCTATATACAGCACAGTGAGTATCTGTAGTCCTATATACAGGCACAGTGAGTATCTGTAGCCCTATATACAGGCACAGTGAGTATCTGTAGCTCTATATACAGGCACAGTGAGTATCTGTAGCTCTATATACAGGCACAGTGAGTATCTGTAGCTCTATATACAGGCACAGTGAGTATCTGTAGCTCTATATACAGGCACAGTGAGTATCTGTAGCTCTATATACAGGCACAGTGAGTATCTGTAGCTCTATATACAGGCACAGTGAGTATCTGTAGCCTCTATATACAGGCACAGTGAGTATCTGTAGCTCTATATACAGGCACAGTGAGTATCTGTAGCTCTATATACAGGCACAGTGAGTATCTGTAGCCTCTATATACAGCACAGTGAGTATCTGTAGCCCTATATACAGCACAGTGAGTATCTGTAGCTCTATATACAGGTACAGTGAGTATCTGTAGTCCTATATACAGCACAGTGAGTATCTGTAGCCCTATATACAGGCACAGTGAGTATCTGTAGCTCTATATACAGGCACAGTGAGTATCTGTAGCCCTATATACAGCACAGTGAGTATCTGTAGCCCTATATACAGCACAGTGAGTATCTGTAGCTCTATATACAGCACAGTGAGTATCTGTAGCTCTATATACAGCACAGTGAGTATCTCTAGTCCTATATACAGCACAGTGAGTATCTGTAGCTCTATATACAGCACAGTGAGTATCTGTAGCTCTATATACAGCACAGTGAGTATCTGTAGCCCTATATACAGGCACAGTGAGTATCTGTAGCTCTATATACAGGCACAGTGAGTATCTCTAGTCCTATATACAGCACAGTGAGTATCTGTAGCTCTATATACAGCACAGTGAGTATCTGTAGCTCTATATACAGCACAGTGAGTATCTGTAGCTCTATATACAGGCACAGTGAGTATCTGTAGCTCTATATACAGGCACAGTGAGTATCTGTAGCTCTATATACAGGCACAGTGAGCATCTGTAGCTCTATATACAGCACAGTGAGTATCTGTAGCTCTATATACAGCACAGTGAGTATCTGTAGTCCTATATACAGGCACAGTGAGTATCTGTAGCCCTATATACAGCACAGTGAGTATCTGTAACTCTATATACAGGCACAGTGAGTATCTGTAGCCCTATATACAGCACAGTGAGTATCTGTAGTCCTATATACAGCGCAGTGAGTATCTGTAGCTCTATATACAGGCACAGTGAGTATCTCTAGTCCTATATACAGCACAGTGAGTATCTGTAGCTCTATATACAGCACAGGGAGTATCTGTAGCCCTATATACAGCACAGTGAGTATCTGTAGCTCTATATACAGGCACAGTGAGTATCTGTAGCTCTATATACAGCACAGTGAGTATCTGTAGTCCTATATACAGCACAGTGAGTATCTGTAGCTCTATATACAGGCACAGTGAGTATCTCTAGTCCTATATACAGGCACAGTGAGTAGCTGTAGCTCTATATACAGGCACAGTGAGTATCTCTAGTCCTATATACAGCACAGTGAGTATCTGTAGCCCTATATACAGCACAGTGAGTATCTGTAGCCCTATATACAGGCACAGTGAGTATCTGTAGCTCTATATACAGGCACAGTGAGTATCTGTAGTCCTATATACAGCACAGTGAGTATCTGTAGCTCTATATACAGCACAGTGAGTATCTGTAGCTCTATATACAGCACAGTGAGTATCTGTAGTCCTATATACAGCACAGTGAGTATCTGTAGTCCTATATACAGCACAGTGAGTATCTGTAGCTCTATATACAGGCACAGTGAGTATCTCTAGTCCTATATACAGCACAGTGAGTATCTGTAGCTCTATATACAGGCACAGTGAGTATCTGTAGCTCTATATACAGGCACAGTGAGTATCTGTAGTCCTATATACAGCACAGTGAGTATCTGTAGCTCTATATACAGGCACAGTGAGTATCTCTAGTCCTATATACAGCACAGTGAGTATCTGTAGCTCTATATACAGGCACAGTGAGTATCTGTAGTCCTATATACAGCACAGTGAGTATCTGTAGCTCTATATACAGGCACAGTGAGTATCTCTAGTCCTATATACAGCACAGTGAGTATCTGTAGCTCTATATACAGCACAGTGAGTATCTGTAGCCCTATATACAGCACAGTGAGTATCTGTAGCCCTATATACAGCACAGTGAGTATCTGTAGCTCTATATACAGCACAGTGAGTATCTGTAGCTCTATATACAGCACAGTGAGTATCTGTAGTCCTATATACAGGCACAGTGAGTATCTGTAGCTCTATATACAGGCACAGTGAGTATCTGTAGCCCTATATACAGCACAGTGAGTATCTGTAGCTCTATATACAGCACAGTGAGTATCTGTAGCTCTATATACAGCACAGTGAGTATCTGTAGCTCTATATACAGGCACAGTGAGTATCTGTAGCTCTTTATACAGGCACAGTGAGTATCTGTAGCCCTATATACAGCACAGTGAGTATCTGTAGCCCTATATACAGCACAGTGAGTATCTGTAGCTCTATATACAGGCACAGTGAGTATCTGTAGCCCTATATACAGCACAGTGAGTATCTGTAGCTCTCTATACAGCACAGTGAGTATCTGTAGCTCTATATACAGCACAGTGAGTATCTGTAGCCCTATATACAGCACAGTGAGTATCTGTAGCTCTATATACAGCACAGGGAGTATCTGTAGCCCTATATACAGCACAGTGAGTATCTGTAGCTCTATATACAGGCACAGTGAGTATCTGTAGCTCTATATACAGCACAGTGAGTATCTGTAGCTCTATATACAGCACAGTGAGTATCTGTAGCTCTATATACAGGCACAGTGAGTATCTGTAGTCCTATATACAGGCACAGTGAGTATCTGTAGCTCTATATACAGGCACAGTGAGTATCTGTAGCCCTATATACAGGCACAGTGAGTATCTGTAGCTCTATATACAGGCACAGTGAGTATCTGTAGCTCTATATACAGGCACAGTGAGTATCTGTAGCTCTATATACAGGCACAGTGAGTATCTGTAGCTCTATATACAGCACAGTGAGTATCTGTAACCCTATATACAGGCACAGTGAGTATCTGTAGCTCTATATACAGGCACAGTGAGTATCTGTAGCTCTATATACAGGCACAGTGAGTATCTGTAGTCCTATATACAGGCACAGTGAGTATCTGTAGTCCTATATACAGCACAGTGAGTATCTGTAGCTCTATATACAGCACAGTGAGTATCTGTAGCTCTATATACAGGCACAGTGAGTATCTGTAGCCCTATATACAGCACAGTGAGTATCTGTAGCTCTATATACAGCACAGTGAGTATCTGTAGCTCTATATACAGGCACAGTGAGTATCTGTAGCCCTATATACAGCACAGTGAGTATCTGTAGCTCTATATACAGGCACAGTGAGTATCTGTAGCCCTATATACAGCACAGTGAGTATCTGTAGCCCTATATACAGCACAGTGAGTATCTGTAGCTCTATATACAGGCACAGTGAGTATCTGTAGCCCTATATACAGCACAGTGAGTATCTGTAGCTCTATATACAGCACAGTGAGTATCTGTAGCTCTATATACAGCACAGTGAGTATCTGTAGCCCTATATACAGCACAGTGAGTATCTGTAGCTCTATATACAGCACAGGGAGTATCTGTAGCCCTATATACAGCACAGTGAGTATCTGTAGCTCTATATACAGGCACAGTGAGTATCTGTAGCTCTATATACAGCACAGTGAGTATCTGTAGCTCTATATACAGGCACAGTGAGTATCTGTAGTCCTATATACAGGCACAGTGAGTATCTGTAGCTCTATATACAGGCACAGTGAGTATCTGTAGCCCTATATACAGGCACAGTGAGTATCTGTAGCTCTATATACAGGCACAGTGAGTATCTGTAGCTCTATATACAGGCACAGTGAGTATCTGTAGCTCTATATACAGGCACAGTGAGTATCTGTAGCTCTATATACAGCACAGTGAGTATCTGTAACCCTATATACAGGCACAGTGAGTATCTGTAGCCCTATATACAGGCACAGTGAGTATCTGTAGCTCTATATACAGGCACAGTGAGTATCTGTAGTCCTATATACAGGCACAGTGAGTATCTGTAGTCCTATATACAGCACAGTGAGTATCTGTAGCTCTATATACAGCACAGTGAGTATCTGTAGCCCTATATACAGCACAGTGAGTATCTGTAGTCCTATATACAGGCACAGTGAGTATCTGTAGCTCTATATACAGGCACAGTGAGTATCTGTAGCTCTATATACAGCACAGTGAGTATCTGTAGCTCTATATACAGACACAGTGAGTATCTGTAGCTCTATATACAGGCACAGTGAGTATCTGTAGCTCTATATACAGGCACAGTGAGTATCTGTAGCTCTATATACAGGCACAGTGAGTATCTGTAGCTCTATATACAGGCACAGTGAGTATCTGTAGCTCTATATACAGCACAGTGAGTATCTGTAGCTCTATATACAGCACAGTGAGTATCTGTAGCTCTATATACAGGCACAGTGAGTATCTGTAGCTCTATATACAGGCACAGTGAGTATCTGTAGCTCTATATACAGCACAGTGAGTATCTGTAGCTCTATATACAGGCACAGTGAGTATCTGTAGCTCTATATACGGGCACAGTGAGTATCTGTAGCTCTATATACGGGCACAGTGAGTATCTGTAGCTCTATATACAGCACAGTGAGTATCTGTAGCCCTATATACAGGCACAGTGAGTATCTGTAGCCCTATATACAGGCACAGTGAGTATCTGTAGCCCTATATACAGGCACAGTGAGTATCTGTAGCTCTATATACAGGCACAGTGAGTATCTCTAGTCCTATATACAGCACAGTGAGTATCTGTAGCTCTATATACAGCACAGTGAGTATCTGTAGCTCTATATACAGCACAGTGAGTATCTGTAGCTCTATATACAGCACAGTGAGTATCTGTAGCTCTATATACAGGCACAGTGAGTATATGTAGGTCTATATACAGGCACAGTGAGTATCTGTAGCCCTATATACAGGCACAGTGAGTATCTGTAGCTCTATATACAGGCACAGTGAGTATCTGTAGTCCTATATACAGGCACAGTGAGTATCTGTAGCCCTATATACAGGCACAGTGAGTATCTGTAGCCCTATATACAGGCACAGTGAGTATCTGTAGCTCTATATACAGGCACAGTGAGTATCTCTAGTCCTATATACAGCACAGTGAGTATCTGTAGCTCTATATACAGCACAGTGAGTATCTGTAGCTCTATATACAGCACAGTGAGTATCTGTAGCTCTATATACAGCACAGTGAGTATCTGTAGCCCTATATACAGCACAGTGAGTATCTGTAGCTCTATATACAGGCATAGTGAGTATCTGTAGCTCTATATACAGGCACAGTGAGTATCTGTAGCCCTATATACAGGCACAGTGAGTATCTGTAGTTCTATATACAGCACAGTGAGTATCTGTAGCTCTATATACAGGCACAGTGAGTATCTGTAGCTCTATGTACAGCACAGTGAGTATCTGTAGCTCTATATACAGCACAGTGAGTATCTGTAGCTCTATATACAGCACAGTGAGTATCTGTAGCCCTATATACAGCACAGTGAGTATCTGTAGCTCTATATACAGCACAGTGAGTATCTGTAGCCCTATATACAGGCACAGTGAGTATCTGTAGCTCTATATACAGCACAGTGAGTATCTGTAGCTCTATATACAGGCACAGTGAGTATCTGTAGCTCTATATACAGGCACAGTGAGTATCTGTAGTCCTATATACAGCACAGTGAGTATCTGTAGCTCTATATACAGGCACAGTGAGTATCTCTAGTCCTATATACAGCACAGTGAGTATCTGTAGCTCTATATACAGGCACAGTGAGTATCTGTAGCCCTATATACAGCACAGTGAGTATCTGTAGCTCTATATACAACACAGTGAGTATCTGTAGCCCTATATACAGCACAGTGAGTATCTGTAGCTCTATATACAGCACAGTGAGTATCTGTAGTCCTATATACAGGCACAGTGAGTATCTGTAGCTCTATATACAGGCACAGTGAGTATCTCTAGTCCTATATACAGCACAGTGAGTATCTATAGTCCTATATACAGGCACAGTGAGTATCTGTAACCCTATATACAGCACAGTGAGTATCTGTAGCTCTATATACAGCACAGTGAGTATCTGTAGCTCTATATACAGCACAGTGAGTATCTGTAGCTCTATATACAGCACAGTGAGTATCTGTAGCCCTATATACAGCACAGTGAGTATCTGTAGCTCTATATACAGCACAGTGAGTATCTGTAACTCTATATACAGGCACAGTGAGTATCTGTAGCTCTATATACAGGCACAGTGAGTATCTGTAGCCCTATATACAGGCACAGTGAGTATCTGTAGCTCTATATACAGGCACAGTGAGTATCTGTAGCCCTATATACAGCACAGTGAGTATCTGTAGCCCTATATACAGCACAGTGAGTATCTGTAGCTCTATATACAGGCACAGTGAGTATCTGTAGCCCTATATACAGCACAGTGAGTATCTGTAGCTCTATATACAGCACAGTGAGTATCTGTAGCTCTATATACAGCACAGTGAGTATCTGTAGCCCTATATACAGCACAGTGAGTATCTGTAGCTCTATATACAGCACAGGGAGTATCTGTAGCTCTATATACAGCACAGGGAGTATCTGTAGCTCTATATACAGGCACAGTGAGTATCTGTAGCTCTATATACAGCACAGGGAGTATCTGTAGCTCTATATACAGCACAGGGAGTATCTGTAGCTCTATATACAGCACAGTGAGTATCTGTAGCTCTATATACAGCACAGTGAGTATCTGTAGCTCTATATACAGCACAGTGAGTATCTGTAGCTCTATATACAGGCACAGTGAGTATCTGTAGCTCTATATACAGCACAGGGAGTATCTGTAGCTCTATATACAGGCACAGTGAGTATCTGTAGCTCTATATACAGGCACAGTGAGTATCTGTAGCTCTATATACAGCACAGGGAGTATCTGTAGCTCTATATACAGCACAGGGAGTATCTGTAGCTCTATATACAGCACAGGGAGTATCTGTAGCTCTATATACAGCACAGTGAGTATCTGTAGCTCTATATACAGCACAGGGAGTATCTGTAGCTCTATATACAGGCACAGTGAGTATCTGTAGCTCTATATACAGGCACAGTGAGTATCTGTAGCTCTATATACAGCACAGGGAGTATCTGTAGCTCTATATACAGCACAGGGAGTATCTGTAGCTCTATATACAGCACAGGAGTATCTGTAGCTCTATATACAGGCACAGTGAGTATCTGTAGCTCTATATACAGGCACAGGGAGTATCTGTAGCTCTATATACAGGCACAGTGAGTATCTGTAGCCCTATATACAGCACAGTGAGTATCTGTAGCTCTATATACAGCACAGTGAGTATCTGTAGCTCTATATACAGCACAGGGAGTATCTGTAGCTCTATATACAGCACAGTGAGTATCTGTAGCTCTATATACAGGCACAGTGAGTATCTGTAGCTCTATATACAGGCACAGTGAGTATCTGTAGCCCTATATACAGCACAGTGAGTATCTGTAGCTCTATATACAGGCACAGTGAGTATCTGTAGCCCTATATACAGCACAGTGAGTATCTGTAGCTCTATATACAGGCACAGTGAGTATCTGTAGCTCTATATACAGCACAGTGAGTATCTGTAGCTCTATATACAGGCACAGTGAGTATCTGTAGCTCTATATACAGCACAGTGAGTATCTGTAGCCCTATATACAGCACAGTGAGTATCTGTAGCTCTATATACAGGCACAGTGAGTATCTGTAGCTCTATATACAGGCACAGTGAGTATCTGTAGCTCTATATACAGCACAGTGAGTATCTGTAGCTCTATATACAGCACAGTGAGTATCTGTAGCTCTATATACAGGCACAGTGAGTATCTGTAGCTCTATATACAGGCACAGTGAGTATCTGTAGCTCTATATACAGGCACAGTGAGTATCTGTAGCCCTATATACAGGCACAGTGAGTATCTGTAGCTCTATATACAGGCACAGTGAGTATCTGTAGCTCTATATACAGGCACAGTGAGTATCTGTAGCTCTATATACAGGCACAGTGAGTATCTGTAGCTCTATATACAGGCACAGTGAGTATCTGTAGCCCTATATACAGGCACAGTGAGTATCTGTAGCCCTATATACAGGCACAGTGAGTATCTGTAGCCCTATATACAGCACAGTGAGTATCTGTAGTCCTATATACAGGCACAGTGAGTATCTGTAGCCCTATATACAGCACAGTGAGTATCTGTAGCTCTATATACAGGCACAGTGAGTATCTGTAGTCCTATATACAGGCACAGTGAGTATCTGTAGCCCTATATACAGCACAGTGAGTATCTGTAGCTCTATATACAGCACAGTGAGTATTTGTAGCCCTATATACAGCACAGTGAGTATCTGTAGCTCTATATACAGCACAGTGAGTATCTGTAGCCCTATATACAGCACAGTGAGTATCTGTAGCTCTATATACAGGCACAGTGAGTATCTGTAGCCCTATATACAGGCACAGTGAGTATCTTTAGCTCTATATACAGGCACAGTGAGTATCTGTAGCTCTATATACAGGCACAGTGAGTATCTGTAGCTCTATATACAGGCACAGTGAGTATCTGTAGCTCTATATACAGCACAGTGAGTATCTGTAGCTCTATATACAGGCACAGTGAGTATCTGTAGCCCTGTATACAGCACAGTGAGTATCTGTAGCTCTATATACAGCACAGTGAGTATCTGTAGCTCTATATACAGCACAGTGAGTATCTGTAGCTCTATATACAGCACAGTGAGTATCTGTAGCTCTATATACAGGCACAGTGAGTATCTGTAGCTCTATATACAGGCACAGTGAGTATCTGTAGCTCTATATACAGCACAGTGAGTATCTGTAGCCCTATATACAGGCACAGTGAGTATCTATAGTCCTATATACAGCACAGTGAGTATCTGTAGCTCTATATACAGGCAGTGAGTATCTGTAGCTCTATATACAGCACAGTGACTATCTGTAACCCTATATACAGGCACAGTGAGTATCTGTAGCCCGATATACAGCACAGTGAGTATCTGTAGCTCTATATACAGGCACAGTGAGTATCTGTAGTCCTATATACAGCACAGTGAGTATCTGTAGCCCTATATACAGCACAGTGAGTATCTGTAGCCCTATATACAGCACAGTGAGTATCTGTAGCTCTATATACAGGCACAGTGAGTATCTGTAGCCCTATATACAGCACAGTGAGTATCTGTAGCCCTATATACAGCACAGTGAGTATCTGTAGCCCTATATACAGCACAGTGAGTATCTGTAGCCCTATATACAGCACAGTGAGTATCTGTAGCCCGATATACAGGCACAGTGAGTATCTGTAGCTCTATATACAGGCACAGTGAGTATCTGTAGTCCTATATACAGCACAGTGAGTATCTGTAGCCCTATATACAGCACAGTGAGTATCTGTAGCCCTATATACAGCACAGTGAGTATCTGTAGCTCTATATACAGGCACAGTGAGTATCTGTAGTCCTATATACA
Organism: Phyllobates terribilis; assembly: GCF_046119375.1. Classification (NCBI taxonomy): domain Eukaryota; kingdom Metazoa; phylum Chordata; class Amphibia; order Anura; family Dendrobatidae; genus Phyllobates; species Phyllobates terribilis. Next base: position 162,956,898 of record NW_027362773.1, on the reverse strand, counting down.
GCACAGTGAGTATCTGTAGCTCTATATACAGGCACAGTGAGTATCTGTAGTCCTATATACAGGCACAGTGAGTATCTGTAGCCCTATATACAGCACAGTGAGTATCTGTAGTCCTATATACAGCACAGTGAGTATCTGTAGTCCTATATACAGCACAGTGAGTATCTGTAGCTCTATATACAGGCACAGTGAGTATCTGTAGCCCTATATACAGGCACAGTGAGTATCTGTAGTCCTATATACAGCACAGTGAGTATCTGTAGCCCTATATACAGGCACAGTGAGTATCTGTAGCTCTATATACAGCACAGTGAGTATCTGTAGCCCTATATACAGCACAGTGAGTATCTGTAGCCCTATATACAGGCACAGTGAGTATCTGTAGTCCTATATACAGGCACAGTGAGTATCTGTAGCCCTATATACAGCACAGTGAGTATCTGTAGCTCTATATACAGGCACAGTGAGTATCTGTAGCTCTATATACAGCACAGTGAGTATCTGTAGCTCTATATACAGCACAGTGAGTATCTGTAGCCCTATATACAGGCACAGTGAGTATCTGTAGCTCTATATACAGCACAGTGAGTATCTGTAGCCCTATATACAGCACAGTGAGTATCTGTAGCCCTATATACAGCACAGTGAGTATCTGTAGCTCTATATACAGGCACAGTGAGTATCTGTAGCTCTATATACAGCACAGTGAGTATCTGTAGCCCTATATACAGCACAGTGAGTATCTGTAGCTCTATATACAGCACAGTGAGTATCTGTAGCTCTATATACAGGCACAGTGAGTATCTGTAGCTCTATATACAGCACAGTGAGTATCTGTAGCCCTATATACAGCACAGTGAGTATCTGTAGCTCTATATACAGGCACAGTGAGTATCTGTAGCTCTATATACAGCACAGTGAGTATCTGTAGCTCTATATACAGCACAGTGAGTATCTGTAGCTCTATATACAGGCACATTGAGTATCTGTAGCTCTATATACAGGCACAGTGAGTATCTGTAGCTCTATATACAGGCACAGTGAGTATCTGTAGCTCTATATACAGCACAGTGAGTATCTGTAGCTCTATATACAGGCACAGTGAGTATCTGTAGCCCTATATACAGGCACAGTGAGTATCTGTAGCTCTATATACAGGCACAGTGAGTATCTGTAGCTCTATATACAGGCACAGTGAGTATCTGTAGCTCTATATACAGGCACAGTGAGTATCTGTAGCTCTATATACAGGCACAGTGAGTATCTGTAGCTCTATATACAGCACAGTGAGTATCTGTAGCTCTATATACAGCACAGTGAGTATCTGTAGTCCTATATACAGGCACAGTGAGTATCTGTAGCCCTATATACAGGCACAGTGAGTATCTGTAGCTCTATATACAGGCACAGTGAGTATCTGTAGCTCTATATACAGGCACAGTGAGTATCTGTAGCTCTATATACAGGCACAGTGAGTATCTGTAGCTCTATATACAGCACAGTGAGTATCTGTAGCTCTATATACAGCACAGTGAGTATCTGTAGCTCTATATACAGCACAGTGAGTATCTGTAGCTCTATATACAGGCACAGTGAGTATCTGTAGCCCTATATACAGGCACAGTGAGTATCTGTAGCCCTATATACAGGCACAGTGAGTATCTGTAGCTCTATATACAGGCACAGTGAGTATCTGTAGCTCTATATACAGGCACAGTGAGTATCTGTAGTCCTATATACAGCACAGTGAGTATCTGTAGTCCTATATACAGCACAGTGAGTATCTGTAGCTCTATATACAGGCACAGTGAGTATCTGTAGCCCTATATACAGGCACAGTGAGTATCTGTAGCCCTATATACAGGCACAGTGAGTATCTGTAGCCCTATATACAGGCACAGTGAGTATCTGTAGCTCTATATACAGGCACAGTGAGTATCTGTAGCTCTATATACAGCACAGTGAGTATCTGTAGCTCTATATACAGCACAGTGAGTATCTGTAGCTCTATATACAGCACAGTGAGTATCTGTAGCTCTATATACAGCACAGTGAGTATCTGTAGCTCTATATACAGCACAGTGAGTATCTGTAGCTCTATATACAGCACAGTGAGTATCTGTAGCTCTATATACAGGCACAGTGAGTATCTGTAGCTCTATATACAGGCACAGTGAGTATCTGTAGCTCTATATACAGCACAGTGAGTATCTGTAGCTCTATATACAGCACAGTGAGTATCTGTAGCTCTATATACAGCACAGTGAGTATCTGTAGCTCTATATACAGGCACAGTGAGTATCTGTAGCTCTATATACAGGCACAGTGAGTATCTGTAGCTCTATATACAGGCACAGTGAGTATCTGTAGCTCTATATACAGCACAGTGAGTATCTGTAGTGCTCTATATACAGGCACAGTGAGTATCTATAGCTCTATATACAGGCACAGTGAGTATCTGTAGCTCTATATACAGGCACAGTGAGTATCTGTAGCTCTATATACAGCACAGTGAGTATCTGTAGCTCTATATACAGCACAGTGAGTATCTGTAGCCCTATATACAGGCACAGTGAGTATCTGTAGCTCTATATACAGGCACAGTGAGTATCTGTAGCTCTATATACAGCACAGTGAGTATCTGTAGCTCTATATACAGCACAGTGAGTATCTGTAGCCCTATATACAGGCACAGTGAGTATCTGTAGCTCTATATACAGGCACAGTGAGTATCTGTAGCTCTATATACAGCACAGTGAGTATCTGTAGCTCTATATACAGGCACAGTGAGTATCTGTAGCTCTATATACAGCACAGTGAGTATCTGTAGCTCTATATACAGGCACAGTGAGTATCTGTAGCTCTATATACAGCACAGTGAGTATCTGTAGCTCTATATACAGCACAGTGAGTATCTGTAGCCCTATATACAGCACAGTGAGTATCTGTAGCTCTATATACAGCACAGTGAGTATCTGTAGCCCTATATACAGCACAGTGAGTATCTGTAGCTCTATATACAGGCACAGTGAGTATCTGTAGCTCTATATACAGCACAGTGAGTATCTGTAGCTCTATATACAGGCACAGTGAGTATCTGTAGCTCTATATACAGGCACAGTGAGTATCTGTAGCTCTATATACAGCACAGTGAGTATCTGTAGCCCTATATACAGCACAGTGAGTATCTGTAGCTCTATATACAGGCACAGTGAGTATCTGTAGCTCTATATACAGCACAGTGAGTATCTGTAGCTCTATATACAGCACAGTGAGTATCTGTAGCCCTATATACAGCACAGTGAGTATCTGTAGCTCTATATACAGCACAGTGAGTATCTGTAGCCCTATATACAGCACAGTGAGTATCTGTAGCTCTATATACAGGCACAGTGAGTATCTGTAGCTCTATATACAGGCACAGTGAGTATCTGTAGCTCTATATACAGGCACAGTGAGTATCTGTAGCTCTATATACAGGCACAGTGAGTATCTGTAGCTCTATATACAGCACAGTGAGTATCTGTAGCTCTATATACAGCACAGTGAGTATCTGTAGCTCTATATACAGCACAGTGAGTATCTGTAGCCCTATATACAGGCACAGTGAGTATCTGTAGTCCTATATACAGCACAGTGAGTATCTGTAGCTCTATATACAGCACAGTGAGTATCTGTAGCTCTATATACAGGCACAGTGAGTATCTGTAGCTCTATATACAGGCACAGTGAGTATCTGTAGCTCTATATACAGCACAGTGAGTATCTGTAGCTCTATATACAGGCACAGTGAGTATCTGTAGCTCTATATACAGGCACAGTGAGTATCTGTAGCTCTATATACAGGCACAGTGAGTATCTGTAGCTCTATATACAGGCACAGTGAGTATCTGTAGTCCTATATACAGCACAGTGAGTATCTGTAGCTCTATATACAGCACAGTGAGTATCTGTAGCTCTATATACAGGCACAGTGAGTATCTGTAGCTCTATATACAGGCACAGTGAGTATCTGTAGCTCTATATACAGGCACAGTGAGTATCTGTAGCCCTATATACAGGCACAGTGAGTATCTGTAGCTCTATATACAGGCACAGTGAGTATCTGTAGCTCTATATACAGGCACAGTGAGTATCTGTAGCTCTATATACAGGCACAGTGAGTATCTGTAGTCCTATATACAGGCACAGTGAGTATCTGTAGCTCTATATACAGCACAGTGAGTATCTGTAGCTCTATATACAGGCACAGTGAGTATCTGTAGCTCTATATACAGGCACAGTGAGTATCTGTAGCTCTATATACAGCACAGTGAGTATCTGTAGCTCTATATACAGGCACAGTGAGTATCTGTAGCTCTATATACAGGCACAGTGAGTATCTGTAGTCCTATATACAGGCACAGTGAGTATCTGTAGCTCTATATACAGGCACAGTGAGTATCTGTAGCTCTATATACAGGCACAGTGAGTATCTGTAGCTCTATATACAGGCACAGTGAGTATCTGTAGCTCTATATACAGGCACAGTGAGTATCTGTAGCCCTATATACAGGCACAGTGAGTATCTGTAGCTCTATATACAGGCACAGTGAGTATCTGTAGCTCTATATACAGGCACAGTGAGTATCTGTAGCCCTATATACAGGCACAGTGAGTATCTGTAGCCCTATATACAGCACAGTGAGTATCTGTAGCTCTATATACAGCACAGTGAGTATCTGTAGCTCTATATACAGGCACAGTGAGTATCTGTAGCTCTATATACAGGCACAGTGAGTATCTGTAGTCCTATATACAGGCACAGTGAGTATCTGTAGCTCTATATACAGGCACAGTGAGTATCTGTAGCTCTATATACAGGCACAGTGAGTATCTGTAGCTCTATATACAGGCACAGTGAGTATCTGTAGCTCTATATACAGCACAGTGAGTATCTGTAGCTCTATATACAGGCACAGTGAGTATCTGTAGCTCTATATACAGGCACAGTGAGTATCTGTAGCTCTATATACAGCACAGTGAGTATCTGTAGCTCTATATACAGGCACAGTGAGTATCTGTAGCTCTATATACAGGCACAGTGAGTATCTGTAGCTCTATATACAGGCACAGTGAGTATCTGTAGCTCTATATACAGCACAGTGAGTATCTGTAGCTCTATATACAGGCACAGTGAGTATCTGTAGCTCTATATACAGGCACAGTGAGTATCTGTAGCTCTATATACAGCACAGTGAGTATCTGTAGCTCTATATACAGGCACAGTGAGTATCTGTAGCTCTATATACAGGCACAGTGAGTATCTGTAGCTCTATATACAGGCACAGTGAGTATCTGTAGCTCTATATACAGGCACAGTGAGTATCTGTAGCCCTATATACAGGCACAGTGAGTATCTGTAGCTCTATATACAGCACAGTGAGTATCTGTAGCTCTATATACAGGCACAGTGAGTATCTGTAGTCCTATATACAGGCACAGTGAGTATCTGTAGCTCTATATACAGGCACAGTGAGTATCTGTAGCTCTATATACAGGCACAGTGAGTATCTGTAGCTCTATATACAGGCACAGTGAGTATCTGTAGCTCTATATACAGGCACAGTGAGTATCTGTAGCTCTATATACAGGCACAGTGAGTATCTGTAGCTCTATATACAGGCACAGTGAGTATCTGTAGCTCTATATACAGGCACAGTGAGTATCTGTAGCTCTATATACAGGCACAGTGAGTATCTGTAGCTCTATATACAGGCACAGTGAGTATCTGTAGCTCTATATACAGCACAGTGAGTATCTGTAGCTCTATATACAGCACAGTGAGTATCTGTAGCTCTATATACAGGCACAGTGAGTATCTGTAGCTCTATATACAGGCACAGTGAGTATCTGTAGCTCTATATACAGGCACAGTGAGTATCTGTAGCTCTATATACAGCACAGTGAGTATCTGTAGCTCTATATACAGGCACAGTGAGTATCTGTAGCTCTATATACAGGCACAGTGAGTATCTGTAGCTCTATATACAGCACAGTGAGTATCTGTAGCTCTATATACAGGCACAGTGAGTATCTGTAGCCCTATATACAGCACAGTGAGTATCTGTAGCTCTATATACAGGCACAGTGAGTATCTGTAGCCCTATATACAGGCACAGTGAGTATCTGTAGCTCTATATACAGGCACAGTGAGTATCTGTAGCCCTATATACAGGCACAGTGAGTATCTGTAGCCCTATATACAGGCACAGTGAGTATCTGTAGCTCTATATACAGGCACAGTGAGTATCTGTAGCCCTATATACAGGCACAGTGAGTATCTGTAGCTCTATATACAGGCACAGTGAGTATCTGTAGCTCTATATACAGGCACAGTGAGTATCTGTAGCTCTATATACAGGCACAGTGAGTATCTGTAGCTCTATATACAGGCACAGTGAGTATCTGTAGCTCTATATACAGGCACAGTGAGTATCTGTAGCTCTATATACAGGCACAGTGAGTATCTGTAGCTCTATATACAGGCACAGTGAGTATCTGTAGCTCTATATACAGGCACAGTGAGTATCTGTAGCTCTATATACAGGCACAGTGAGTATCTGTAGTCCTATATACAGGCACAGTGAGTATCTGTAGCTCTATATACAGCACAGTGAGTATCTGTAGCTCTATATACAGCACAGTGAGTATCTGTAGTCCTATATACAGGCACAGTGAGTATCTGTAGCTCTATATACAGCACAGTGAGTATCTGTAGCTCTATATACAGGCACAGTGAGTATCTGTAGCTCTATATACAGGCACAGTGAGTATCTGTAGCTCTATATACAGCACAGTGAGTATCTGTAGTCCTATATACAGGCACAGTGAGTATCTGTAGTCCTATATACAGGCACAGTGAGTATCTGTAGCTCTATATACAGGCACAGTGAGTATCTGTAGCTCTATATACAGGCACAGTGAGTATCTGTAGCTCTATATACAGGCACAGTGAGTATCTGTAGCTCTATATACAGGCACAGTGAGTATCTGTAGCTCTATATACAGGCACAGTGAGTATCTGTAGCTCTATATACAGGCACAGTGAGTATCTGTAGCTCTATATACAGGCACAGTGAGTATCTGTAGCTCTATATACAGGCACAGTGAGTATCTGTAGTCCTATATACAGGCACAGTGAGTATCTGTAGCTCTATATACAGCACAGTGAGTATCTGTAGCCCTATATACAGCACAGTGAGTATCTGTAGTCCTATATACAGGCACAGTGAGTATCTATAGTCCTATATACAGGCACAGTGAGTATCTGTAGCTCTATATACAGCACAGTGAGTATCTGTAGCTCTATATACAGCACAGTGAGTATCTGTAGCTCTATATACAGCACAGTGAGTATCTGTAGCTCTATATACAGCACAGTGAGTATCTGTAGCCCTATATACAGCACAGTGAGTATCTGTAGCCCTATATACAGCACAGTGAGTATCTGTAGCCCTATATACAGCACAGTGAGTATCTGTAGCCCTATATACAGCACAGTGAGTATCTGTAGCTCTATATACAGCACAGTGAGTATCTGTAGCTCTATATACAGGCACAGTGAGTATCTATAGTCCTATATACAGGCACAGTGAGTATCTGTAGCTCTATATACAGCACAGTGAGTATCTGTAGCTCTATATACAGCACAGTGAGTATCTGTAGCTCTATATACAGCACAGTGAGTATCTGTAGCTCTATATACAGCACAGTGAGTATCTGTAGCCCTATATACAGCACAGTGAGTATCTGTAGCCCTATATACAGCACAGTGAGTATCTGTAGCCCTATATACAGCACAGTGAGTATCTGTAGCCCTATATACAGCACAGTGAGTATCTGTAGCTCTATATACAGCACAGTGAGTATCTGTAGCTCTATATACAGGCACAGTGAGTATCTGTAGCTCTATATACAGGCACAGTGAGTATCTGTAGCTCTATATACAGCACAGTGAGTATCTGTAGTCCTATATACAGGCCACTGACTGATTACAGGATTGTAGACCCCTGTGATGATAATTACTGGACACAACTTGATTTATCTTGTCCCTTTTGTCACATTATTTTCAGGGGTCCCATCATTTCTGTCCGGGCCTATTCCATGAGGTTAATATTTTGTAAATTCTGTGGAAGCAGAGAAGCAATGTCTGACCTTCATTTGTTCATTTTCATAAGTTTTTAATTTATTACTTTTGTCAGATTCTGGTTATTTCTGTGACCATTGTGGGTTTTTCCTTCATTAAACGAGGGGAACCAACAATTCTGACCATGTGGGTAATTCCCAAGTAATATTCAGTTACCAAATCCTACTTTAAAAAGCCCAATAATACCACATTGGGTGGTCCTTCTACTCTTCTAGCGTTCCAAACCTCTGGAGCCCCCTCCTAAGCGGGAGCCCTGGGCGATTGTCAGCATTTCAACTGGTTAAAATCAGCAATGTTCCTCCACCTTGGATTTTATGTACATAACACCTAAAGAATTTCGAGGCTGAAGTTTCTTGCTGAAAAAACAAGAACTTCCGAAGTTAAAAAGAAATCAGTGGAGCGACACGGACAAGTATTTATAAGAAATAATATGGATGAGGAATTCTCATCACTACCGGGATCATCCATACTAAAGTATTTCTATGTAATACTGCAATATAATACCACCATATACTGGCAAGATAATACAGCCCGCATAATACCACCATATGGTAACTATCACTTACAGGAGCTGGAACTCTTCCTTCCCGGATCCTATCTCACATCGCAGCCCCCCTCATTCTGATCGTGGGTGGGCAGCTGCCCTTTTTTTTACCTCTTTGATGAATGTTACTTCTAAAGAAACAAGTCGAATACCTGTGAAATCTCAGCACTGAGAAGCCCTCTAGGACCCAGCGCAAGGTCCCGCCCACTCTCCGGCCAATCACCACTGGTCCCGCCCCTGAGGCACCCGGCAATCAACTGATTGTGCCATCAGCCTCATAGTCCTGCCATAAAGGAACAGGAGTCATTTTCACGGTGACCATGTAACAATCCAGTGCGGAGGCTTCTCTTTCGGAGTAGCTCTGTCCTGGTATATGCTGGGGGTCCTGATTGGGGACCCTCTATCTCTGATACCCATAGACCCCAATATTGCGTAGGGTGGTATACAACAAGGAAAAATGGGGTGAATAGTAATTATTGCTAAAAGTAGTAACACCCCATAATGTGACTTATTGGTCCACATATTAGGGACTAACGAAGTAATAAAAAGGAGAACAAAAAACTTTGCAGAAACGTCCCAGATAATGAAAAATAGAGAATCTTTATTGAAAAAAATATCAAAAATGGAAACAATGGTGAACACTTAAGGACACATAGTTAAAAACGATGGAAGAGCATGGAGACATGGAGAGGGTCAATGTACTGCTCTATATAAATAAATTGATCCGAGGCACAGAGTGGGCATTGTGGAACAAAAAAGAGTAGCACACATGTCTGACATATTGTGAGGAGTCACATAGTGACAGGCTAGACTAGCTAATATAGGCGCGTTTGCCCAGGATAGTAAATGGACGCAGGTATGGCACTATAATGTACAAGTAAAATTACAAGTCCCAGTAGACAGCATTAATTAAGTAAGGGCCATCCCGTTAAATAGCCTGAGAAAAGTTCCATACTTACAGCCCCTCTGTTTGAATCCCCGCGTCTTGCTCCTGCTCTGCCCTACGCGCGTTTCGGCTTTACTGCCTTCGTCAGGGGAGTGGTGAACAAAGGGAGTGAGGGAGTTTAAAAGGCTGAGACAGCCAATGAAAAGTGGAGGTGTGTAAAATAGAGCCAATCAGTGCGGGGAGGGCGTGGCGTGACGCATGTCCATCACCGCCCCACCGCCGGATCCACGGCAACCGCGTCATGTGATCCCCGACAACACGGTCACGTGGGATGCACGTGACCGCCCGTCACAGACCACATACAGATACGGCCAACGAGGACGCGACGGCAGGCAAAGAGGACATGCGTACAGCTCGCCCCGCACAGTGGGCACATATATTGTATAGTATATGGGTCAATGAGAAAACCTCTTTGAAGTCAACCATTAATGGTTTACATTACTGGGCCTGGTAGAGAGGTCACCCAGATTCCCACATTTTCCAGTTTTCACATCTCCACCTACTACTTTCACCAGATAAAACGTTGGATTCAGTGGAAACCAGGGCAGTGGAGGTGGAGTCGGTATAACATGGACCAACTCCGACTCCTAAAATATATAATAAATTGGGTGCAGGAGTTCAATGCAGTTTGTAGGGAATATTTTTTCATAAGAATTTGGGAAAGTTCTGAAATGTCCTATAAATGTCGGTCCTATTCCTGATCTAAGGGTCTGGACTTTTAGCTGAGATGAATCTGTGCTACAGGAAATTTATCACTTATACATCAGCCGTGTACGAGGGAGTTGGAGTCGTGGAGTCGGAGGTTTGGCTTTCCGACTCCACAGCCCTGGTGGAAACCATCAGCATGTCTGTTCTCTCTTTACACATCGCTTGGGATCGGCCTGTGACATCAGTGTTTTTTTTTTCCTCTCCTATTTTGAAAGGTTGTTCGGCACTAAAATATTGATGGCATTTCCTTTTAAAGGGAGTGTGCAAATTGTCTCTTCAGAGAGGAAGAGGACCAGAACTCTAGCTCCACCTACAGGAAGTATCAATCCTAAAAAGTCAATAGTGACCCTTTAACGAGCCTTGTCACATGACTTAGGATGTAAGCCAGAACCAGAAACTCAATTTGCCTATGCTGTGTTTTGGGGTACTGCCCTTCATCAGTGCAAAGTGTGTGTTCTGATTTGGCTGGGTGAGAGGTATCTAAGGGGTAACATTTCTCCTTGCAGAGAGTGACATGTTAAGCATTCACAGTGAGGAGACTTTTAAAGCCACAATGCTCCTCACCATGACATGCTTAACATGTCGCTCTCCGCAAGGAGAAATGTTACTCCTTACTTAAGGGAGTGTATCCTCAGAAAATTACCCATTCTTTAAATCAGGTTTTTCTGTTACATTTTTTTTTAAACATATCACAATGTTAAAAAAAGAGAACAAAATTGTGATTCTGCAAATTTTCACACAGGTGAATGCAAAAGATGGTCGGGATCCAAGCTTCGTATCTATGTGCAGCCCCCGGTGGCCAGGGTGAAAATTGTAAAAAAAAAAAAAAAAAAATTATATTTTTAATACAGATTGTGACATGGAGGAAAAAAAAACATTGACAAAAATTTTTCAAACATTCATGTAGCATAAAAATCTGATTTAAACAATAGGTTCTATGCTGATGACACATTCCTTTTTAAAATAGGTCATCAAGATTAGTGGGGGGTCCGACACCACTAATCAGCTGATACTTTATTTTACAGCCAATCGAAACTTAGTGTACAGAGCCAGAACAGCACAGCTCTATACACCATGTAGTGGCCGTTCTCGGTACTGCAGCTCAGCTATTGAATTAATTATGATCTGAGCTGCAGTACCGAGAATGGTCACCACACAATGTACAGCGCTGTGCTGTTCCGTCTTTGCGCACTTTGTACTGGCCGTTCTCGGTACTGCAGCTCCGATCACATTCGTGTTATTCAATGGGAATGGCATGTGACAGCTGCAGCCAATTAGTGGCTACCTTGGTAGCTGGCGTCTTACCGCTTCAGTTAATGATTGCCTGCAGTGGTCACGTGTCCATAACAATATTTAAATGATTGCTAGTGTCAACAATGCATTCAACGGATCTACAATTAACCCCTTCCTGATATCCACCGTACATGTAAGGCTCATGTCTGGTGCGGATGTATAGAGTAGGCTTTAAGTGGCGTAATTGAATCATGCGACCATTCTGGTACCCATCAGCCCCCTCTCCATCGTTGCCATCTTTTATACTTTTATGGTAGGTGATTGTAATATTACTATATTTTACAAGACCGGAGTACTGCAGGATATGGGGCGAGCGGACAAAAGATTGCAGTATCAAATCCCTTACATCCTTACATGGACTATAAAATAATAAAAACTTTTTTTAAAACTATTTAAAAACCACATAAGTTTTGATTTGCCCCATTCTTATTATTTAAAAATAAATTGATAAAAAACCCAAAAAGAAACAGATTGAAAATTGTCCATAAAAGTCCGATCCATCAAAATGTGAAAATATTTAAAGAGCACCTGTCAGCAGGATTGTGCTCTGTAAACCACATACACTGTCAGGTGGGCGACGTTACACTGATTAATATGATACCTTCGTTGATGAAATCCGTCCTGTGGTTCTTGTGTAATCTTCACTTCCAGTTTGGAGATAATGATATACTCCTGCTCCGGGGCGGCCTGTGGGGGGCGCTATATCTGGTGCTCTGCTTACATATTCATCTGTATGCTCCTATGACAGCTCACTGACCTGCCTCCTATTTTACATAATGCATCTAGTAGTGCGGGGCTAGGTAAAATAGGAGGCCGGTCCTTTTCATTGCAGCCATTTGGTAAATTCTAAAAAGTTCATTTTTTCCTCATTAAAGTCCACTCTGCACCCCATCTTTACTGAAAAAAAAACAGAAATGTAGAAAATTTTGCAAATTTATTAAAAAAGAAAAACTGAAATCTCACATGGTCATAAGTATTCAGACCCTTTGCTCGGTATTGAGTAGAAGCCCCCTTTTGAGCTAGTACAGCCATGAGTCTTCGTAGGAATGATGCAACAAGTTTTTCACACCTGGATTTGGGGGTCCTCGGCCATTCTTCCTTGCAGATCCTCTCCAGTTCCGTCAGGTTGGATGGTGAAGGTTGGTGGACAGCCATTTTCAGGTCTCTCCAGAGATGCTCAATTGGGTTTAGGTCAGGGCTCTGGCTGGGCCAGTCAAGAATGGTCACAGAGTTGTTCTGAAGCCACTCCTTTGTTATTTTAGCTGTGTGCTTAGGGTCATTGTCTTGTTGGAAGGTGAACCTTCGGCCAAGTCTGAGGTCCAGAGCACTCTGGAAGAGGTTTTCATCCAGGATATCTCTGTACTTGGCCGCATTCATGTTTCCTTCAATTGCAACCAGTTGTCCTCTCCCTGCAGCTGAAAAAAACACCCCCTTAGCATGATGCTGCCTCCACCATGTTTCATTGTTGGGATTGTACTGGGCAGGTGATGAGCAATGCCTGGTTTTCTCCACACATACCGCTTAGAATTATCACCAAAAAGTTCTATCTTCGTCTCATCAGACCAGAGAATCTTATTTCTCATAGTCTGGGAGTCCTTCATGTGTTTTTGAGAAAACTCTATGCGAGCTTTCATATGTCTTGCACTGAGGAGATGCTTCCGTCGGGCCACTCTGCCATAAAGGCCCGACTGGTGGAGGGCTGCAGTGATAGTTAACTTTGTGGAACTTTCGCCCATCTCCCTACTGCATCTCTGGAGCTCAGCCACAGTGATCATGGGGTTCTTCTTTACCTCTCTCACTAAGGCTCTTCTCCCACGATTGCTCAGTTTGGCTGGACGGCCAGGCCTAGGAAGACTACTTCCATTTAAGGAAAATGGAGGCCACTGTGCTCTTAGGAACCTTGAGTAATGCAGAAATTCTTTTGTAACCTTGGCCAGATCTGAGCCTTGCCACAGTTCTGTCTCTGAGCTCCTTGGGCAGTTCCTTTGAGCTCATGATTCTCATTTGGTCTGACATTCTCTGTGAGCTGTGAGGTCTTATATAGACAGGTGTGTGCCTTTCCAAATCAAGTCCTATCAGTTTAATTAAACACAGCTGGACTCCAATGAAGGAGTAGAACCATCTCCAGGAGGATCACAAGGAAATGGACAGCATGTGACTTAAATATGAGTGTCTGAGCAAAGGGTCTGAATACTTATGACCATGTGATAATTCAGTTTTTCTTTTTTAATTAAATTTGCAAAAATTTCTACATTTCTGCTTTTTTTTTTAGTCAAGATGGGGTGCAGAGTGTACTTTACTGAGAAAAAAATTAACTTTTTAGAATTTAATAAATGGCTGCAATGAAACAAAGAGTGAAAAATTTTAAAGGGGTCTGAAGACTTTCCGTACCCACTGTATATTCACCTATACAAGTTTGGTTTTGCCATGATCGTACTGACTGGAGGAATCGTGTTAACAGGTCATTTTTTCGTTTTTTACACACAATGAATTGCTGTACAGATGAAACCCATAAAACCAAAACGGAATGATGTTTCTCTGTATCAAAGGGGAAGCGTTGAAGAACACAAGTATAAGGATGAGGAGCAGGAGAAGGCTTGCTGAGCGTCTCTGGAAATGCCTGGCAGACATTTGGCTCTTTCCCTCCCTACAAATAATATTCCCTTTTGGGCAAATCTGCATACTTTTTGTCACAACATTCTTTCCGGGGAGAATCGTCCGTGGACTAGAAACTCTCGGCTGGAAACTTTATAAACTTCTTTCCAGATGCTGATTGGCTGAGACCATCGTTCTTTGGTAAATTTCACCCTACGAGCGATTAGGTTGATATCGTCCGTTTTGACTCCTATGTATCAGGGCCTTGGGTCATTTATGTTTTATATGGCCGATGATTGATCTTAATAGCCATAATGTGATACACCCACTACAGGGCAAATGATGGTGGTAGTAGTTCTGATTCCTGCTCCGTGCAATTACCGCTATAAATAATATTCTGATGAACCGGATAATTCTTTTTTCTCTTGAATTTAAGCATTTGGCATGTAATGGATGTGATCTGATGGATGTTGTCAGCCTGTATTCTGAGCGGCCGCCGAGCTCTCGGGGATTTAGCCACGCTTGTTTACATGCGGTTTATCAGTGGCCTCCCCAGAATGTCATTAGCCTCTTCTGATAAGTCCCATGTTTGCCTCTGTGACGCTGTCCAGGGTACATTCCAGTGCTAATCTACACAACCTCTCGGACATTGATAGCCCCCAAGCCTGGGGGGGCAACTGAGGAATTCTGAGTATGAGATCTGCGTCATAGAAGAACATTGCTTCCTAATTGGCACTGAGTATCCTCTGTCCACCTTCCTCGTCCTCCGGACTCCTCTGTCCTCCCTTCTCGTCCTCCGGACTCCTCTGTCCTCCCTTCTCGTCCTCCGGATTCCTCTGTCCTCCCTTCTCGTCCTCCGGACTCCTCTGCCCTCCCTTCTCTTCCTCCGGACTCCTCTGCCCTCCCTTCTCTTCCTCCGGACTCCTCTGCCCTCCCTTCTCGTCCTCCGGACTCCTCTGTCCTCCGGACTCCTCTGCCCTCCCTTCTCTTCCTCCGAACTCCTCTGCCCTCCCTTCTCTTCCTCCGGACTCCTCTGCCCTCCCTTCTCTTCCTCCGGACTCCTCTGCCCTCCCTTCTCTTCCTCCGGACTCCTCTGCCCTCCCTTCTCTTCCTCCGGACTCCTCTGCCCTCCCTTCTCTTCCTCCTCCTCCGGACTCCTCTGCCCTCCCTTCTCTTCCTCCTCCTCCGGACTCCTCTGCCCTCCCTTCTCTTCCTCCTCCTCCGGACTCCTCTGCCCTCTCTACTTTTCCTCCTCCTCCGGACTCCTCTGCCCTCCCTTCTCTTCCTCCTCTGCCATACTGTTCAGGATACATTTTTTTCCAATGCTCTTTCCAAAATGATCATGCTCTACCAGTCGCCATTATGTCTACTTGTTTAATGGAGACCAAAAGTTCACTCTTTTGGCTTCTCTTGGGTAAATTGGAAGCTATGGATTCACAGAACAGAGCTCGCAGCCCCGTGCTGGCATCTTTGCCTCGGGCCGCATGTGGTGGACCCTATCTCTGATCTTTCAGTAGACCTAGAGGTCCCGTTGTAGACTAGCCCTGATGAAGCCGATGCTCTGTTTGGCCACGTGGGCCATTTCTATTGACATCCGGTGTACTCGTGTTCTTATGTGGACCTTCATGAGTGAGGATGGCTGTGTCAGCCTCGCTGGCCTCCCTCAATGATGCATCAGATGCATATGGAGGCAATAATCGGTGCGGATCATCTAATGAACGTTATTACAGACAATTACCGATACTTAAATTGGTAACCTCTTGTATAACTATAGCTCCGCTCAGGTGAAACATCAGCCAGAAACGTAAAGAAGAGGCTTTCATGTGTTTATCTCCAAGATGACAAGATGGAATTGTTTTCCAGGGTCATTAGCGATGACGTAGAATTTGGGGCCGCTCTATGTAAACAGGGAAAAATTACATAAGTGTCCACCATCATTGACTGTGGCCGACATGGAGCCGCGGCCAAAGGTGCAGAGGGTGTCTGTGACGTCCGTATTTTCCTGGAGACTTAAGTGGTAAACTAAGACTACAAATGCCCCGTTATGTGCACATAGAAACACATGACCTTATATATTTTGAAGTCCTTTTTATCTAATTTTTCCAAATAAAAACTCACTTTTAAAACTATTATGATCTACTAAATTAATCAGCCTATTGATTTCAATGGGAATGGTGTAGCTATCCCTGTGGGCCACCGCAGGATTATTAACACATGGACAATGACTTTTTGATCCAAGGGACTTTTACAAAAAGGTGATCACAGAGTATCCCGCTGATGAGATCCTCTATCAATTGTGTGAAATCCGGGAGGAACCCTAGAAAGTGTTCAAAGCTCCGACTGAAGCTTTACCACTAAACTCAATGGGCTATGATTGTTATTCCCAGTCATACCAGGTCCCCCAAAGTCTTGTAAGACCCAATTGAAGGAGGATCCTGAGCTATTGGAACCTGTATTGAAGAAATTTGGTGCAGAGACCCCCATCCTACACCTCCACCTTGTTTGCACCCACTGACCCAGGGACAATCCGATGACCCTCGATATTACAAATGTCTTGTTACTGAGATTTTATATGGGCTCTAGAGGAGTCTGGAGGGAGGAGGAGAAGGACAGAGGAGTCAAGGAAGAGAAAAGAGGAGTCTGGAGGGAGAAGGGGGAGTAGGACAGGGGAGTCTGGAGGGAGAAGAGGGAGTAGGACAGGGGAGTCTGGAGGGAGAAGCGGGAGTAGGACAGGGGAGTCTGGAGGGAGAAGGAGGAGTAGGACAGGGGAGTCTGGAGGGAGAAGGGGGGAGTAGGACAGGGGAGTCTGGAGGGAGAAGGGGGGAGTAGGACAGGGGAGTATGGAGGGAGAAGCGGGAGTAGGACAGGGGAGTCTGGAGGGAGAAGGGGGAGTAGGACAGGGGAGTCTGGAGGGAGAAGGGGGAGTAGGACAGGGGAGTCTGGAGGGAGAAGGGGGGAGTAGGACAGGGGAGTCTGGAGGGAGAAGGGGGAGTAGGACAGGGGAGTCTGGAGGGAGAAGGGGGGAGTAGGACAGGGGAGTCTGGAGGGAGAAGGGGGAGTAGGACAGGGGAGTCTGGAGGGAGAAGAGGGAGTAGGACAGGGGAGTCTGGAGGGAGAAGCGGGAGTAGGACAGGGGAGTCTGGAGGGAGAAGGAGGAGTAGGACAGGGGAGTCTGGAGGGAGAAGGGGGGAGTAGGACAGGGGAGTCTGGAGGGAGAAGGGGGGAGTAGGACAGGGGAGTCTGGAGGGAGAAGGGGGAGTAGGACAGGGGAGTCTGGAGGGAGAAGGGGGAGTAGGACAGGGGAGTCTGGAGGGAGAAGGGGGGAGTAGGACAGGGGAGTCTGGAGGGAGAAGGGGGAGTAGGACAGGGGAGTCTGGAGGGAGAAGGGGGGAGTAGGACAGGGGAGTCTGGAGGGAGAAGGGGGAGTAGGACAGGGGAGTCTGGAGGGAGAAGGGGGGAGTAGGACAGGGGAGTCTGGAGGGAGAAGGGGGGAGTAGGACAGGGGAGTCTGGAGGGAGAAGGGGGGAGTAGGACAGGGGAGTCTGAAGGGAGAAGGGGGGAGTAGGACAGGGGAGTCTGGAGGGAGAAGAGGGAGTAGGACAGGGGAGTCTGGAGGGAGAAGAGGGAGTAGGACAGGGGAGTCTGGAGGGAGAAGGGGGAGTAGGACAGGGGAGTCTGGAGGGAGAAGAGGGAGTAGGACAGGGGAGTCTGGAGGGAGAAGGGGGGAGTAGGACAGGGGAGTCTGGAGGGAGAAGGGGGGAGTAGGACAGGGGAGTCTGGAGGGAGAAGGGGGGAGTAGGACAGGGGAGTCTGGAGGGAGAAGGGGGGAGTAGGACAGGGGAGTCTGGAGGGAGAAGGGGGGAGTAGGACAGGGGAGTCTGGAGGGAGAAGAGGGAGTAGGACAGGGGAGTCTGGAGGGAGAAGGGGGGAGTAGGACAGGGGAGTCTGGAGGGAGAAGGGGGGAGTAGGACAGGGGAGTCTGGAGGGAGAAGAGGGAGTAGGACAGGGGAGTCTGGAGGGAGAAGGGGGAGTAGGACAGGGGAGTCTGGAGGGAGAAGAGGGAGTAGGACAGGGGAGTCTGGAGGGAGAAGGGGGGAGTAGGACAGGGGAGTCTGGAGGGAGAAGGGGGAGTAGGACAGGGGAGTCTGGAGGGAGAAGAGGGAGTAGGACAGGGGAGTCTGGAGGGAGAAGAGGGAGTAGGACAGGGGAGTCTGGAGGGAGAAGGGGGGAGTAGGACAGGGGAGTCTGGAGGGAGAAGGGGGAGTAGGACAGGGGAGTCTGGAGGGAGAAGCGGGAGTAGGACAGGGGAGTCTGGAGGGAGAAGAGGGAGTAGGACAGGGGAGTCTGGAGGGAGAAGCGGGAGTAGGACAGGGGAGTCTGGAGGGAGAAGCGGGAGTAGGACAGGGGAGTCTGGAGGGAGAAGGGGGAGTAGGACAGGGGAGTCTGGAGGGAGAAGGGGGGAGTAGGACAGGGGAGTCTGGAGGGAGAAGCGGGAGTAGGACAGGGGAGTCTGGAGGGAGAAGCGGGAGTAGGACAGGGGAGTCTGGAGGGAGAAGGGGGAGTAGGACAGGGGAGTCTGGAGGGAGAAGGGGGGAGTAGGACAGGGGAGTCTGGAGGGAGAAGGGGGGAGTAGGACAGGGGAGTCTGGAGGGAGAAGGGGGGAGTAGGACAGGGGAGTCTGGAGGGAGAAGGGGGGAGTAGGACAGGGGAGTCTGGAGGGAGACGGGGGGAGTAGGACAGGGGAGTCTGGAGGGAGAAGGGGGGAGTAGGACAGGGGAGTCTGGAGGGAGAAGCGGGAGTAGGACAGGGGAGTATGGAGGGAGAAGGGGGGAGTAGGACAGGGGAGTCTGGAGGGAGAAGGGGGAGTAGGACAGGGGAGTATGGAGGGAGTAGGACAGGGGAGTCTGGAGGGAGAAGGGGGAGTAGGACAGGGGAGTCTGGAGGGAGAAGGGGGAGTAGGACAGGGGAGTCTGGAGGGAGAAGGAGGAGTAGGACAGGGGAGTCTGGAGGGAGAAGGGGGAGTAGGACAGGGGAGTATGGAGGGAGTAGGACAGGGGAGTCTGGAGGGAGAAGGGGGAGTAGGACAGGGGAGTCTGGAGGGAGAAGGGGGAGTAGGACAGGGGAGTCTGGAGGGAGAAGGAGGACAGAGGGACCAGTGGGTAACATAAAGGAGTCTGTAAGGGACAATTGGGCCTGGAGAAGGACAGAGGAGTCCTCCAGTGGCTTATCCTCTTCTCTGTACTGAGAACACATGCCCTGACTGTGCAGTGTATGGGGGTCAGTAAGAATCGCTGTTGTCTTAACGGTTGGCCAAACGGTTGTTGAGTTTCAGTTGTGCATAGTATGGAGTCATCTGAGCCTCCTTATTACAGATGCAAGTCTTGACCCAACTGCAGGGTCTGGGAAGTCGTTCAGTCCGGTCTCTGGACCTGAAGTCGGGACAGAACATGCATCTGTAATGCACTCGTCTGGCTCATCAGCAGGACTGATTGGCTTCCACAGGACCCCCCAGCTAACACAGATCTTTAATAGCAATGGTCTTTTCATATGGGGAAAAGGGACCTTTTGGACCCTCCAGTCTCCAGGTCCCGGGTGCGATTGCAACCCCTGCACCTATTATAGTTAAGCCCCTGTCTCCTGTCATCCTACAGGAAAAAAAACCATCAAGGTCCCTTTAAAATAACTCTTTGAACTTGGAATTACTGAGGATGGGGCTGAGCGCAGAAGTGAAGCGTGCAGAGATGTCTCCATGCACTTCCTTGTTAGTCAGCAGCAGAAGAGGCTGAACTTGAGCATTTGTAGTAATCACATTGTGGATGTTCTTGTTTGTCCTGGGCAGTGTTCAGCATTATTGCAGGCATGTGCTTTTGGTGCTGTGTTCCCTCTCCCCAGGCTTCTCATTAGCTTCAAAAGTCAGCAGCGTGATGTGATTACATAGACGACTTTCACAGATTATACAGGGAAAGACTGGAATACAGAAGCCGAAAAAAATAAGGTAGGTTCTCTGGATAATTCGCTGGGTTTTCCACGTAAGGATGTAGTAGAGCTGAATTTGTCATTCGTTTGGGGTCTGCATTGTTTTGCAAAGAAATAACCTGGGCAGAAGTTTTGCATAATGTGTTGTGACTTGTGAGACAATTTTGGACTATGGGACCTTTGCTATCAGATAGGTTCCCCTATTAGCAATCAATCCCCCCCTCGATATCTGTCATCTAAGTGTCTGCTCCATACACAGTGCTCACTTTTGTTTCTGTGTTTTGTTTGTTTATTTGTTATTTAGTTGCAAACTTCTCATTTACAACATTGTATCCAAAAGTTATAAAAAGTTTCTGAAGTCTTCCTGGTTATTGTGCAGTACAATACAGCCATGTCTTTAATTGTAAGGGGGTTGTGGGTCTTTGTACTTCTAAGAAACCATGTTAAAATCTTGTCTACAAAATAGTGAGGAGTGCCTAAGAGCCAGAAGGGTTAAAACTGACAAAACTGGTAGGACGAGGCGAGGAGTTGGGCCGGTACCATGTCTGCTAATAAACGCCATCACATCCACCCATGTCGTGCACAGTGAATCACTTATTCATTATTCCTTTGCAAGGTTCATATAGATTCATTAGCTGCAGGCTTTATCTGATGATGAAAGCAAAGTTTACACTGACGATGGCATCTTTTACTATGGATTAGAGACCTGAGAGCAGAGTATATTGTCCGCCCAATCTGAGCGTAACATTAGGAATGGGAAAGAAATCGCTCATTCTGGTTGGATGTAAAGAAGTCCCTAATAAAGCAGTCTAGAGCGCCCCCTATAGCAGCGGTCTGGATGTGTATTGTGGAGCCCCCCCTATAACCGCAGTCTGGATGTGTAGTCTGGAGCCCCCCTATAACAGCAGTCTGGATGTGTGGTCTGGAGCCCCCCTATAACAGCAGTCTGGATGTGTAGTCTGGAGCCCCCTATAACAGCAGTCTGGATGTGTAGTCTGGAGCCCCCCTATACAGCAGTCTGGAGCCCCCCTATACAGCAGTCTAGATGTGTAGTCTGGAGCCCCCCTATAACAGCAGTCTGGATGTGTAGTCTGGAGCCCCCCTATACAGCAGTCTGGATGTGTAGTCTGGAGCCCCCCTATAACAGCAGTCTGGATGTGTAGTCTGGAGCCCCCTATAACAGCAGTCTGGATGTGTAGTCTAAAGCCCCCCTATAACAGCAGTCTGGATGTGTAGTCTGGAGCCCCCTATAACAGCAGTCTGGATGTGTAGTCTAAAGCCCCCCTATAACAGCAGTCTGGATGTGTAGTCTGGAGCCCCCTATAACAGCAGTCTGGAGCCCCCCTATAACAGCAGTCTGGATGTGCAGTCTGGAGCCCCCCTATAACAGCAGTCTGGATGTGCAGTCTGGAGCCCCCTATACAGCAGTCTGGATGTGTAGTCTGAAGCCCCCCTGTAACAACAGTCTGGAGCCCCCCTATAACAGCAGTCTGGATGTGCAGTCTGGAGCCCCCCTATAACAGCAGTCTGGATGTGCAGTCTGGAGCCCCCCTATAACAGCAGTCTGGATGTGCAGTCTGGAGCCCCCCTATAACAGCAGTCTGGATGTGCATTCTGGAGCCCCCTATAACAGCATTCTGGAGCCCCCTATAACAGCATTCTGGAGCCCCCCTATAACAGCAGTCTGGAGCCCCCTATAACAGCTGTGTAAAAAAGAAGAAAGTAGCAGATGGCTCTTCCTGATTTGATACTTGGAGGTAAAGAATATAGAAAAGCCGCCCTATTCTCACCCTGGGTTGTCGCCCTGTTGACCCAACACCAGATAACGCCTGGGGTGTATGTGCTGCGGCATGGATCGCTGCCTCATCCCGGTCACCAGATCCTCCAGATGGGAGCACGGAATCTGAACCGCGGATCCAGGGAGATTCTGGATGACATCTGTGTTTTGCGCGGCCACTGATCGTCCTCTGCCCGGGCAGCAGGGAGTCTGGTGCTCCGCGTGGATGGTCTAATATTTGCGCTAGGCGATCACAGGGCAGCACGTTTCAACCTCAGCACAAGGTCTTCGTCAGCCGAAGCCCCTCCACACAAGGCAGATGCGGACTGTGTTATACAGCCGGTATCTGCCTCTTCACAGCCACGGAGATTGGGATTTTCACTATTAACAGCATTACTAGTGTGTTGCAATACAATCATTTTTTTATCTATAAGGACTAAAATATACTGTTAAAAAGTAAAAAAAAAAAGTTTAAAAGTATTAAAATAAATATCGATTTACCCCCCCCCACACACACACACACACACACCTTTTTCCCCATTTAAAGCTAAGTTAATAAAAACATAACTGGTATCATCTCATCCATATATATAAATATAAAAGTATTTACCCAATGAGCTAAAGAACAAAAAATTACAAAATTGACAGCAATTTTTTTTTTTTTATTTGCTCCATCCCAAAAATATTGCAAAAAAAAAAAAAGCAATCAAAATGTGATATGAATAAAAACTCCTCTGAACACAAAAAGATGAACCTCCGACCGCTCCATGGATGGAAAAGCTAAAACTACTGTAGCCGGTCTCCGAAAGTGGTGACACAAACCATTTTTTTTTTTTTTTTTTTTACAGACTTCAGAATTTTTTTAAGACTCTAAAATATTGGAGAAACCTATGAGTTTGGTATCGCTAGTATTATACTTACCTGAAGAATCTTGCCGCCAGGTTATTCTTGGCACAACGAATGCCGTAAAAGCAAAAGTAAAAGAATATTGGCAACATTTCCAAGTTATTTAATCGCACTTGGAATTTTTTTTTCTCGTTTTTCAATCGATTTTTTTTTTTTTTTTTTTTAAGACTCTAAAATATTGGAGAAACCTATGAGTTTGGTATCGCTAGTATTATACTTACCTGAAGAATCTTGCCGCCAGGTTATTCTTGGCACAACGAATGCCGTAAAAGAATATTGGCAACATTTCTAAGTTATTTAATCGCACTTGGAATTTTTTTTTCTCGTTTTTCAATCATTTTTTTTTTTTTTTTTTTTTTTTTTTTTAAGACTCTAAAATATTGGAGAAACCTATGAGTTTGGTATCGCTAGTATTATACTTACCTGAAGAATCTTGCCGCCAGGTTATTCTTGGCACAACGAATGCCGTAAAAGAATATTGGCAACATTTCTAAGTTATTTAATCGCACTTGGAATTTTTTTTTCTCGTTTTTCAATCATTTTTTTTTTTTTTTTTTTTTTTTTTTTTAAGACTCTAAAATATTGGAGAAACCTATGAGTTTGGTATCGCTAGTATTATACTTACCTGAAGAATCTTGCCGCCAGGTTATTCTTGGCACAACGAATGCCGTAAAAGAATATTGGCAACATTTCTAAGTTATTTAATCGCACTTGGAATTTTTTTTTCTCGTTTTTCAATCATTTTTTTTTTTTTTTTTTTTTTTTTTTTTAAGACTCTAAAATATTGGAGAAACCTATGAGTTTGGTATCGCTAGTATTATACTTACCTGAAGAATCTTGCCGCCAGGTTATTCTTGGCACAACGAATGCCGTAAAAGAATATTGGCAACATTTCTAAGTTATTTAATCGCACTTGGAATTTTTTTTTTCTCGTTTTTCAATCATTTTTTTTGGGGTGAAATGAATAACTTCATTCAAAACTTCAACTCTACCCACAAAATAGCAGAACCCCCGTATGGCTATGTCCAAACAGAATGGAAAAATGGTTGTATCACTAAGGGTTTAAACTATTAACCAGTGTGGAAAGAAGGACAGCATGGAGCAGATTCTGCGCCAGGAGGACTCCGCGCAAACACTTTTTTTTTTTTTTTTTTTTTACATCGTCTACCATTGATTTTAAAAGACTCCATGTAGTACCGGATGTTTCCTGTAGTGGCCGCTGTGTGAAATGTGTGCACTCCCTGCAGCGATGACCTGATCGGATGGTTGCGGGTTCTCATCTACACGAGGGGTTCTGGCCAATTGGGTTTTGTGGTGGGCGGAGCCTATTTTGGCAGCACCGCTGGTTTGCGATCCTGGGGACCTGGGTTCAAATCCAACGAAGGACAAGTCTGCATGGAGTCTGTACGTGCTCCCTGTGTTTATGTAGATTTACTGGTCTCCACCTGGCCCTGGTGTTTGACTTGGGGCCATCGCAGTACAGCGCTATGGAATATGTTGGCGCCATAACAGAAAATGAGGGCAATGCGGAAAAGCTCCATTTTCATGTCGGGGAGCTGATGTGATGCCCTCGTGAGTCCGTCTGAGCGCGGCGTATAATTACCGCCCAGCACTGGGCTCGTCCCTTATAATGACCGGTGTTCTAGAAGAGGCTGCCGCCCGTGTCCTCGTCACTGCTGAGAGCGGACGGTGAACGTGGCCAACGTTTCACGCTGACAATTACGAGTCCCTCTGCTTGCAGCTATTTGTGCGCAGGTTCATGTCAGGATCTGATCATCCCGGGAACCGACTCCTGATGGGACGGGTCACTCACTGACTGTGCTTGCCTCATCCTTACCGCTGCTTCCGCACGGCACCACCTTTAGTCATTTTTTTACCTAGGCGCATGTATTTTTGACGGAATAATGAAAGAACATATCTTTTTTTTTCAATAGGATTTTATTAGGAATTTTGGACCTGTTGTCTTCTTCATCCTCTAGGTATGAAAGTACATGGCAGAAAGAGTTACTAGTGATCTGTCAGTGAGCTCTGGTCTGTAATCCTTATCTCTCTCCACGTGAACCAGCTGATCTACGACCTGATGATAGACCATCAGAACAAACTCATTTACTGGTAAGTCATTCTGTAGTCTATGTACAGTGATGCATAGAGGATGGAGAAGAAACATAAGGGATACAGACCAGGGAACGAGCTCACTGACTGATCACTGGTAACTCATTCTGCTATGTACAGTGATGCATAGAGGATGGAGAAGAAACATAAGGGATACAGACCAGGGAACGAGCTCACTGACGGATCACTGGTAACTCATTCTGCTATGTACAGTGATGCATAGACGATGGAGAAGAAACATAAGGGATACAGACCAGGGAACGAGCTCACTGACTGATCACTGGTAACTCATTCTGCTATGTACAGTGATGCATAGAGGATGGAGAAGAAACATAAGGGATACAGACCAGGGAACGAGCTCACTGACGGATCACTGGTAACTCATTCTGCTATGTACAGTGATGCATAGAGGATGGAGAAGAAACATAAGGGATACAGACCAGGGAACGAGCTCACTGACTGATCACTGGTAACTCATTCTGCTATGTACAGTGATGCATAGAGGATGGAGAAGAAACATAAGGGATACAGACCAGGGAACGAGCTCATTGACGGATCACTGGTAACTCATTCTGCTATGTACAGTGATGCATAGAGGATGGAGAAGAAACATAAGGGATACAGACCAAGGAACGAGCTCACTGACGGATCACTGGTAACTCATTCTGCTATGTACAGTGATACATAGAGGATGGAGAAGAATCATAAGGGATACAGACCAGGGAACGAGCTCACTGACTGATCACTGGTAACTCATTCTGCTATGTACAGTGATGCATAGAGGATGGAGAAGAAACATAAGGGATACAGACCAGGGAATGAGCTCACTGACTGATCACTGGTAACTCATTCTGTAGTCTATGTACAGTGATGCATAGAGGATGGAGAAGAAACATAAGGGATACAGACCAGGGAACGAGCTCACTGACTGATCACTGGTAACTCATTCTGCTATGTACAGTGATGCATAGAGGATGGAGAAGAAACATAAGGGATACAGACCAGGGAACGAGCTCACTGACTGATCACTGGTAACTCATTCTGTAGTCTATGTACAGTGATGCATAGAGGATGGAGAAGAAACATAAGGGATACAGACCAGGGAACGAGCTCACTGACTGATCACTGGTAACTCATTCTGCTATGTACAGTGATGCATAGAGGATGGAGAAGAAACATAAGGGATACAGACCAGGGAACGAGCTCACTGACGGATCACTGGTAACTCATTCTGCTATGTACAGTGATGCATAGAGGATGGAGAAGAAACATAAGGGATACAGACCAGGGAACGAGCTCACTGACTGATCACTGGTAACTCATTCTGCTATGTACAGTGATGCATAGAGGATGGAGAAGAAACATAAGGGATACAGACCAGGGAACGAGCTCATTGACGGATCACTGGTAACTCATTCTGCTATGTACAGTGATGCATAGAGGATGGAGAAGAAACATAAGGGATACAGACCAAGGAACGAGCTCACTGACGGATCACTGGTAACTCATTCTGCTATGTACAGTGATACATAGAGGATGGAGAAGAATCATAAGGGATACAGACCAGGGAACGAGCTCACTGACTGATCACTGGTAACTCATTCTGCTATGTACAGTGATGCATAGAGGATGGAGAAGAAACATAAGGGATACAGACCAGGGAATGAGCTCACTGACGGATCACTGGTAACTCATTCTGCTATGTACAGTGATGCATAGAGGATGGAGAAGAAACATAAGGGATACAGACCAGGGAATGAGCTCACTGACGGATCACTGGTAACTCATTCTGCTATGTACAGTGATGCATAGAGGATGGAGAAGAAACATAAGGGATACAGACCAGGGAATGAGCTCACTGACGGATCACTGGTAACTCATTCTGCTATGTACAGTGATACATAGAGGATGGAGAAGAATCATAAGGGATACAGACCAGGGAATGAGCTCACTGACGGATCACTGGTAACTCATTCTGCTATGTACAGTGATACATAGAGGATGGAGAAGAAACATAAGGGATACAGACCAGGGAACGAGCTCACTGACGGATCACTGGTAACTCATTCTGCTATGTACAGTGATGCATAGAGGATGGAGAAGAAACATAAGGGATACAGACCAGGGAACGAGCTCACTGACTGATCACTGGTAACTCATTCTGCTATGTACAGTGATGCATAGAGGATGGAGAAGAAACATAAGGGATACAGACCAGGGAACGAGCTCATTGACGGATCACTGGTAACTCATTCTGCTATGTACAGTGATGCATAGAGGATGGAGAAGAAACATAAGGGATACAGACCAGGGAACGAGCTCACTGACGGATCACTGGTAACTCATTCTGCTATGTACAGTGATACATAGAGGATGGAGAAGAAACATAAGGGATACAGACCAGGGAACGAGCTCACTGACGGATCACTGGTAACTCATTCTGCTATGTACAGTGATACATAGATGATGGAGAAGAAACATAAGGGATACAGACCAGGGAACGAGCTCACTGACGGATCACTGGTAACTCATTCTGCTATGTACAGTGATGCATAGAGGATGGAGAAGAAACATAAGGGATACAGACCAGGGAACGAGCTCACTGACGGATCACTGGTAACTCATTCTGCTATGTACAGTGATGCATAGAGGATGGAGAAGAAACATAAGGGATACAGACCAGGGAACGAGCCCACTGACGGATCACTGGTAACTCATTCTGCTATGTACAGTGATGCATAGAGGATGGAGAAGAAACATAAGGGATACAGACCAGGGAACGAGCTCATTGACGGATCACTGGTAACTCATTCTGCTATGTACAGTGATGCATAGAGGATGGAGAAGAAACATAAGGGATACAGACCAGGGAACGAGCTCACTGTCTGATCACTGGTAACTCATTCTGCTATGTTCATACTTCGAGGATGCAGAAGACAAACACTCAAAATTTTTTAATGATGGCCAATAAGATGGTTGCTCTCCATGCTTTTGACTCCTTAACCTTGAAAGAACGCAGCGATATAAACTCACTATTGCGACCAATAAAACATCTAAGAGGATCGGCTGTTTTAGATGTCAAAACGCCCAAGTTTTTGCTTCTGTGGGACATCTGTTCTTATCAGAGGCTCCTGCCACGACTTTCCCCTCTCCCAATTGCTAGAAACATGCAGACTTGGTAGGGCGCTTACAGGGAATTTGTTCTGGTGGTCCGAGCTGGTAAATGAGGTCAGGACAGGGTCCATGAGAACAATGTTCTTGGGGTTTTTTTTTTTATAAGATTTGCTTCTACTTTTATTTTGTTGTGTTTCCCACAGAGACTTTCTTTTGTCGGAGGAGGTCTGGGCATGATGGGTAGACCTCTACTATAGCACGGACGTCCTTCAGGAGCTCCGCTCCTTCCATCATGTCTCTCGGACCCCCCATACCTCCTTTTTAGACTGGTTATTTTGCTTTTTAGTCATATGACATCACACATGAACCTTCAGCTGTTGAGCACCATGATCTTATAGTGAATATTTAACTTTTCTGAGATCTCCATGACCATTAGGAGCATGGCTACCAGGAAATTCTCCTTCTGCAGGTTTTTTTTGGGTGGTCTCAGATTCTTGGCAAACTTCAGGGTATATGTTGGTCTAGTTAGTATTTTCGTATGTTTCCTGCCGTAGTGATGATCTAGGGCTGCCACTTTTTTCAGTAAAGGGTTGGGGTGGAATCTTGATAAATTCTGATGTTTTGATGTTTCATAACTTAACCTTTATCTCAAATTCATTGGTTTATGATTGTCTAGAAACCATGAAGTGGTGACCATGACATTGCTCGGTGCCTCTACCTCATTGGTTTCCATAACTTCCCAAAAGCACAGGTTTCTTTTAGAAAAAAGTTCATTTGCCGTATTCATGTGTCCAGCTGCCATATACTCATACTCTATATACTCAATATACTCTAACCAAACTTTCTCCAATCCAACCTGATCGTGACAAGCCAGGATTATATTTCTGTCCAGCCGCTTCACCGATTCCTCCACCCTGTGCCAGTCATTACACTGGTTACCCATTCACTACAGAATACAATACAAACTTATCACTGTCACCCACGCCACAGTTCTGCACCACCCTACATCTCTTCCCTCGCCTCTGTCTATCACCTACCCATGCTCTCTGTTCTGCAACTGATCTAAGACTAACATCCTTAAGCCGATCACCTCAAGTCACTAACCTAACTCTCCCCTGTTCCCGCCTTAATGTTAATCATAATCTGCTCCCTCCTATTCATCTGTCTCCACATCCTCCATGCACGCAATAGCACACGGTAACTGCACTCAGAAATCCTGGCTGATGACGGATCCTACGGCTTTATATGAAAACCCCTATTTATTATAATGATGGCCGGACCGTACATGACACGCTCTACCTATTGTGACCCCCCCTATTTTCCCATAGATTGTAGCTTGTGATCAGGACCCTCGCATCCTCCTGTAACCGGTGATCTATGTGTTACCCTGTGATGTCTTTATTGTCTGTACATGTCCCCGCTAATTGTACAGCGCTGCCGAATATGTTGACGCTATAGAAATAAAATGATTATTTTACCGGTGTTGTCACTGACTGTTCTAGAGAAGGGCTAGAAATATCTTCATGATGTTAACCATTTTTTTTTATTAATTTACAGGTGAAAGACTACGGCAATGATGGCTTCGGATGCCAGTCATATGCTTGAGGCGGCCCTGGAACAGATGGATGACATCATTGCAGGTATGGGTGCACTGTAGACGTGAACTAGTTAATTAGTTATACCAGTATAAAGGGATTATTCTAATGGTCAATCCCAGGGTCGGACTGACCCACCAGAGTATCAGAGGAGGCATCGAGGGGCCCACCGGCGCAGAAGACATCCCCGGCTAGTGCTGATTGTGCAGCCAATCATTTTCCTCTAGGGTCAATATCCTGTAATATTATTATTATTATTATTATTATTATTATTATAGTGATAACCAAGATCAGAGGGTCCTAAGCTGCATAATAGGGGAAAGGCATCAATGCTGGTGCAAGGGGAAGGCATGAATAGTGGTGCAAGGGGAAGGCATGAATAGTGGTGCAAGGGGAAGGCAGGAATAGTGGTGCAAGGGGAAGGCAGGAATAGTGGTGCAAGGGGAAGGCAGGAATAGTGGTGCAAGGGGAAGGCATGAATAGTGGTGCAAGGGGAAGGCAGGAATAGTGGTGCAAGGGGAAGGCAGGAATAGTGGTGCAAGGGGAAGGCAGGAATAGTGGTGCAAGGGGAAGGCAGGAATAGTGGTGCAAGGGGAAGGCAGGAATAGTGGTGCAAGGGGAAGGCAGGAATAGTGGTGCAAGGGGAAGGCAGGAATAGTGGTGCAAGGGGAAGGCAGGAATAGTGGTGCAAGGGGAAGGCAGGAATAGTGGTGCAAGGGGAAGGCAGGAATAGTGGTGCAAGGGGAAGGCAGGAATAGTGGTGCAAGGGGAAGGCAGGAATAGTGGTGCAAGGGGAAGGCAGGAATAGTGGTGCAAGGGGAAGGCAGGAATAGTGGTGCAAGGGGAAGGCAGGAATAGTGGTGCAAGGGGAAGGCAGGAATAGTGGTGCAAGGGGAAGGCAGGAATAGTGGTGCAAGGGGAAGGCAGGAATAGTGGTGCAAGGGGAAGGCAGGAATAGTGGTGCAAGGGGAAGGCATGAATAGTGGTGCAAGGGGAAGGCAGGAATAGTGGTGCAAGGGGAAGGCAGGAATAGTGGTGCAAGGGGAAGGCGAAGAAGTCGGCCACGTCTTTAACCTGTAAAGCCATTGGAAGCCAATGTGGTGATCAGCTGATCGCCAGGGATCCATGTCCAGAATCTGATCAGTGATCAGCTGATCACCCACAGGTGGAATGTGGTATTACACGCCAGCTATCCATATGAATATCGACCCAATATACGTGGAAGGGCCGGGACTCGCCAGTGCAGATGGCTGATCCTGAACGGGGGACGCCGTTATGTCCTGGGCCCGAATAGGACACATTCTAAGGAGACTTTATGGTATCAGTAGTGTCTCTGCGCCTTCATCAAGGTGAAGACATTTTTACTTAATACCAGTGATCATTTACAACCCAAAGAAACATTAAGGAAAGTGAAAAATGAGAGTGCAGCAATCCATTGTCCTGCTGCAGTCAGTCGTCAAGGAGGAGGAGGACCTGGCCGATTTCCTGAGATTTATATTATACAATATTTCTCTTTTTTTATTATAATATGAGATTAATTAGGGTGAAGGAAAAAGATGAAACGTGGAGAGGATGCGCCTCGAGATTTATTTATTTTTTTTACATTTTCTGAGTTTAGTTTTCCTTTTCATAAAACACAGACCGTTCTTGGATTAGAAGCTAAGTCCCGGTCCGAGCGCTGGCCTCCCACTGTGACCGCCTGCTTCATAGACCTATATGAGGCCGTTGGCTGCGGTCCGGCCGGCTGTGCAGATCCGAGCACGGGTTTCCCGGATATTTGACGTCGGTCTTACACGGCGATGGAGTCTGGTTCCTCATTTACTGTGGAATTTTACCGGACGGCTCTGCCTGCGGGAAGCCCATTAGGTGGCAATTACTTCTACTACACATTCACCAAAGCTGCCAAGTCAGCAAACCGCGAGCCGACCCAGAAAAGAAACATTAACCATTAATTCTTGGGTTAATCCTGTAACCTTCACATGTCCCTAACCCTAAATAAACACCGCTGGGAGCAAACAGGGAGATGGAAAGTGCAATCACCTCTGTGTGACACCTGACATTACAGGAATGGCCCTATACCAGAGGGAGGTCCGGGGCCCGGCCACTCGCCTATCAGCCCAAAGGGCACAAAAACATATTGTACAGCCCGGTCTACAGGAAAGAACGAAGAATACCGCAGACTCCTTATTGTAAGTTCATAAATGGATCCTGCTCACTTGTCAGAGGAGCGGGGAAAGGATCCCATTATGAATACACTGGACTCTCAGCAGTGAGTCCTCTCTATTCTTTGATCACGTCTATTAGTCAAGAGACACAATATGTTTTTAGTGAGCGACGCGTCCTGGTTATATGCTGCCGTTGTATCTTGCAGATTTGCATCTATATTTAAATGAACTTCTCCCAGTCATTAAAATCTGGTCTGAAAAACTTTCTTTTGTCCTCCTCCTCCTCCAGATCCCCTCTGGACTCGTCTGTTCTCCTCCCTCTCCCTCCGGACTCGTCTGTTCTCCTCCCTCTCCCTCCGGACTCGTCTGTTCTCCTCCCTCTCCCTCCGGACTCGTCTGTTCTCCTCCCTCTCCCTCCGGACTCGTCTGCTCTCCTCCCTCTCCCTCCGGACTCGTCTGCTCTCCTCCCTCTCCCTCCGGACTCGTCTGCTCTCCTCCCTCTCCCTCCGGACTCGTCTGCTCTCCTCCCTCTCCCTCCGGACTCGTCTGCTCTCCTCCCTCTCCCTCCGGACTCGTCTGCTCTCCTCCCTCTCCCTCCGGACTCGTCTGCTCTCCTCCCTCTCCCTCCGGACTCGTCTGCTCTCCTCCCTCTCCCTCCGGACTCGTCTGCTCTCCTCCCTCTCCCTCCGGACTCGTCTGCTCTCCTCCCTCTCCCTCCGGACTCGTCTGCTCTCCTCCCTCTCCCTCCGGACTCGTCTGCTCTCCTCCCTCTCCCTCCGGACTCGTCTGCTCTCCTCCCTCTCCCTCCGGACTCGTCTGCTCTCCTCCCTCTCCCTCCGGACTCGTCTGCTCTCCTCCCTCTCCCTCCGGACTCGTCTGCTCTCCTCCCTCTCCCTCCGCAATCCTCTGCTCTCCTCCCTCTCCCTCCGCAATCCTCTGCTCTCCTCCCTCTCCCTCCGCAATCCTCTGCTCTCCTCCCTCTCCCTCCGCAATCCTCTGCTCTCCTCCCTCTCCCTCCGCAATCCTCTGCTCTCCTCCCTCTCCCTCCGCAATCCTCTGCTCTCCTCCCTCTCCCTCCGCAATCCTCTGCTCTCCTCCCTCTCCCTCCGCAATCCTCTGCTCTCCTCCCTCTCCCTCCGCAATCCTCTGCTCTCCTCCCTCTCCCTCCGCAATCCTCTGCTCTCCTCCCTCTCCCTCCGCAATCCTCTGCTCTCCTCCCTCTCCCTCCGCAATCCTCTGCTCTCCTCCCTCTCCCTCCGCAATCCTCTGCTCTCCTCCCTCTCCCTCCGCAATCCTCTGCTCTCCTCCCTCTCCCTCCGCAATCCTCTGCTCTCCTCCCTCTCCCTCCGCAATCCTCTGCTCTCCTCCCTCTCCCTCCGCAATCCTCTGCTCTCCTCCCTCTCCCTCCGCAATCCTCTGCTCTCCTCCCTCTCCCTCCGCAATCCTCTGCTCTCCTCCCTCTCCCTCCGCAATCCTCTGCTCTCCTCCCTCTCCCTCCGCAATCCTCTGCTCTCCTCCCTCTCCCTCCGCAATCCTCTGCTCTCCTCCCTCTCCCTCCGCAATCCTCTGCTCTCCTCCCTCTCCCTCCGCAATCCTCTGCTCTCCTCCCTCTCCCTCCGCAATCCTCTGCTCTCCTCCCTCTCCCTCCGCAATCCTCTGCTCTCCTCCCTCTCCCTCCGCAATCCTCTGCTCTCCTCCCTCTCCCTCCGCAATCCTCTGCTCTCCTCCCTCTCCCTCCGCAATCCTCTGCTCTCCTCCCTCTCCCTCCGCAATCCTCTGCTCTCCTCCCTCTCCCTCCGCAATCCTCTGCTCTCCTCCCTCTCCCTCCGCAATCCTCTGCTCTCCTCCCTCTCCCTCCGCAATCCTCTGCTCTCCTCCCTCTCCCTCCGCAATCCTCTGCTCTCCTCCCTCTCCCTCCGCAATCCTCTGCTCTCCTCCCTCTCCCTCCGCAATCCTCTGCTCTCCTCCCTCTCCCTCCGCAATCCTCTGCTCTCCTCCCTCTCCCTCCGCAATCCTCTGCTCTCCTCCCTCTCCCTCCGCAATCCTCTGCTCTCCTCCCTCTCCCTCCGCAATCCTCTGCTCTCCTCCCTCTCCCTCCGCAATCCTCTGCTCTCCTCCCTCTCCCTCCGCAATCCTCTGCTCTCCTCCCTCTCCCTCCGCAATCCTCTGCTCTCCTCCCTCTCCCTCCGCAATCCTCTGCTCTCCTCCCTCTCCCTCCGCAATCCTCTGCTCTCCTCCCTCTCCCTCCGCAATCCTCTGCTCTCCTCCCTCTCCCTCCGCAATCCTCTGCTCTCCTCCCTCTCCCTCCGCAATCCTCTGCTCTCCTCCCTCTCCCTCCGCAATCCTCTGCTCTCCTCCCTCTCCCTCCGCAATCCTCTGCTCTCCTCCCTCTCCCTCCGCAATCCTCTGCTCTCCTCCCTCTCCCTCCGCAATCCTCTGCTCTCCTCCCTCTCCCTCCGCAATCCTCTGCTCTCCTCCCTCTCCCTCCGCAATCCTCTGCTCTCCTCCCTCTCCCTCCGCAATCCTCTGCTCTCCTCCCTCTCCCTCCGCAATCCTCTGCTCTCCTCCCTCTCCCTCCGCAATCCTCTGCTCTCCTCCCTCTCCCTCCGCAATCCTCTGCTCTCCTCCCTCTCCCTCCGCAATCCTCTGCTCTCCTCCCTCTCCCTCCGCAATCCTCTGCTCTCCTCCCTCTCCCTCCGCAATCCTCTGCTCTCCTCCCTCTCCCTCCGCAATCCTCTGCTCTCCTCCCTCTCCCTCCGCAATCCTCTGCTCTCCTCCCTCTCCCTCCGCAATCCTCTGCTCTCCTCCCTCTCCCTCCGCAATCCTCTGCTCTCCTCCCTCTCCCTCCGCAATCCTCTGCTCTCCTCCCTCTCCCTCCGCAATCCTCTGCTCTCCTCCCTCTCCCTCCGCAATCCTCTGCTCTCCTCCCTCTCCCTCTGCAATCCTCTGCTCTCCTCCCTCTCCCTCCGCAATC
Source organism: Phyllobates terribilis (assembly GCF_046119375.1). Taxonomy (NCBI): domain Eukaryota; kingdom Metazoa; phylum Chordata; class Amphibia; order Anura; family Dendrobatidae; genus Phyllobates; species Phyllobates terribilis. The sequence continues at coordinate 162,922,005 of NW_027362773.1, read as the reverse complement.
CTCTGCTCTCCTCCCTCTCCCTCCGCAATCCTCTGCTCTCCTCCCTCTCCCTCCGCAATCCTCTGCTCTCCTCCCTCTCCCTCCGCAATCCTCTGCTCTCCTCCCTCTCCCTCCGCAATCCTCTGCTCTCCTCCCTCTCCCTCCGCAATCCTCTGCTCTCCTCCCTCTCCCTCCGCAATCCTCTGCTCTCCTCCCTCTCCCTCCGCAATCCTCTGCTCTCCTCCCTCTCCCTCCGCAATCCTCTGCTCTCCTCCCTCTCCCTCCGCAATCCTCTGCTCTCCTCCCTCTCCCTCCGCAATCCTCTGCTCTCCTCCCTCTCCCTCCGCAATCCTCTGCTCTCCTCCCTCTCCCTCCGCAATCCTCTGCTCTCCTCCCTCTCCCTCCGCAATCCTCTGCTCTCCTCCCTCTCCCTCCGCAATCCTCTGCTCTCCTCCCTCTCCCTCCGCAATCCTCTGCTCTCCTCCCTCTCCCTCCGCAATCCTCTGCTCTCCTCCCTCTCCCTCCGCAATCCTCCGCTCTCCTCCCTCTCCCTCCGCAATCCTCCGCTCTCCTCCCTCTCCCTCCGCAATCCTCCGCTCTCCTCCCTCTCCCTCCGCAATCCTCCGCTCTCCTCCCTCTCCCTCCGCAATCCTCCGCTCTCCTCCCTCTCCCTCCGCAATCCTCCGCTCTCCTCCCTCTCCCTCCGCAATCCTCCGCTCTCCTCCCTCTCCCTCCGCAATCCTCTGCTCTCCTCCCTCTCCCTCCGCAATCCTCTGCTCTCCTCCCTCTCCCTCCGCAATCCTCTGCTCTCCTCCCTCTCCCTCCGCAATCCTCTGCTCTCCTCCCTCTCCCTCCGCAATCCTCTGCTCTCCTCCCTCTCCCTCCGCAATCCTCTGCTCTCCTCCCTCTCCCTCCGCAATCCTCTGCTCTCCTCCCTCTCCCTCCGCAATCCTCTGCTCTCCTCCCTCTCCCTCCGCAATCCTCTGCTCTCCTCCCTCTCCCTCCGCAATCCTCTGCTCTCCTCCCTCTCCCTCCGCAATCCTCTGCTCTCCTCCCTCTCCCTCCGCAATCCTCTGCTCTCCTCCCTCTCCCTCCGCAATCCTCTGCTCTCCTCCCTCTCCCTCCGCAATCCTCTGCTCTCCTCCCTCTCCCTCCGCAATCCTCCTCTGTCCTTTTGTCCTTCTCCTCCCTCTGGACTCCACTGTCCTCTCCCACTCCTCCTCCTCCTCTGTCCTTTTGTCCTTCTCCTCCCTCTGGACTCCACTGTCCTCTCCCACTCCTCCTCCTCCTCTGTCCTTTTGTCCTTCTCCTCCCTCTGGACTCCACTGTCCTCTCCCACTCCTCCTCCTCCTCTGTCCTTTTGTCCTTCTCCTCCCTCTGGACTCCACTGTCCTCTCCCACTCCTCCTCTTCCCTCTGGCTGTGGCTTACCACTCGGAGAACAAAAGGATCGGCCATTGGGAATTCAATGTGCTGGATTCTTCTCTGCTGTGGTAGTGTTCGGAGCCCCCCATACAGATTAGATTGTAGGCCGATTCCACCAGTGTTAGTCTCTTGTGAATAGGGGCCTTTAAATAATTACTGGGGTTAATTCATCCTCTACCCATTATGGGCTTATTAATGTTATGAGGTGGGAGCTCATCTCGAGAATCCACTCTCTTTGCCTTTAAAGATCCTTCTCCTTTATGAAAGCCCCTCCTCGGGCAGGGATTACACAGACCACCCATTGTTGGTGCCATGTAACCTTTAATTTATCCTGATGGAGGCTAAACCCCTACTGTAAAGTCCTCTGCCCCATTGATGGTTTGTGCGGCCGTACAACATATAATGTAGTATTAGATGGGCGATCCTGTAATATAGGGTTGGCCCTATTATCCGTAGCATAAATACCTACATATTGTAGTGTGGCGTCCCCTTTTTAGATCATTATCGGATCAGGCTGACAAGTCTTTGCCTCGTCCATTTCCTTTCTTCCGTTCCTGTATGAAGTCTCCTTCAAGTCGAGTCTCATAATCAAGATAATGTGAATGGGGTGAAGACGTTGATCGGCTGTGACGCCCGGTTGCCGCCCGCGGGGTCTTTCATGCTACTGTTAAAGGCTCCTACACCCCCGGGAATAGGAGTAAAGGTGGCGACTCGTCACATGTCAACTTTTCACTTGTTAATTGGTTCAAGAATGTTATTTGCCGCTGACTTCTGGCACATTCACGTCTCGCAGTCGCCACTACCCAGCCAGACTATTGCCTCCGCCAGCATTCCCTCCACCGCTGGGCGCATAAGCCGAAATGATCACTTTCCAGGAGGAATATTGTGATCGTTCACCGTTAAAATCGAAATGCTCAATTTTGGCTGAGCCGACTCGCTGTCCTCTCCTCTAGGTGACATTGGTGTTAAAGTGCTCTTCCTATGTCTGGAAGTGATGGCAAATTGCTAGTGTAAGCCATCGTTAATGATATCTGAGCGCCCACACGGATCCGTAGAATAAAGGGGCCGCAGAGATGTCAGTGGATTTCCTGGCAAAATGCTGCAGCGAGGTTCCATTCAAGTGAATGTTGTGGCTGCCATTGCCTCCACGTCCGGGTGGCTGGGAGTGCTGGTATGCAACGCTCTATGTAGCCGACTAATCTGTATGTCAAGTCTAACTTTCTCGGTTTACATACAGTTAGGTCCATATATATTTGGACAGAGACAACATTTGTCTAATTTTGGTTCTAGACATTACCACAATGAATTTTAAACAAAACAGTTCAGATGCAGTTGAAGTTCAGACTTTCAGCTTTCATTTGAGGGTATCCACATTAAAATTGGATGAAGGGTTTAGGGGTTTTAGCTCCTTAACATGTGCCACCCTGTTTTTTAAAGGGACCAAAAGTAATTGGACAGATTAAATAATTGTAAATAAAATGTTCATTTCTAGTACTTCGTTGAAAACCCTTTGTTGGCAATGACTGCCTGGAGTCTTGAACTCATGGGCATCACCAGATGCTGGGTTTCCTACTTTTTGATGCTCTGCCAGGCCTTCACTGCGGTGGTTTTCAGTTGCTGTTTGTTTGTGGGCCTTTCTGTCTGAAGTTTAGTCTTTAACAAGTGAAATGCTGCTCAATTGGGTTGAGATCAGGTGACTGACTTGGCCATTTAAGAATATTCCACTTCTTTGCTTTAATAAACTCCTGGTTGCTTTGGCTTTATGTTTTGGGTCATTGTCCATCTGTAGTATGAAACGACGACCAATCGGTTTGGCTGCATTTGGCTGGATCTGAGCACACCGTATGGCTCTGAATACTTCAAAATTCATCCGGCTGCTTCTGTCCTGTGTCACATCACCAATAAACACTAGTGACCCAGTGCCACTGGCAGCCATGCATGCCCGCGCCATCACACTGCCTCCGCCGTGATTTACAGATGATGTGATATGCTTTGGATCATGAGCTGTACCACGCCTTCGCCATACTTTTCTCTTTCCATCATTCTGGTAGAGGTTGATCTTGGTCTCATCTGTCCAAAGAATGTTCTTCCAGAACTGTGCTGGCTTTTTTAGATGTTTTTTAGCAAAGTCCAGTCTAGGCTTTTCTATTCTTGATGCTTATGAGTGGCTTGCACCGTGCAGTGAACCCTCTGTAGTTACTTTCATGCAGTCTTCTCTTTATGGTAGATTTGGATATTGATACGCATACCTCCTGGAGAGTGGTGGTCACTTGGTTGGCTGTTGTGAAGGGGTTTCTCTTCACCAAGGAGATTATTCTGCGATCATCCACCACTGTTGTCTTCCGTGGGCGCCCAGGTCTTTTTGCATTGATGAGTTCACCAGTGCTTTCTTTCTTTCTCAGGATGTACCAAACTGTAGATTTTGCCACTCCTAATATTGTAGCAATTTCTCAGATGGGTTTTTTCTGTTTTTGCAGCTTAAGGATGGCTTGTTTCACCTGCATGGAGAGCTCCTTTGACCGCATGTTTACTTCACACCAAAACCTTCCAAATGCAAGCACCACACCTCAAATCAACTCCAGGCCTTTTATCTGCTTAATTGAGAATGACATAACGAAGGGATTGCTCACACGTGTCCATGAAATAGCCTTGGAGTCAATTGTCCAATTACTTTTGGTCCCTTTAAAAACAGGGTGGCACATGTTAATGAGCTGAAACTCCTAAACCCTTCATCCAATTTTAATGTGGAAACCCTCAAATGAAAGCTGAAAGTCTGAACTTCAACTGCATCTGAACTGTTTTGTTTAAAATTCATTGTGGTAATGTCTAGAACCAAAATCAGAAAAATGTTGTCTCTGCCCAAATATATATGGACCTAACTGTACCTCCGCAGAATTCTTCCTTTCTTGGCCTTGTTTCAGAGAATATGAATGATAACAAAAATACTTTTTCTCCACTCATGGTTATTGGTTGGGTGAAGCCAGTTATTGTCAATTACTGTGTTTTCTCTTTTTAAATCTTAATGACAACCAAAAACATCCAAATGACCCTGATCAGAAGTTCACATACCCCAGTTCTTAATACCGTGTATTGCCCCCTCTAACATCAATGACAGCTTGAAGTCTTTTGTGGTAGTTGTGGATGCCCATTCTTCTTGGCAAAAAGCCTCCAGTTCCTGTCAATTCCTGGAACTGTATATTTCGCTATATCTCTTTTTCTCTCTTTCTTTCCCTCTCTCTCTTTCTCACTCTTTTTTCTCTTTTTCTCTCTCTCCTTTTTCTCTCTCTCCTTTTTCTCTCTCTCCTTTTTCTCTCTCCTTTTTCTCTCTCTCCTTTTTCTCTCTCTCCTTTTCTCTCTCTCCTTTTTCTCTCTCTCCTTTTTCTCTCTCTCCTTTTTCTCTCTCTCCTTTTTCTCTCACTCCTTTTTCTCTCTCTCCTTTTTCTCTCTCTCCTTTTTTTCTCTCTCCTTTTTCTCTCTCTCTCTCTCTCCTTTTTCCCTCTCTCTCTCTCTCTCTCTCTCCTTTTTCCCTCTCTCTCTCTCTCTCTCTCCTTTTTCTCTCTCTCTCTCTCCTTTTTCCCTCTCTCTCTCTCTCTCCTTTTTCCCTCTCTCTCTCTCTCTCTCCTTTTTCCCTCTCTCTCTCTCTCTCTCCTTTTTCCCTCTCTCTCTCTCTCTCTCTCTCTCTCTCTCTCCTTTTTCTCTCTCTCTCTCTCCTTTTTCTCTCTCTCTCTCTCCTTTTTCTCTCTCTCTCTCTCCTTTTTCTCTCTCTCTCTCTCCTTTTTCTCTCTCTCTCTCTCCTTTTTCTCTCTCTCCTTTTTCTCTCTCTCTCTCTCTCTCTCTCTCGCTCGCTCTCCTTTTTCTCTCGCTCTCCTTTTTCTCTCGCTCTCCTTTTTCTCTCGCTCTCCTTTTTCTCTCGCTTTTTCTCTCTCTTCTCCTTTTTCTCTCTCTTCTCCTTTTTCTCTCTCTTCTCCTTTTTCTCTCTCTTCTCCTTTTTCTCTCTCGCTCTTTTTTCTTTTTGCTCTCCTTTTTCTCTCGCTCTCCTTTTTCTCTCTCTCTTCTCCTTTTTCTCTCTCTCTTCCTTTTTCTCTCTTCTCCTTTTTCTCTCTCTCTTCTCCTTTTTCTCTCTCGCTCTTTTTTCTTTTTTCTCTCCTTTTTCTCTCTCTCTCCTTTTTTCTTTTTCTCTCCTTTTTCTCTCTCTCTCTCCTTTTTCTCTCTCTCCTTTTTCTCTCTCTCTCTCCTTTTTCTCTCTCTCTCCTTTTTCTCTCTCTCTCCTTTTTCTCTCTCGCTCTCTTCTCCTTTTTCTCTCTCTCTCTCCTTTTTCTCTCTCTCCTTTTTCTCTCTCTCTCCTTTTTCTCTCTCTCTCCTTTTTCTCTCTCTCTCTCTCTCTCTCTCTCTCTCTCTCTCTCCTTTTTCTCTCTCGCTCTCTCTCCTTTTTCTCTCTCGCTCTCTCTCCTCCTCTTTTTCTCACTCTCTCTCCTTTTTCTCCTCCCCGAACTGTAAACCTGACCTCCAGGAGAAGTCCATTTTCGGAGTTCAGCACCGGACACTAGATGTCAGGTACTAACCCCAAACATTACAGTTTATGGTCGTTCATCTCTAATAGAGAGAACATTCCTGCGCTCTTCCTTCTCATATTTAAGGTTGGTGACGTGGGGGGCCATTTTATTCTTTTTTTTTCAAGTAGCATAATGTTTAAATGAATCACTCCATTAGGTAAAGGAGCTGGAGGTACAGGCTGGGAGGTTGCGTTTCCAGTCAGAAAGGAGATTTCTGTGCCCATTCTTATTTGGGATGAAAATATATGGAGGTTTGTGTCACTCTATAGTTAAAAAGAGGGGTCGCTCACTGGTCTATTCGGGTGCTCTGAAGAAAAGAGTAATCTCAATTGCAAAAAGAACTTCGGCACTCCATACATGAATATATAAGAAATATTGTATCTAGACTAATGTCACTTTGAAAAATGAAGGTTTTTTGCGCATAATTTGGCCAATTTATGTGTGCCCATCAACCACGACAAGGTCACCTTCGTATGATGGGAAACTACGCTACGCTACCACTGGATATGCCACTCTTGGGCTGTAAGCCTGTATGGACAATATGTCTCTGCTTGGGCTTTTAACCTACAATGTATGGGCTTGTAGAGCTAGTTAAAACCACCTGTGACTGAATGGGAGGGACACATGGTCAGAAAAAAGGCTGTCAAACTTCTAATAGTGTGAACACGTACCTGCTGCAATTCTTTTTTTCTCTCTTTCTCTCTTTTTTTCTATTAATCATTTTTGGGATCCCGCTCCTGGAGCATTGCAGCAGGTATGTGTTCACACTATTAGAAGTTTGACAGCCTTTTTTCTGACCATGTGTCCCTCCCATTCAGTCACAGGTGGTTTTAACTAGCTCTACAAGCCCATACATTGTAGGTTAAAAGCCCAAGCAGAGACATATTGTCCATACAGGCTTACAGCCCAAGAGTGGCATATCCAGTGGTAGCGTAGCGTAGTTTCCCATCATACGAAGGTGACCTTGTCGTGGTTGATGGGCACACATAAATTGGCCAAATTATGCGCAAAAAACCTTCATTTTTCAAAGTGACATTAGTCTAGATACAATATTTCTTATATATTCATGTATGGAGTGCCGAAGTTCTTTTTGCAATTGAGATTACTCTATAGTTAAGACACATTTAAAGAAATTGTCCCCTACTAGGACAACCCCTTATTGAACTAAATATTTGGCCCAGATAAAGTAAAAAAAAAAAAACCTATACTTTCCTCCCGTGCCGGCGCCGTTCCTGCAGTGTCGGCACTCGCGGTCCTGGGGCTGTGGTGCGGTGGAACGACACGTGGTGCCCAGCTCCCAGTCTGTGCCGACACCATTGTCCCCACCTCCTGTCAAATTGAATATGAATATAAAAATAAAGATTATTATTAAAAGGAAGTCTGGGCTGCGGCTGATATCTGACTTCCCCTTCATGTTCAATTCATACAAAGGCAGGGACAATGGTGCCGGCGCTGATTGGGTGCCGGGCACCATGTGTAATTCCACCGCACCAGAGCCCCAGGACCAAGAGGAACAGCGCCGGAACGGGAGGTGAGTATAGTTTTTTATTTTATCTGGGCCAAACATTTAGTTCAAGAAGGGGTTGTCCAAGTATGTTGGGAACCCCTTTAAGCTGTTTCTTAGCACCGCCCCTGAGGATCTTGACCACCCATACTCTATGCATTCAAGAATACTAATTCAGAGTAAGTCCAAAATCCAGAACAGTACACTTAAAAACCATAATAACGTACTGTATCCAAGCATTAAATACTGTTCATAAAGCCCCGAATTGTATGAGCAGAACCTATTAGTACCTTTATTACAACTTCCAGCTTCTTTTATATTATATTTGTGTGTTTTTCGCGTCCGTGCTGCATCCGGTCATGTTTGGATTCTCATGACGGAGATGCGTAGTCATTCTCTAACAGCGCTCTGTACATATTTGCACTTTTTATTTGCCGATGATCTGTCTAATGTCGTGGGGACACCTAGTGGTACGAAGGAAAACAGAACGGGGAAGATCTAGGAATGGCGTCTCTTCTTGGGAAAATTGGTGTGATGAGCCTCGGGGTTAAAGATCACTACACTTCCAGAGATTGTCGGTCCCAGCAGGAAATCCAGCTGATACATCGGAGTCTGGGGACTTTCGTTCATCCTTTGCCACCATATTGATTACGGTCCGCTTCTGTAGAAAGCGGATGAGGTGGCCCAAAAACTAAGGGCTCTTCCAACATTTTGTCCTCATTGTTTGACTCAATGGGCCCATCAGAGATAATGACTCTGGAGGCCCAGCCTTAATGTATGTAGAACATGCACCTCTACCTCTGGACCCACCATAGGATCCTCTGGTGCAATGGCTTCTGACACGTCTTTTTCTTTAATGCATATTCAGTAGGGCGTACATTGAAGAAGGAGGCTCTTAAAGCAAAATCAAAATGGCATCCCCCCATACCATCTTTGCAGGTTTTTCAGCTTTTTCATGCCTCATTTATGGGCGTACCCCAGATCGCTGACCATTTCACCTTTTACACACCCCACCGGCCGCAAGAACTGCTAGACTGCAATCTGCGTACTGATGGTCGCCAACTGTCCTGAATTTGCTCAGACATTTGGAAACAATCTAAGTAAATCCAGGCATTTGTTAGTTGGAGAAGGGTCAGGGTTTTTGTAAATAGTCAATCCAAGGAGTCCTAGAGGCGGGGCGTAAACATTGCAGTCGGAGCAGGTCAGTCGGAGCAGGTCAGTCGGAGCAGGTCAGTCGGAGCAGGTCAGTCGGAGCAGGTCAGTCGGAGCAGGTCAGTCGGAGCAGGTGAGCCGGAGCAGGGCTGTCCTCACTTTTTTGCTTGTTGACCCAGCATTCTGGGTGCCTCTAGTGTTTACTAAGCCCCACTACTGGAGGCCCCTAGGAAGTCGGGCCGAGGATGCCAACTGTATGCCGGAACAGAGCAGCACAACATTTTGCTGAACACTAATTACCTGATTTCCCCAATTCCTTGTAGCTCTGACAATCAGGTTTGCTTCTGTCCCTCCTTCCAATGTAGGTATCTGGAATTTTTGCTTTGGTGGCAGAGGGTCACGGTTTAGCACCAGTCTCTCACTTCACTGCCCAATTTTGGCCCATGGTCACTCTGCCGAAGAGAAACTGAGACTGTAATTGTTTCCATTGCCCATTAGAAGAAATGTTCTCCTGGTCTTGTGTGCAGTTCATTCTCCATTTTTTTTTTTTCTTTTTTGTATTAGGCACAAAGGCCGTCACAGAATTCGCCAATGGAGTCTTTGACGTGGGATCACCGGTCCCCTCGGAATATTTTGGGACAATAACAATCCTGCATCTAATAGAGGAATTAAAAATATCCCTGGAAATGGTGGAAAACCCTCAGGAGCGAGAAGCTTTACGGAATCAGATTCCCAACGCAACGGCGTCCTACGTCATCGCGTGGCTGGAGAGTAACCTGGTGAGTGACTCGTGCAGTAATGTGCCGATATCGGGTCATGTACCGGCCCACGTACAGGAGGTTCTCTGCAGGATACGAGCCGGGTCAGCTTCTTGCGTCCATGAATAAATCGAGGCGTTCCGACTCTCCCGAGTCTTTATCTAGATCCATCTGCAGCAGTATGAGCGATGTAGAGTCTTAGCGAATTGGGCGCTGCTTATACTGGTGCTGCGGCATCTGGATAAAGACTCGGGAGAGTCGAAACGTCTCAATTTATTGCAAAAAAATGGACAACCTTTAAGTCGCACGTGACATTGCCTCCTTAGACATGCGTCTAGGTCGTGTGCAACCTCACTACTACAGTGTTTGACTGTTGTTTTCTTTGGTTGGGACTATACGTGCATTTCTTGTGCAACTTCTCTGAGACGTAGACGTAGCTGAAAAACTATTTTAAAAGTGCAATTTGCCTACAAAAAAAAAAAAAAAAATCAGACGAAAATCTCGGCCAAATCACAGACCGGTTGCAAGCGAGCTGCAGTTTCTTTCAAGTCTATGGGAGCAAATTTGAGACCCAAATTCCAACATGTTTGGCTTTTTTTTTGGCCGGCCGTGTTGCCGTTGTATTGGATGACAAAGTTAATTAGATGCGACATTCTGACCTTTTGTCGCCGCGGTCTTACAAGCCTAATCGTAGCTCCGATACACAGCGAGTGATGTTGTTGGTCGCGTGGCTCACTGTCGCCTTCCTGTATAATGGATATACAGTCACCTATGTATCAGCCGGCACTCGGGTGTTCAGTTACCTTAGTTCCTCCTTTTTGAGTTATTTGTGGTCAATGTTCAACAGAACAGAGATGAGAGAGTTGGGCGGTGACCGGCCGGGCGGGGGCACATGTCCGCTGTGAACGCCGCGGCTCCTGCTCGCTGACTCAGTGCTAGATAGCAGCTTTTCTTGCCTTGTGTTTGCCTGGAGGAATGTCCGGACGGGGACGACGTACGCAGAGCAGGAAGTCAGTCCGTAAACTGCAACTAAAGGCGACATAGAAGGTAAATTATAACACGTCCTTCGTAATCTCGGTGCCGTAGTTGTCGTATTATCAGATCATGGCTTCCGCTTTATCACTGATATTGTAACCAGGCGGCGTATGGAAGGATTATTATATGTGGATATTGGAACGGGCAGGAGCTCATACACACATGGTCGTAATACAGATGCTAGAGAGACCCATACTTTACCACCACTATATGTCAGGGGTATAAAGAGAACCTGATGCACCATATGGCGGTGTACTGTGTGTCTGCAGGTCTGTAATGTGGGCAGGTAGGGGCTCCATTCATTCTTCATGGCCGTGCAGGAGACCAGCGGAGCGCAGAGCGAAGATGCTCATGTTCGGCCTCCGCTCCATTCATATAGGTCTTCAAAGCCCAGTTCTCGGGATCGATGGGGTCAAAGCAGCCGGTCCCCTGGCGGTCGGGAAGTTATTCCTTACCCTATAGATACAGGGCACCCTCTAATCTTCCAAATGAAAAATGCACTCAAGCATTGGGGTAATAAGAAGACTTCGGCCTTTATGTGTTGGGCACGTATTAAAAAGCCATAACAGACAAATGTCTCATCACAGTCGTCAGTAAATGATTATTAATACGTGTGTGAGTTAACAGCTGGAGACTTTTTATTACACCCGATGGGCATTTCTCTTTTGGATTGCTATCCGGAGTACCGGGTCTGCTCCGTGCGTCCGTCATGCTGGTGGAGGTGAGCTGGCGAATATCCCATTACGCATAGCCTCTGATTTTGGTACATACCCTTTAAGGCCACGTTCCCAAATGTAAAATCCACGCCAAACGACACAATAGCAATCTGCTCCAATTTTTGTTGCATTTTTTTCACTTTTTTTTTTTTTTTTAAATACATTTTTGGTGGAGATTTGACTATTTTTGTTTTTATTTTTTCATAATGTATTTTGCACTATTTTTTTACATCCATTTTTCAGGCTCTCTGTAGAAGATTAAGCACCAGGAACCGCACAGGTCCGCAGCGTCTTTAAACGCACAGTGGTCATGAGTTGACCATGGTCTTGCTGCCGTGTCAGTATTCTGAGACCGCCGGACGAGACCCTCCCTCCTATCTGCCGGAATCACCGGCTTCCCTTTTGCTTAGCCGACCTGTCACAACATCGTGTGTGCATCACGCCACATAGATGGTGTCTCACCAGGCCTACAAATCAGAAGCCGGAGATGGCAGCCGGTAGGTGGCCTCGTCCAGGGTCCTGCCAATGTACCCGCTCATTGCAGTGGTGCTCAACGTGCCATATGGTACATCCTTGCTATATACACTGTGCCCTGACTATATACTCTGCCTCCACCTACATACGGCAGTGAGCAGACTGGCTGGGTTCACATTTATACGTCTGTAGACATGTGTCACGCATCCACCCGTGTTTCCTATATTCAGACATTTTACATTTAAAGTATCTGGTGCGTCCTTCTACATATCTATACATTTTTAACTAAAATTAAAAAGTCTGTTTTCCATTTTTCTTCAAACTACTTAAGATGGCTCCCTCGCCTCCCCATCCTCCAGATCTCCGCACCAACTCTGTGTTTATGCCGCCATATACATCCAAATTCAGGTTTGAGGGGGTTTATTTGCAATTCAGACGTCTACACCCGTCCAGTGGAATGCACTGTATAAATGTGAACCCGGCCTGACAGAGTCCAGACCACCCTGCTGGGGACCCTCAGTGCTGAAGATTTATCTCCGTCTGGTAACTTCAATGATTTACAGCAACAAATATTTACAGGAGGTGAAGTGAGGAATCCTCTGTATATACCTAGAGGTGGATAGCGGGAACAATGGCTCTGGGAAAGAAAAATGCCAAACAGACACTTCCCAAACACTAGTGATGCCTCACACAGTAATAGTGACCACTTTGTGCTCCTCACACTATATAATGCCCCTCTTGTGCCCCCACTTACTAATAATGCCCACGGCTATGCACCACTAATATTCCACCTTGCGCCCTTCAGCCAGTAAAAAGGTCAACTTTATTCCCTAAGACGGTAGTGGCGTAATAAAAGTTCCCCCTAAAAAGTGATAATTCCTCTTGTAGGTCCTCGTAGAAAGTAATAATGCCTCTTGTGGGTCCTCTTTGAAAGTGATAAAGCCCCTTGTTGATCCTCTGAGAAAGAGATAAAACCCCTTGTGGGTCCTCAAAAAAAGTAATAAAGCCCCTTGTGGACCCTCGTAGAAAGTGATAAAGCCACTAGAGGGATCTCGTACAAAGTGATAAAGCCACTAGAGGGATCTCGTAGAAAGTGATAAAGCCCTTTGTGGGTCCTCGTAGAAAGTAGTAATGCCCATTGTGGGTCCTCGTAGAAAGTAATAATGCCCCTTGTGGGTTCTCATAGAAAGTAATAAAGCCCCTTGTGCGTCCTCGTAGAAAGGGATAATGCCCCTTGTGCGTCCTCATAGAAAGTAATAATGCCCCTTGTGGGTCCTCATAGAAAGTAATAAGGCCCCTTGTGGGCCCTTGTAGAAAGTAATAATGCCCCTTGTGGGTCCTCGTAGAAAGTGATAATGCCCCTTGTGGGTCCTCGTAGAAAGTGATAATGCCCTTTGTGCGTCCTCGTAGAAAGTGATAATGTCCCTTGTGCGTCCTCGTACAAAGTGATAATGCCCCTTGTGCGTCCTCGTAGAAAGTGATAATGCCCCTTGTGCGTCCTCGTAGAAAGTGATAATGCCTCTTGTGCGTCCTCGTAGAAAGTGATATTGCCCCTTGTGGGTCCTCGTAGAAAGTGATATTGCCCCTTGTGGGTCCTCGTAGAAAGTGATATTGCCCCTTGTGGGTCCTCGTAGAAAGTGATATTGCCCCTTGTGGGTCCTCGTAGAAAGTGATATTGCCCCTTGTGGGTCCTCGTAGAAAGTGATATTGCCCCTTGTGGGTCCTCGTAGAAAGTGATATTGCCCCTTGTGGGTCCTCGTAGAAAGTGATAATGCCCCTTGTGCGTCCTCGTAGAAAGTGATAATGCCCCTTATGCGTCCTCGTAGAAAGTGATAATGCCCCTTATGCGTCCTCGTAGAAAGTGATAATGCCCCTTGTGCGTCCTCGTAGAAAGTGATAATGCCCCTTGTGCGTCCTCGTAGAAAGTGATAATGCCCCTTGTGCGTCCTCGTAGAAAGTGATAATGCCCCTTGTGCGTCCTCGTAGAAAGTGATAATGCCCCTTGTGCGTCCTCGTAGAAAGTGATAATGCCCCTTGTGCGTCCTCGTAGAAAGTGATAATGCCCCTTGTGCGTCCTCGTAGAAAGTGATAATGCCCCTTGTGCGTCCTCGTAGAAAGTGATAATGCCCCTTGTGCGTCCTCGTAGAAAGTGATAATGCCCCTTGTGCGTCCTCGTAGAAAGTGATAATGCCCCTTGTGCGTCCTCGTAGAAAGTGATATTGCCCCTTGTGGGTCCTCGTAGAAAGTGATAATGCCCCATGTGGGTCCTCGTAGAAAGTAATAAAGCCCCTTGTGGACCCTCGTAGAAAGTGATAAAGCCACTAGAGGGATCTCGTAGAAAGTAATAATGCCCCCTGTGGGTCCTCGTAGAAAGTGATAAAGCCCTTTGTGGGTCCTCGTAGAAAGTAATAATGCCCCTTGTGCGTCCTCGTAGAAAGTAATAATGCCCCTTGTGGGTCCTCGTAGAAAGTAATAAGGCCCCTTGTGGGCCCTCGTAGAAAGTAATAAGGCCCCTTGTGGGTCCTCGTAGAAAGTGATAATGCCCCTTGTGGGTCCTCGTAGAAAGTGATAATGCCCCTTGTGGGTCCTCGTAGAAAGTGATAATGCCCCTTGTGGGTCCTCGTAGAAAGTGATGATGCCCCTTGTGCGTCCTCGTAGAAAGTGATAATGCCCCTTGTGGGTTGTCGTAGAAAGTGATAATGCCCCTTGTGCGTCCTCGTAGAAAGTGATATTGCCCCTTGTGGGTCCTCAAAAAAAGTAATAAAGCCCCTTGTGGACCCTCGTAGAAAGTGATAAAGCCACTAGAGGGATCTCGTAGAAAGTGATAAAGCCACTAGAGGGATCTCGTAGAAAGTGATAAAGCCCTTTGTGGGTCCTCGTAGAAAGTAGTAATGCCCATTGTGGGTCCTCGTAGAAAGTAATAATGCCCATTGTGGGTCCTCGTAGAAAGTAATAATGCCCCTTGTGGGTTCTCATTAGAAAGTAATAAAGCCCCTTGTGCGTCCTCATAGAAAGTAATAATGCCCCTTGTGGGTCCTCGTAGAAAGTAATAAGGCCCCTTGTGGGCCCTCGTAGAAAGTAATAATGCCCCTTGTGGGTCCTCGTAGAAAGTGATAATGCCCCTTGTGGGTCCTCTTGGAAAGTGATAATGCCCCTTGTGGGTCCTCTTGGAAAGTGATAATGCCCCTTGTGGGTCCTCTTGGAAAGTGATAATGCCCCTTGTGCGTCCTCGTAGAAAGTGATAATGCCCCTTGTGGGTCCTCGTAGAAAGTGATAATGCCCCTTGTGCGTCCTCGTAGAAAGTGATAATGCCCCTTGTGCGTCCTTGTAGAAAGTGATAATGCCCCTTGTGCGTCCTCGTAGAAAGTGATAATGCCCCTTGTGCGTCCTCGTAGAAAGTGATAATGCCCCTTGTGCGTCCTCGTAGAAAGTGATAATGCCCCTTGTGCGTCCTCGTAGAAAGTGATAATGCCCCTTGTGCGTCCTCGTAGAAAGTGATAATGCCCCTTGTGCGTCCTCGTAGAAAGTGATAATGCCCCTTGTGCGTCCTCGTAGAAAGTGATAATGCCCCTTGTGCGTCCTCGTAGAAAGTGATATTGCCCCTTGTGGGTTCTCGTAGAAAGTGATAATGCCCCTTGTGCGTCCTCGTAGAAAGTGATAATGTCCCTTGTCCGTCCTCGTAAAAAGTTATAAAGCCCTTTGTGGGTCTTTGTAGAAAGTAATAAGGCCTCTTTTTTATCTACATAAAAGTACTGTTGCACTTTATCTGCCCTATAAAAAGTGATACTATCCCCTGCGTTCCACCCTAGAAAGCAATAATGCCCCCTAAAGAGCCATAATGAACCTGTGTGCACCCTTAAAATCGAAAATGGTCCTGTGGGCTCCAAAAAAGTAATGTGTGATACCACACAATAAAAAAAATCCCGTCTTTGGTCTCCAGAAATAAATTACACTTTCTACTTGCTTAACCCTGAATACAAGGACACGGATACGGCTGAAAGTCATTTGCCCAAAGACCTGGGACACTGAGCCAGAAGGTGAGGGCAAATTCCGGGCTATCCCCGGCCAGGAAGGACCGGGTTTATGTAAGATGCTGTCATGGGTGACTGCTGCTAAGGATGACCACCTAAACCTTGAGGACCGTGTACATTAGTAGCTGGGGGGTTTGTACAGTGGAAGATTCTACAATGACTCCTTGTCCTGCCACGTTCATTACAAATGGCTCAATCTAAACCTCTTCCCGGCCTCCAAAAGGCTCATTGATTTGCTAAGAATTCTATAATTGTGTTTTGCTGGTCACGGGAACCTTATTATCCTTCCCGTGCTTTCATAGCAGATCTAAGCAGATTTGCCGATTCTGGACGTTCAGAAAAGCTAGAACCATGTTGGCTGTTAATTTATTTACAGCGCATCTGTATAAGAGTATGCTATAGCAGCGATGGTAAAGCTGTAATACCACAGACCGCCATGGACAGGTGGTTCTGATACAAGGCAGCCATGTTTCTTTAGGATTGTACAATAACTTTCAGATCAGGTTTACAGAAGCTGTGATGGCACAAACTTTAGACTAAAAGACCGGCATCAGAACGTGAGTAACCTGGGCAAGTACTGAGGCCCAAGGCACCTGGGGAGCCCACTCCGCTCATTATTATCCATGGCCGATGAGCGCATGTATGTATGGAGAGAGGGTCCAGGGCTGTGTTATACCTCCAGCACCCGAGTATAAGTGCTGCGATCAGAGCAGTTTAACCCCTTATTCGCCGCTGGCAATAGTCATGGCGGCATTTAGGAGGCTGGAAATGGGGGAGGTGCCACTTCCGAAGCCCAACATCCCCAGTCCTTGCAATATGACAGCGAGGTGCTGACGGCATTTTTTTGGCCACCGCGTCTGCCATGTTTGTTTACGGCTTCACAGGTGATTGGTAATTTTACAATAAAAAAAAATGGAAAGAAATGTTTTGGCTATATCGTTTGGGAACATTATATCCAAATGGATTGAATGATATCATAGATAGAGTTTAAACGTTGTTTTTTTTATTTTTTGGGGATTTTTTTTTTTTATTTCTTGCATTCATGTTGATAAGAATGTGGTTTCAAAAGCTGGACCAATTAGCGGGTGTGTTCCTGAACCTTGTCCACACCCCAAGTTTCTGAGGCTGGGATAAAAGGTTTGCTACCATATATAAGTGTGATTGAATTTTTATACTAGTAGGATTTGTACTGTGTTTTTATGATTCCTGAAGAAGGATCTATATTGTATCCGAAACGCGTTATCTCCTCTATTTTAACTTATCAAGTAAAAAAATGGATGTGATTAATGGGAAGCGCTGCCGTGCTGGATATACTCTTCTGGATTTACTCATCCTTTGTGAGCCTATGTCTGGCTCTTTCACTTGGATCCACCCGAGGCAAGTTGTAAGCCCCGTCCATTGAAAAGTATCCCAGAAGGGGGTTTGAGGATACATAGTCCAAAGCTATATCCGTCTTCTATCAGGTGAGTTCATGAAATTGTGCACCCATCAAAGACTATAGTATTGTGTTTACGCACTTAGGGCTCCACGATTTGTCTATTCTTCTCTCCCAAACAGGGGGTTTTTTTCGTATTTTTTTTTTTTGCCACTTTGCCTCCCAAAATATGGAATAATATAGATCAGAAAGTTGTACGGACCCCAAAATGGTGGTAATAAAACTAGAAGCTCTTACTGAAAAAAAGTGAGCCCCAATACAAGAGAGGAAAAATTGAAGGCGAAGAGGGGCCCATAAAGAGTGTACGGGCTGGAGTACGTCTGGCGCCGGCCCTTTGGCTGTCCTTAGTCCCAGAAGTAGGGACCGAAAAGCATCTCAACATTTATTTTTATTTTACCCGTCATAAAAGAGAATGATAACACTAACACTAGAAACTTCTCTGTTCAGCTGCACAGCTTGAAGTTCATGAGACCTAATGCAAAATCTACAACAAGGCCCCGACCTCTCCCCGGCCTGTGTGTGACTACAACGGCTGCACCAGCTAGAGTTACGGCTGTCTCTGATGTCCATAGCAACCAATCACAGCGCAGCTTTCATTTTCTAAGGACCCAGTGAGGGATAAAAGCTGTGCTGTGATTGGTTGCTATGGCGGAGACTTTTTTTTTTTCCTTAGAAACTGTCATAAATCTGTAACTGAAATGTACAAAATCCCCTCGTATAGAAGTGTAGATACTGATGGTCTATACGGTGAATGTAAGGAGAAGTGTCTCTAAGATGACATATATAATTTAAAAGGGTTGTCTGAGTCCAATAAACATGACCGCACCTCAGCTGTCCATGGGTTGTGTGCGGTATTATTGCCCGCCACATTGTAGTGAATGGCACTAAGCTGTAATACAGCACACAACCTGTGGACAGATGCGGCGCCATGTTTTTACATCCACTTCTTCACATTTAATGAGGCCTCCTATTGACTTCTGATCAAAAGCTAATGACGCGCCCCCTGGGCCGTGGGGTACTCTGCAGCCGGGCCTATGGATGCCAGTGGGGGATATCACGGTGGCTGGCCCGGTCCGTGGCCCAGGGCGGTCAACAAAAAGGGGATTTGTTATTTATATGGGGTTTGTATTTTTTGGAAGTGTTCGTGACGCCACCTGTGGAATGCAGCCAAAGGGTGCCGCCGCTGCGGAGCAGTCCTCTGAAGCTGGTGTTACTGCAGCAGGGATGGTGTGGCTCTCCACAGGTAGAGCTGGCTCCAGGGCAGTGTAGATATCGTTGGTTGCGCTGGGCATTGTATTGCAGGGGGAAAGATGGCGCAGCTGAAAGAATGGACGGAGGCAGTGCGGTGCAGTCATCAGAGTCTTTACTCACAGTTCTTATGTAAGTTCCACAGATGGCACTGTACAGTTGTCAGCCTCCCACATCGCGCTGCGTTCACCAGACCGGGGGTTCAGCTCTTCCTCGGGCAGGTTAGGAGTACCTGACGGAACCTCTCTTTCTTGTGTCCCTCTCTAGACCGTCTTCATGCTGGGTCTTCTCCCTCCTGCCCTGCGCTTCCCCACTCTCAGTCCCGCTCGGGTGCTCTGAAGTCCCTCCTGTCAAACTGGAGTTCCTGGACCTGCTTGACCCTCACAGAGATTAGAATGAGGCTTTGGCAACTGGACTAAGAAAGCTAGAAGCCTCCGGTTTTTTTCGTCTTCTATCAGCCGAACAGGTGACGCTTGAAATCCGTAGAGATCCCCCCTCCTAACAGCGGCTGTGTGCGACAAGGGGAGGACGGTTTCCATTACACCCCGCGCTGAGCAGCGAGAGGCCCAGACTTCTGTATATAAATGGTCATGAGCCGCGGGTGCTCGGCTGTGCTGGAGAGGCGTCTGCACGCTCCGGCTCGTTTTCCATTACTGTATGAGGAAGTATAAAATATACAACTACAATAGCAGAATCCGCCATAAAAAAGGCAGAGGACAAAGTGACGCATGTGAGATGGTGGTGGGACATTTTTTTTTTTTTTTTTCAGGCGTAAACATATGTGACTACTGAAAACCCCATATAGAGCTACACGCTGCCCATAGACTCCAAGCAAAACAACAAATGTACATTAGACGGTACATATCCTTGGTAGGAAGTCCACTTTTGCTTTCTGGTGGTATTTCACACTTGTTTGCTCGCCCCAATCCTTTACTGAGACCACACTTTTCAAGTTGGCCATCTTAGAAGAAGTTTTCAGTGGAGCATGCCCAATGGATTGACAGAAATATTCATAGGTGGCCATTCTCCTTTTTGAGGGGACGCCCCCTCCGTATCCCGTTCTACACCCTCTTGACCTCCGTATCCCGTTCTACACCCTCTTGACCTCCGTATCCCGTTCTACACCCTCTTGACCTCCGTATCTCGTTCTACACCCTCTTGAAAGAGCTATTGGACAACAGAGTTTCATCTAATGAGCCGGTATCCCAGAGTCGGACATAAGAGACCTTCTGGTAGCCCTCATTGCTACGAGGTTTTTGGTAGCTTCCAAGGAAATTTGACATTCCTCCCAGACCCCGGGATGTCACCTTTTGCCAGGAGCTGGCAAGTATAACTAAAACTCTTGGTCCGACCTCCTACTCCCAAATTTGCAGAATCTGTAGGTTAGGTGGTCTCACAACCCATTAGAAAGGAGCTTGAGCCCGACTAGAGCTGGGTCCAGGTGTAGCTTTGAAGATCCCAGTTCTTGATCACCTACTATGTACATTTTTGCCAACGACCTCCTGGGAGCCTTCTGAATCCTGGGTGAAAGCACGGCTTCAGGATGGCTGCGTTGGTTTGGCACTCTCATGCTCCTTCATCAGATCTCACTAAAAGCTGCCAACAGTCCCAAATTTGCTGGTACTCTCTCGATTTTGCAAATACAAATCCCAACAAATTTAAGTCTAATTCCAAAATGGGATGAGGTTATGCAAACCCAGTATAAAAGTGTGAGGATACGCTCTGATACCTCTGTACTTTACTTAACCAGGGCCCTGCCGTAGATCCCATAACCATGGCTTAGGCCCCCTCCGTGTGATACACCCATGGCCTCGAGTATGGATACATGGATGCTTTGTTATATTTTCTAAGTACGACAAGCTGAAACTTCCTCACAATAGTCGCAATTTGGTGGATTTGTGTCACACCCTTTAACGAGGACCTGTCACGTCAGGGATCTTTATTCCCACTATTTCCACATGCTCCCTGCAGATTATTGACCCTGTCAATCGTGTAAGGTGACTGCATCGGAGCGTCTGTGACTGATTTTTGTATATTTGATATGTTGTGGTGGTTGGCACTATTATCAGCAGCTCTGGGGTCCTGGATTCAGACCCAGATAAAGGCAACATTTCATTTGCATTACTTGTTAAACATCAAAATGGACAAGCCCTAGACCACCAGAGTGTGAGCTACTGATATCTAACATACTGCGAATAAAAATGTTCAATGGGACCACCGGAGATCAGGTGTAATTTGTGGATAACCTGGAACCAATTGTTTAATTTCCCTGCAGCACCTCCTCAGGTGAAATGAAGAATTACATATTTTTTTTTAGTCAAAGAGCTGCATTCTGCAGCCATTCTCTGCTCTTGATAATAGACAAGGGTCCTGAACTATATTTGAAAATTAAGATTTTCCTTCTTTCTGATGGCATCCATTCCAATTTTACTATAAAAAAAAAATAAAAAATCTGACGAGTAATATAGAAACAAATAAATGCAGGCAAGTTATCATGAAAACGCCTCCTTTAAACATGAAGTGCAAACACTGTGTCACCATGCTCGTGAAAAGAAAAAAAATTAGGAAAAAGTGGCTACGTGCTATGGTGGCAAATTTTTCTTAGTTTTGGCCAATTTTTACAACCGAGATCTATTGATCTTCATTTTGAAATGTGTCCAATGTGGTTTTCCTCCAGCTTGGGAGACAGAGGTGTTTACTTAAACGTCTCTTTGTCCCTCGTCTCACACACAGCACAACAGGAGGACTGAGGGATCACGTTGCAGGGGCTGCTGTAAGGCTTCGCAGTATCTGGCAGGAGAGCAAGGCGATGAGAAGTGACATTGGAGGCAGCAGCAAAAGTACAGACAGGAAATAGGGGGTCTTGGAGTAATGAGTTCCAGTCACCCATCACTCTGAAGACCAGAGACGGGGCAGGCATCCTCGCAAAAAATAGTTGTCTGCTGACTCCTTGGCAATATTTAGCTTCGGTGCTGGAGGTAACAGGCGGTTCCTGCTTGTTGTCCAACCGGTCGTATGATATTTGTTAGGATTTATTACCCAGTATTAGGAAGACTGAATCATACAGCAGGCTTAGGATAATTCACCCCGTGAGCAGCGCTCCGTAGACAGCCCCGGGGGGCCGCAACCGGCGTAGACTGTGATCAGAGTCTTCCAACTTTGGGAAAAAAAAAAAGGGGAACCTACGAGACGTCAGAACAAAGACCATGTCTCCAGCCAAGAGACAAACGAGGTTTCCGAAGGCAATGTGATTTGCGAAATGGACGTTGAAATCGATATTTACAAACACTTCTCGTGGCTCCGGAGGGTAAGTCCGCTCTGCGGGGCCCGCTCCGGGTCTCCTTACCTACTTACTTAACATTTTACCAGCGTTCATTAATTTTCCATGAGTTTTAATTGAAAAGAGCTGCGTTGTCACGTAGGGGGTAATCCGGAGAAGGCGAATAATGTTCATGTGATTTACTTCTCGTCCTCCGATGTCTGTTTAGTGAGGCTGAAACCAATGCGGCAGCGGCTCCCGGTCTGGGATATTTCTTTGCAGAACAGATATTCTGGGGTGTGAATATTACACGCTGCCGCCATCCGTGCTGATCCCGGGGACCGGGTAGAATACGGTTTATTATGAGGCTTTTTCTGCGCTTTTTTTTTTTCGGTCTAATGTATGTTTGAGATGTGGATTCTGTGCTGGAGGGAACCCGGATATACCGGATATTTATTGCCCATCTCGTCGGTACGCCATAAATGTATTGGGTGGGAACACCCCTATAATGACCTGAGCTGACAGAATCATCGGGGTCTATAATGCTGTCAGTTTAGGTCCTAAAACCCAAAGTCAGGACGGGACAGTCAGGCCATAATAGGGGCGTAGAAATGGACCCATAATGACGCTTGTATCAAACTGGCCCAGGACTGCTAAGCCCCCCTGAGCACCATCCCACCCAGTGTGCGCCGTCATTGGGCATTCGGCCTCGCGTCTCCCGCTGCTTACTGTAAATAAAGCTTATTGATAACTGGAGCTGTCTCTGCACTGACACTGTTTGTTGTAAATAAAGTTTATTGACATAAGATTTCTGCGCTGATGCCCTTTACTTGGATTTAGTTGCCGTGGTTACTTGTTGAGCCTTGTTTATTGTAAATAAAGTTGATTGATATGAGGAGGAAAAGTCGCCGTCCCGTAGATCTGATCTCCAGGAGCAAACGAATGCGGCTGCCGGTTATAAATGATCCATCATATATTATATCACACGGGCGGGATCCGTTTTGAAGTCGCATAACTTTATCGGTATTCGTGTATATGGGTCAGATCAGCGTTGGTTTCTGGGGCACAGAGGGTTAATCTCGGGCCTGTTGAGGGCATTCAGGAGCAGGGCGGCAGTGTGTCCTCCTCCTGTAGGTTCTTCTGCCCAACCTGTTTTCTATTTATACCGTTCTGCAAAGGTGAGCGCCATGTGTAGTGCCGGACGGCGGGTGATAAAGGGAGAGCGGCGGAGGCGGCCGCTAGTCGTCTGCTTCTCTCCGCTTTCTTTCTTTCTTTTTTTTGCTTTTTTAATGTACGGTAATCGTAAGCAGCTGGACGATTGAGGAGCTGAGGATGTAATTGTATGTCTGGGCACAAGCCATATATATATATTATAGTGTGTGTATATGTGTGTATGTATATGTGTGTGTATGTATGTATGTATGTATATATATATATATATATATATATATATATATATATATATATATATATATATACATGCACGCGCACACACACATATTATATATATATATATATATATATATATATATATATATATATATATATATATATATATATATATATATATATATATATATATATATATATATATATATATATATAGTATATGACTCACAGCACCGCACATATACATACTCTGCATATAGACACATATATATATATATATATATATATATATATATATATATATATATATATATATATATATATATATACAGTATATGACTCACAGCACCGCACATATACATACTTTGCATATAGACACGTGATATATAGATACGCGGCATATCTGGGCACACTGTGTATGTATGTATATACAGTATATTGCACATAGAGACTTTATATACAGAGATACATTGCATTGGCAGATAAACCTGCTGTATATATGGGGACATTGTGTGTGTGTGTATATATATGTATGTATACACTATATTTATGGGTACACTACATATAGCCAGACTACGGTGTGTATATTAGTGCATATATAGACACACAATGAGCACGCAGCATATATACATATGGTGCATATATAAGTGCACTGCATATCTGGCCACACTACATGTAAACACTATATATATATATATATATATATATATATATATATATATATATATATATATATATATATATATATATATATATATATATATATATATATATATATATATATACACTCTGCACATACAGCCCAGGACTTGAGGACAGTGAGAGGATGAGCCCAGGAGCCCCAGTATAACGACAGCCATATTGTTTCTTTTATTATCGGGGTATATCAGTAGTGATGACCTGGCAGCTCTCTCTCTGTTGGGCACAGTCTGTTCTGTCCAAAATGTAATCATGGAATAGGAAATGACCCGTCTGTCACCTGGGAAAGTTTTCTTTAGCATGACCGGGTGCCAAGACGTAACTCAATGACTGAGCCTCTGCAGGGGGTGGTGACCCGGGGCCAAGGACCACATACGTCTTGTACTGAAGTAGGGAAATAAGGACAGTGGCCCCGGCCTCTTCTCACTTTTCCTCTCCATTTCCCTCCTCGGTGACCTGATCTGACAGAGCTGAGCTGCAATACCAGACTTGGCCCATGGATAAGAGTGGCGCTGTTTGTGGGGTAAAAAGTGGCGCCTAGCAGTTATGAGCATGCAGTAGTCCGGTATGGTAATGCGGCGCTCCTAGGGGTCTTTAGGACCATATTTTATGTAGCTCTGATTTCATTCAGCTCCTATGGTTGGTCTTTCTGCCGGAGTCCCTTGTATTCTCGCTCGTGGGCATGGCGCCGGTAACTCTTCTCTGCCTATGATGTGATGCTGTCTGCTCTTTTTAGGAACACCGCACCTGGGTGTAGGTGAGGCTGCGGATCTCCGCTCCAGCTATCCCAGATATGCGGCTCGCACACCATTATGTCATCCAGGGCAGGGCATTTTGGGACAATGTCGTATTGTAGGGAAAGGAATGAAGACGAGCAAGATTCTGAGACATGGAGACAGGCGGAGCGGGACCTGGCGATGATGGAGGAACCATGAGTAGATGGTGCAAGACCGACAGTGACCTGTAGATACGACGGCGGTGTAAGATGACAGACGCTCCAACCCCAGTGGTGGGTGGTGGACCGGCCGGGTCATTACTGGTCCAGTCCAGGGCCTCATATAGGGATCGGGACCCCTATATGAGCTAAAGCTGGAACTGCATCTACACAACATTTACCTCTATGGAAAGCCTGTCTGATCCCGGTGTCATCTGATGGGCGCCGTGAGACCCCTCGATCAGGAGGTTTCTGCAGGACCCTCTAGCTTTCCACCTCCAAGTCTTGGTCTGTAAGAGATCCCCCAATAGCGTCACTGGGTGTTTTCTGATCATCAGTTTTTTGAGGAGTCAGAAGTAATGTGTGTTATTACAAAAACTGTAAATGTAATTGTGGTGCTATCACCCTGCAGGGCGGTTTCATCCGTTTTATAGTTCCAGGTACCGCGGCGGAGGATTCGGTACTCGGATATTTGGGCGCAGCCTTTCCCACTTATTAATAGAATAGAGGAATGTGGGTGACTGCGGCCGGACGCCGAGCGAGGATGGACGTGCTGCGTTAGAGCATTACACGCTGCATTGTTTCTGTGCTTTTACTAGAAAGATTCCAATCTAAAAGCCCCAAATAGTGCAATGCTTAGCGTGCCAGGATCTGCCACAAGGTGGTGCTGTGCTACACAAGGACTGAAGTCTGCAGATGGAGCTGGATTCAGTGCAGCGATACTTACTGCTTCCAAACTGTGCGCTCTGTGACTCGGACAGTGGCCTCACACTTCACCACAGCAGTGAAATGTAGCATCACATGTTCACGGCTGTAAAAAAGAGAGACATTTACACCAGTCAAATACATAATACATGGCCATACAACCCCATTACCTGAATAAGACCTACTCTTTACGTTTTTCTATCTTACATCCTGTATTATACTCCAGAGCTGCACTCACTATTCTGCTGGTGCAGTCACTGTGTACATACATTACATTACTGATCCTGAGTTACATCCTGTATTATACCCCAGAGCTGCACTCACTATTCTGCTGGTGCAGTCACTGTGTACATACATTACATTACTGATCCTGAGTTACCTCCTGTATTATGCTCCAGAGCTGCACTCACTATTCTGCTGGTGCAGTCACTATGTACATACATTACATTACTGATCCTGAGTTACATCCTGTATTATACTCCAGAGCTGCACTCACTATTCTGCTGGTGCAGTCACTCTGTACATACATTATATTACTGATCCTGAGTTACATCCTGTATTATACTCCAGAGCTGCACTCACTATTCTGCTGGTGCAGTCACTCTGTACATACATTATATTACTGATCCTGAGTTACATCCTGTATTATACTCCAGAGCTGCACTCACTATTCTGCTGGTGCAGTCACTATGTACATACATTACATTACTGATCCTGAGTTACATCCTGTATTATACTCCAGAGCTGCACTCACTATTCTGCTGGTGCAGTCACTGTGTACATACATTACATTACTGATCCTGAGTTACCTCCTGTATTATACTCCAGAGCTGCACTCACTATTCTGCTGGTGCCGTCTGTGCAACATTGAGACTACAAAGAATGCTGGGAGATTTCAGCTCTGGATCTACAGACTTGTGAATGAAGCTGTGGTCTATAATGCAAGATTAGTAGAAAATTGGTCATACAATCTATTCACAAAATGACTCCACTTTCTATGTACATTAATCTTGTACAGTACAGTCTTGAAGCTCATCAAGAGAATGCCAAGAGTGTGCAAAGCAGTCATCAAAGCAAAAGGTGGCTACTGTGAAGACCCTAGAATATAAGACATATTTTCAGTTGTTTCACACTTTTTTGTTAAGTATATAATTCCACATGTGGTAATTCATAGTTTTGATGCCTTCAGTGTGAATGTACAATGTTCATAGTTATGAAAATACAGAAAAATCTTTAAATGAGGAGGTGTGTCCAAACTTTTGGTCTGTACTGTGTATGTATGTATGTATATATATATATATGTATGTATGTATGTGTGTGTGTATATATATATATATATATATGTATGTAATGTATGTGTGTGTATATATATATATATATATATATATATATGTATGTAATATATCTATCTGTCCTTCTCCTTCCTCCCATAGGCTGCACGATCCTCAGACATGGAGGTGTGAGGAGACGTCTGATTAGAAGCACATGTCCTTCAGCCTTTGTTCTTGTAGAATAGTTATCTGTCCAAAATGCACATAAAACCCCAAAATGAGATATAAAGGACGGTGCGCCCTGTCTGTGCAGGTAGTCTGCTGATGGAGGGGACGCTGCGCCCTGTCTGTGCAGGTAGTCTGCGGATGGAGGGGACGCTGCGCCCT
Organism: Phyllobates terribilis; assembly: GCF_046119375.1. Taxonomy (NCBI): domain Eukaryota; kingdom Metazoa; phylum Chordata; class Amphibia; order Anura; family Dendrobatidae; genus Phyllobates; species Phyllobates terribilis. The sequence goes on along the minus strand of NW_027362773.1, from coordinate 162,895,052 downwards.
GTCTGTGCAGGTAGTCTGCTGATGGAGGGGACGCTGCGCCCTGTCTGTGCAGGTAGTCTGCTGATGGAGGGGACGCTGCGCCCTGTCTGTGCAGGTAGTCTGCTGATGGAGGGGACGCTGTGCCCTGTCTGTGCAGGTAGTCTTCGGATGGAGGGGACGCTGTGCCCTGTCTGTGCAGGTAGTCTGCGGGTGGAGGGGACACTGCGCCCTGTCTGTGCAGGCAGTCTGCTGATGGAGGGAACGCTGCGCCCTGTCTGTGCAGGTAGTCTGCGGATGGAGGGGACGCTGCGCCCTGTCTGTGCAGGTAGTCTGCGGATGGAGGGGACGCTGCGCCCTGTCTGTGCAGGTAGTCTGCGGATGGAGGGGACGCTGCGCCCTGTCTGTGCAGGTAGTCTGCGGATGGAGGGGACGCTGCGTCCTGTCTGTGCAGGTAGTCTGCGCATGGAGGGGACGCTGCGCCCTGTCTGTGCAGGTAGTCTGCGGATGGAGGGGACTCTGTGCCCTGTCTGTGCAGGTAGTCTGCGAATGGAGGGGACGCTGTGCCCTGTCTGTGTAGGTAGTCTGCGGATGGAGGGGACGCTGTGCCCTGTCTGTGTAGGTAGTCTGCGGATGGAGGGGACGCTGTGCCCTGTCTGTGCAGGTAGTCTGCGGATGGAGGGGACGCTGTGCCCTGTCTGTGCAGGTAGTCTGCGGATGGAGGGGACGCTGTGCCCTGTCTGTGCAGGTAGTCTGCGGATGGAGGGGACGCTGTGCCCTGTCTGTGCAGGTAGTCTGCGGATGGAGGGGACACTGTGCCCTGTCTGTGCAGGTAGTCTGCGAATGGAGGGGACGCTGTGCCCTGTCTGTGTAGGTAGTCTGCGGATGGAGGGGACGCTGTGCCCTGTCTGTGCAGGTAGTCTGCGGATGGAGGGGACGCTGTGCCCTGTCTGTGCAGGTAGTCTGCGGATGGAGGGGACGCTGTGCCCTGTCTGTGCACCGGTAAATGCTGACGTGTGGGGTTATCCTGTGTCCTCTGCAGGAATCTCTGCTCTTCAGTCCATAGCCTCGGATTTCCTGGGTGCAGATATATGGAAACATAATGGGACCCGGTAGCAATTAAAGCTGGGAATTGTTATCCAAATATTTATACTGCCATACAGTGCCTAAATAGTGCCAACATACATGCTTAAATAATGTCTGTCCAGTATCCAAATAGCTCTACCATTTATTGCCCACACAATATTGCCTTTCAATATCCAAATAAAACTCCCCTTCTCTGTCCAGATAAATCCCCACCTAAATAATTCTGCTATAATACTGCCATACAATCCCTAAATGATACCTATACTCAGTATCCAAATAGCACCAGTATATAATACCCCCACCTACTGTATCCTCACCCATCCCCTGTAGACTGTGAGCCCTCGCGGGCAGGGTCCTCGCTCCACCATACCACTGCACGACCAGCTCTACCCTCACCTACTGTATCCTCACCCATCCCCTGTAGACTGTGAGCCCTCGCGGGCAGGGTCCTCGCTCCACCATACCGCTGCACGACCAGCTCTACCCTCACCTACTGTATCCTCACCCATCCCTTGTAGACTGTGAGCCCTCGCGGGCAGGGTCCTCGCTCCACCATACCGCTGCACGACCAGCTCTACCCTCACCTACTGTATCCTCACCCATCCCCTGTAGATTGTGAGCCCTCGCGGGCAGGGTCCTCGCTCCACCATACCACTGCACGACCAGCTCTACCCTCACATACTGTATCCTCACCCATCCCTTGTAGACTGTGAGCCCTCGCGGGCAGGGTCCTCGCTCCACCATACCGCTGTACGACCAGCTCTACCTTCACCTACTGTATCCTCACCCATCCCCTGTAGACTGTGAGCCCTCGCGGGCAGAGTCCTCGCTCCTCCTGTACCTGTCAGTGACTTCTATTGTTCAAGATTATTGTAATTGTTTTTGCTATGTATACCCCGATCACATGTAAAGCGCCATGGAATAAATGGCGCGATAATAATAAATAATCATAATAATACCCAGATAACATGGCCATACATTTCATTCCTGTAATAATGTCCAAAAAAAGCTGCTCAGTGTCCAAAATAATACACCATACAATTCCTAAATAATTCTCCTATACAGTGGTAGCATAATACTACTATGCAATAATACCTCTCTACAGTATCTATATAGTGCTAATACATGCTGACCATATAATATTGTGCAGACAATACTGCCATTCAATACCCAAATAAAACTGCCCTTCAGCTTCCAAATAACCGAACAATCCTAAGTAATTCTCTTAAGCATTGCAAACATAATTTTGGTATATAAGCCCCAAATAATACTAATAGTGCCATATACAAGTCAGGTAATCGTGCCAGATGCAGCCCGCGTAACACTGCTATGTGATCCCCACATAATAATCCAGTCCAGCTTCCGAATAATACTGCCATATACCCTGGATACTGCTTAGATTGAGGAATTCCCGCCCTCGGCGCTGCCTGAGTGCAGAGGTCCTGGACTTTCCCCACCACAGCTCCTGCACTTTGCAGCTTTTCTGCTTGGGAAGTTCCCGCACCCCGTTGCCGGTTGTTTGCCGGGGTTCACACCCCTGCACTTTGTATCTCGTCAGCCCTAGATTCCCAGCTGTTGAGGCGCGTGGTCGTCCACTATTCTTCAGTAAGGATGGGGACGCAGGGCGCCCCCAGTCATCCTACGTTAGAGCGCCTGCAGGTGGTCCTTGCCTTTATGGATGGCGGTCACGTTCCTGCTCAGACCGGGCTCCTGGTATCTTGGATACTGTTTGTACGGATTATCTTGTTGATTCAGTTCTGTGTTTTCTGCTTTTATTTCTTGAGAGATTTAATGAAAATCAAACAAACGATTCAATCATGTCATCCAAGATGTCGTCTTCAATCTGAGGCCGTAAATGCTGCCGGGATCGTCCTCCGCTTACAGCACTAAGGGTTATCCCCATCTTCGTAGATGGAAATTGACGGATGCTTCTAGTAAATATAAGCACTTTTGCAACTTACCACCTTGCAGTCGTATTTTAGATATTCATTTTTTTCTTGTTGCCTAAGAGACCGACCACCGCTGCTGTCTAACTTGTAAGCACTGTGCTGAAGCTGGCCGGGATTTGGAGGTAACGGCTTGCACCAGTAATCCTGGCCCAGCTTTACAACAGTGCTTACAAGCTCAATAGAAGAGAGCTTGTAAGCACCGCGCATGTTCTCCTTTCCAGCAGCGATAGTCGGGTCTCCAAGGCAACGAGCTGTGCAAAAAAAAAAAATTGTTAATATCTCAAGAACGAATGAAAATTTTAATAAGCAATAAATTACAAAACTGCTTCTATTGACAAGCCTCATCTGATGAAGATGGGAATAACCCTTTAAGGAAAAGCAAACTGCAGAAATGTGATCCTCAAGAGGGTTTCAAGACCAATCTAGCCTCATCCCTTATAGTAGAGGTGATGGTGCAGGGTCCACTCTCCAAAGGTGGGCAGAAAGCAGACGGGTGTCAGGTATCCATCAACTCACAATAGTTTCCTTGGAACTGTCTGGCAATATTTGGCGGTGTCATGTGGGCTCTATATAGTTTTATTTGGAAACTACACACCGGTATTATTTAGGCATTGTACCGTGATATTTTGCAGTCATATCTTTACACTGTAATAGAAAGAATAATTTGCATTGTTTGTTGCACTATTTTGACAGATAAGGGCAATTTTATTCGGGAATTGAATGGCGGTATTGTCTGGGCAATATATGGCCATGTTATTTGGGTGCCATACCGTATAGTAGCACTTTTTGGATACTGTATAGCGGTATTATTTAGGGATTGTTTAGCGGTATTATATTAACGACGTGGAGGAATTGTATGACCTGATATTTGAACCCCGAAGAGCAGTTTTTTTTGAACAATAGATGTCATTATTATGTGGGCAATATATCGCCCTGGTAAGGGGGGGTACTTTACAGTAGAATTATTTGGATACCCCATGAATACAAAGACACCCCAATTAGAAGATCCCAAGAGCACTCTGGCTCTCACCTTTTCATCCCCATACTGAGGTCAGATGTCAATGGCCGAGGCCCCGGCGTTGTGTCCATGGAGTAGCTGTGCAGCTGATTGAGTTGTGTTATGTGGTTGAGGGGCCTTTGGGTATCTGGACCCGTGTGTGACTGCTCTTCTACACCCCCTAAAAAAATGCAAAATCATATTGCATGGGGTCAGCAAAGTCCCTGTATTGTATTGATGGATAGACTGTTGATTTCTGGAATGTCCTTGTAACCCCATTCCTCAGTGGTCGGCCTCCTCCTTCCCGGTATAAATCAACCACCGCTGTGTTCGAAGACACAAACTTCATAACTTCGGGGAGGTGCGAAAACAAAACCATGTCGGATCGTCCTCCAACAATTCAATAGATGATGGCCATGAAATGCAAATATCTCAGAAATGTGGCAGCAGTGCGGTGATAGGCCCGTCCATACTGGGCTGACCACTAGACGGGCCGAATACTGCCTCCCCGTGGCTTATAAGAAATACCAGGGCTATTTGTAGAATGTGGAGAAGACCATGCAATGTACAGTTTGACATGGGAAAATCTCAGCGAGCGTAAAGCCCCCGACCCTTGGAATGTCTTATAGGGCTATGAAAACAGGCAGAGAGACTTCTGGGTTTCTAAAAAGAAAAAGATTTTTCTCCCACGATATTCTCCATATCATTTGCGTTGAGATTTTTCCACAACGTCTGAAGAGCCAAGATTGTTTCTTCTAGTTTTCCTGAGGTCAATGGTCTCTGGAGCAGAAGAGGGAGATTATTCCTCAGATCTGGAGTCTGATGTAATCGGGAACTGTCCTTGCCATAGCCCCTCTGGGACAAGGGTGAAGAATAGAAAGTCACAGGTGACCCTAATGTCCCTTCTTACCGCGGGCAGGTACAGAACCAGTAAAGTAGCTTCACAGCTCGCAATCCTATCAAACTCCTCATATCTCAGCTGCCAGGATGGACATAGGGAATGATTACGGCTACATTTTTTTTTACCTTTTTTGTAGAGCGAGCCATCACGCACATGACTAAGCCATGGACCCCTTCAATGGCAAATGGGGTCCTACACACTGCACAAGCTGCTGCATGGTGTCCCCACGAGGACCAGATCCTCCTTAGATGCACTGTAGAATACATTCACACCTCCTATGAGATGACCACCTAAAATTACAATGAAAAATTGTCTTCTTGCAGGGTGGTCCTCATGAAGAAAATAGCAAGTGTGCTTAGTATAAGATGGAAATGAAGATCTGGGAACCTGGGTTGGATAAGAGGGGTCTTCTTAAAGAGGTGGCCTTCTGGAAAGAATGTACTTGGCTCATGTGACCTCCTCTCTGGTCGTGATCTTGTGAACAATTTATTTTTGTTTTTAGCTATAAAAAAAAATCACTGACTCTTCTATATTTTATTACAAACACCAGAATTTTCTAATTGTTTGGACTGTACAGAATTTACAGATAGTTGGCAACTCTAAGCTTCAAAAACCTTTATGTTGCAAGGTGGATCCATTCTGCTGAATCCACCCATGGACCTTGCTTTGCTCAAAGTTGTCTATCTGTTCACGCAGTTTCCTTAGACTAGGTTCACATTGTGCAGACTCTCTGCCCAGCATATACCTTCACTAGCCCGATGGCCGCCCGTAGAGTGCCCTTGTATCGTCCTGTATGAACTGACGGGACACGTTCTGCTTCTTCATCTAATGTCTGGACAATAAACCTACCGCAACATGTCTTTTATTTCCAAGTCCTATATCGTTCCGATGGGGACTGATGAGTATTTTTTTCTTTTCTCCCAGGTTAATCACACAGTTGTAAATAATGAGACTTATCAAGAACGACTGACGCGTCTGGAAGGAGACAAGGAATCTCTTATTTTACAGGTAATTAGACATTGGGGTGTACGATATAAGATTTCATGATCATCCACATTTATATTATATATTGTGTTCAGACTTGATTCCACCGCCATTGGTGAGACATGTTCCCATCATCAGATCCCTTGATGGTCACCATGGCTGTCCTAATAGAAAAAGGGGCACTGGGTCGAATTTCCATTGAGGCTTCCAAACCTGGACCTTCTAGAAGTAGTGAGGCGCTTTGTGATAATGGCTGATTCTCCTCGATGGCTTTTCATGAAGCTTTATTAGTTCATGGAGAAAAGCAGATCTTGTCCAGGCCCCGTCCTCACCTGAACGTACGAATGGACCCCAGGGCTTTGTCTGATAATGGATCATTGGAAGGTTTTGGAGTTATCTGTGAGATTTGTCAACTTGCTCAGAGGTCAGGAGGTCTCCCGATCTTCCAGGAGCCTCACGGGTGATGTGTGAGATGTGGCCACCCAGTCACCAGTTGGGCCACCATCATGAGACCTTTTTTTTCTGCTGGAATCAATAAAATGACAAACCACCAGTGACGTTTTTTCTGAACTTTCCATTTTGTGAAGGACCAAACTATCCTCTCATTTGTAGCCTAAGGCCTTATTCCGATGGCCCTGATGTGGGCACATATTGTGCAATTAAAAACATGGTGAGAAAAAGCAAAAAAATAAAGGTTACTAACCCGAAACGGGTAATCTTATGGATCCTTAATCTTCATCTTTTTGCCTTTTCTCACCATGTTTTCCCATTGGTGCTGGAGTCCAGTCCTCTTGGACCCTTCTTCCTGGCTCTGGATATACCTCCTATGCCGCCATTGTTGTGGGCCCTGCGACCCCTTGTGCTTTTGCACTGGATGGGTTAATTAGAGAAAAAAGCCCCTTTTACCTCCAACAGTTTAAGCAAATGTCTCCTAACTTTACACCTCGTATTGGTCGTCTTACTTTGTGACACAATTTTGGTGCAATTTTGCCGTATGTTGTGGCACTTTAAGCCACACTCCCTTCCTGATAAGTTCCCTTCATCTAAGGTCCGTGAGGCACAAAATACACATAATGAATGTGGTGCAGGGCATATACGCCATTTCTTTTGTTTTTTGCACAAATTGAGCCACTCTGCATTGGGCCGAGTAAGTTTCCTCCGTAGTCTTCTCAGACAAGAGGTGGAATGTCCTCAGAGTAGATATCACTGACGCTCTGGGAGTGCATTCATAAAGCCCCCTAGGTAGAGGGAGGCCGCGGGCAAGTGCACAGTGTGTCTTGCCCCAATTTCCTAGACTGACCTTTGGGATCGTAGCGTCTAAAACTTCACTCATCTTTGAGCAAGAAACATCAATATGTGCAAAATCAAGAAGAGATAAAATATTGGGGTCTGATGATGAATAATGAAGGTCTCTTCCCGCGTAGTGCAACGTAAAAATAACCCAAAATCAGGAGAGGACGAGTTGAGCCCAAGTCTCCTCATGCAGCCAGGGCACATTATAGGGACGTCTCTGGGCCGGCTACAAATAGTTAATCACCAGCTTAGTCACTGGAAGATGTAGCTCCAGGCTCAGCTGTCAAGTGGGCCTGACCGAGCATGGCCGCCGCTCACCACACATAAAGAGAGATGGTTCGGATTGCAGGAGAATGCCTGGCGTGCCTCCTGATGGAGTGAATTTACAGGGGAATCATTGGCACTTTGTATATCTGACTATTGCGCACAGCGCGGATTAGTACACACTATTAGAGAACCTGTCACTTGCCGTAAATATGTATTTTATTGCAGGTGTAAACGCCGCTGTTCTCTTCAAACCTCCGCCGCTGTTCTCTTCAAACCTCCGCCGCTGTTCTCTTCAAACCTCCGCCGCTGTTCTCTTCAATCCTCCGCCGCTGTTCTCTTCAATCCTCCGCCGCTGTTCTCCTCAATCCTCCGCCGCTGTTCTCCTCAATCCTCCGCCGCTGTTCTCCTCAATCCTCCGCCGCTGTTCTCCTCAATCCTCCGCCGCTCTTCTCCTCAATCCTCCGCCGCTCTTCTCCTCAATCCTCCGCCGCTCTTCTCCTCAATCCTCCGCCGCTCTTCTCCTCAATCCTCCGCCGCTCTTCTCCTCAATCCTCCGCCGCTCTTCTCCTCAATCCTCCGCCGCTCTTCTCCTCAATCCTCCGCCGCTCTTCTCCTCAATCCTCCGCCGCTCTTCTCCTCAATCCTCCGCCGCTCTTCTCCTCAATCCTCCGCCGCTCTTCTCCTCAATCCTCCGCCGCTCTTCTCCTCAATCCTCCGCCGCTCTTCTCCTCAATCCTCCGCCGCTCTTCTCCTCAATCCTCCGCCGCTCTTCTCCTCAATCCTCCGCCGCTCTTCTCCTCAATCCTCCGCCGCTCTTCTCCTCAATCCTCCGCCGCTCTTCTCCTCAATCCTCCGCCGCTCTTCTCCTCAATCCTCCGCCGCTCTTCTCCTCAATCCTCCGCCGCTCTTCTCCTCAATCCTCCGCCGCTCCTCTCCTCAATCCTCCGCCGCTCTTCTCCTCAATCCTCCGCCGCTCTTCTCCTCAATCCTCCGCCGCTCTTCTCCTCAATCCTCCGCCGCTCTTCTCCTCAATCCTCCGCCGCTCTTCTCCTCAATCCTCCGCCGCTCTTCTCCTCAATCCTCCGCCGCTCTTCTCCTCATTCCTCCGCCGCTCTTCTCCTCAATCCTCCGCCGCTCTTCTCCTCATTCCTCCGCCGCTCTTCTCCTCATTCCTCCGCCGCTCTTCTCCTCATTCCTCCGCCGCTCTTCTCCTCATTCCTCCGCCGCTCTTCTCCTCATTCCTCCGCCGCTCTTCTCCTCATTCCTCCGCCGCTCTTCTCCTCATTCCTCCGCCGCTCTTCTCCTCATTCCTCCGCCGCTCTTCTCCTCATTCCTCCGCCGCTCTTCTCCTCATTCCTCCGCCGCTCTTCTCCTCATTCCTCCGCCGCTCTTCTCCTCATTCCTCCGCCGCTCTTCTCCTCATTCCTCCGCCGCTCTTCTCCTCAATCCTCCGCCGCTCTTCTCCTCAATCCTCCGCCGCTCTTCTCCTCATTCCTCCGCCGCTCTTCTCCTCAATCTGCCGCTGTTTTTCCTTTTGTTCCTGCATTTCTCCATTCCTGATATACGGCCTCTTCTGTGTCTATAAATCTGGTCTTGGTATACACCGGCCAATGCAATCCAGGATAAGGTGAACGGTCCGTGATGAGTCCCTGGACAGCTCGCGTATTCTCGGCAGCACATCTCTTGTTTGCTCCAGGCCTGGATAAACTATCTGATCACCTGATCGATCGCTGTCATATTTTTTATAAGGACCAGCGATCAAGTGGTGATCGGCCTTTACAGACGTGGATGCCAGTCACTGGAAGGAACCTATAGAAACGCCCGATGCACCAAAGGTCGCTACAGAACAGCTGTGCCGCCCAATCAACCTGCACAGAAGCACGCGCGAGACCTGTCAAAACCGCATTCCTGCATAATACAATAATAGCAGTGTGACCTCGCCAAGTGGAGCGCACCGCGTGGACGAGACGTGTGATCCTTATTTAACGAGAGCCGATATAAATCCTGCGGCTCGTTAGCAGCCTCTTGGCCTTGGTGTGCAGACTTGTTCCAGCCTCTTTTTTTATATATATATATCGGAGTGCCAATTACATTTGTGTGGATAAATATTTTCCTCGTCTCTGGTGTTTTTCTGCACTCGTGTAGTAACTTGCTAAATTAGGAAACGTCTGAAGCCTCCTCTCGGTTAGTGCTTAAACTTGCCCTGCGCTCATTACACACGTTTGCCGCCACGGCCGCTCGTGGAGGGGTACGGCTCTCCGCTTCACTTGTCGGCTGTAAAACAATCGCTCGGCTCCCAGAAGAAAGATTTTCTTGTTTTTTTCCATGTAAAGCAGAGTGTCGACAGCCTGAGCGCGAGATTGCTTCACTGCTGCGAGAAAACAGGGTTGTGAAACCGAAGGAAGCCGAGAGCCGGCGGCGTCTGTGCGTGAAATATCAGAAATAGGGAGGTAAGAGGCGCTCGTCGTGAAGAGACGTCGGGCTCAGAACGGGAAGTGTCTCGCCTTCTGCTTTTTTTCTTGTTGACTGCTCTTTACGAGATCTCGTCTTACATAGTTTTCCTCCTGTGACTGTCATGTCCTTGCTCTCGTAGGTGAGTGTCCTCACGGATCAGGTGGAGGCCCAAGGAGACAAGATCCGGGACCTGGAGACCTGCGTAGAGGAACATCACCTGAAACTTAATGCTACCGAGGAAATGCTCCAGCAGGTAAGATCGCTGTCTAGATCGCTGTCTATCAGTGGGCAGCACAAATGGGTGGTTCGTGGTGGGAGACAAGTTTGGGATTATAGTTATCGTAGAACATAGCTGAGACCAAAATGTGGTGTCCCTTTTGTCCCTGCTGTAGTGTCCTTTTGTCCTCGGTGTGGTGTCCTTTTTGTCCTCGGTGTGGTGTCCTTTTTGTCCTCGGTGTGGTGTCCTTTTTGTCCTCGGTGTGGTGTCCTTTTTGACCCCGGTGTGGTGTCCTTTTTGACCCCGGTGTGGTGTCCTTTTTGACCCCGGTGTGGTGTCCTTTTTGACCCCGGTGTGGTGTCCTTTTTGACCCCGGTGTGGTGTCCTTTTTGACCCCGGTGTGGTGTCCTTTTTGCCCCCGGTGTGGTGTCCTTTTTGCCCCCGGTGTGGTGTCCTGAGCAAACAGTCAGTGAGCGCTAATGCAAAATCTCCAACAGGTGCCAAATTAACACAGAACTTTAAGAGCCTAAGGGACATTTTGGGCCCAGGTGTGACTTTAACCCATGCACCCACTATAGTTACGTCCCTGTAAACAATTAAAGGGTAACTAACTAAACTGTTAAAACCCTTGTGATATGTTGTATCTCCTTTTGAGGAGGTTGTCTCACAGTCACTCTTCAGGAGCACACTGCTCCTCTGCCTCCTGACTTCCGATTTGCCAGGGGAGCAGTGCGCTCCTGATGATTGATAGTTCAGTCCAACGGCATGGCAGAGCCACTTGCCCTAACTGCGCGCTCCGATGCTGTTATCAGAGGCAGCTTTACCTTCGTAGGATTGGAGGAACGCAGGGAACTCAAGCTGGGAAGCAGCAATCTGGCCACAGGGAGAGCAGCACTTACAAGCTCTATGGAAAATAGCATGTAATAGCACTGCTGATTCTCCCTGTGATTGGTGGAGGTTTTTAGAGCTGTAGCCACAAGGCAACGACAGCCCATTCATTGTGCCCATGACAAAACCAGTAATATGGTGGAAGCGGAGGATCCTGTATGACGGCAGGGTAGGAGAGAGTGGGAGGCTGCTGTAGTATCTGGGTGATTGGGCGGATATTGGATGTTTAATGAAATGTGATCTCCAGCGATCAGCTGTAATCTGTGGGAGAACTTGGAAATTTCTTTACAGCGCCTCCACAGGAGAAATGATGCATTACATCAATGTGTTGTGTGTGTATAATGCAGAACAAGATGGGTCCTGCAGGGAGAAGGGACCCTTATTAACTTAAGGAGGGCCTACGTAATTTGGTTTTCTGACCTGGACAACCCCTTTAAATATTTCCATTAAATACGGCAGCACTATTCGGGCCCATGTGATGCTGCAGCTTCTCCGTATATTCTGTATGATTATTAGGAACTTCAATCTGAGGGGCCATCCTAATAAAGAAATGTATATCAGGGAATTGTCCTTTCTGCCATGGAGACACCGGCAGTCATTTATAATGTGCTCTGGAGGCGGAGTCTCTGGGAGATCTATGCCCCGCCCATAGATCTTAACAACTCATTTACATATTAAGAAAAACATCGGATCGTAGATATCAAGGTGTGATTTTCTTCAGCTTCCCGTGACCTACATGCCCATATAGACCGCCTTTAAAGTCATGACCCCCGATCCAGGCAGAACCAGACACTTTTAGGTGGGGTTTCCTTAGACCAAACCATTTTCCACCAGGGATTTCTCTGGATTTCCCAGACTTGTACAGGCCCTCCAGCCTTCTTAGCTACCAAGCGTTCCTCCATCTCTGTCATACAGAACAGACTCCGTGTCCCGCCATTTATTGACCTGTCAGGACGCGCGTAGCGGCATCCCCTTAGTGTATAGATGTCATGTGCGCCACAAACACAGTGACGTGAGCTCCGTACTGTCCAAACCCGGAGGTCAGCTCTTCAGTGTGTGCTGGGAAAATGGAAAAATCTGAACATTTTTCTAAAAACAATTGATGTAAAGCCTAGTAGGCGAGGCGTCCATCAGCAGTGAACTCGCTCGACAGGTTACATGCGCTCCGAGCCTCGCCGCGTCTCCGATCACCTCCCACAGACAGAGCAAATACCGCATATGCCCAGCCGAGCGATTCTGCAGGATTACCTCCGTGTACAATCCCCAGGCCCATTTCTCGTATTGTTCCCCAGCGGCCCCCCACTGTATATTGCCATCTAGCTGGGACAAGGTGGTGCTTTCCCAGTAATTATCACCACGGCCCGAGGCTCTGCGGCTGCGGCTGTCGCTCCTCTGTGAAAGGTTTCCATTGTGAAGGATGATTGAACGCGCTGTCATCGTATGCGCCGGAGAACGAGTCCTTCATCATAATCCCGGGTGGAATTATTTATGTGTTTGTTGCTGCCACTCTTCTGAGCGAGCGTGTGACAATGGTGACAATAATGGTGGGCCAAGCGATCGCTGCGGCTTCATCAGGACTGATGACTGATCTCCCTTCATTAGAAAGCTAGAAATCATTGATGAATACGACAGCAACCATCTTCATTTTATGGCTTTTTCCACCATAAGTGTCACTTATAGGATTGGGAGAAGATGGGTAAAGTCATAGTATTAAGATTTTATGATGGCCCTACTAATTCCTCGTAAATACGTGATGAGCGGAGTAAACCCCCAGGGATCAGCTCTGAATGAACACGTGTGTCCTCGGGGGAGGAAGAGGATGATGAGATCAATGTATGAGTGGCCTAAGACTGGAGAAGAGCACGAGCTTCACAGCTCCAACATGACATCACGAGCGTAAGGGCAAGTAAGCTCTCGAGCGTCCGCGAGCGGCTCCACCACATTGCAGACGGGCGCACGTCATGTGTACTATTTAGCATGAGTGGTGTAGCGTAGGTTGCCAGCACACCGGGCACGGCAAGTATTTTGGGCACCATAAGCGGTAGACTGAGAAACAGAGCATCTTAAAAATAAATTTATAGATTGTTTTTTTATACATTTAAAGTTTTATTTTTTATGTATTTTTAATTGGAACTACAGTATGTTATTGCCATAGCCCTAAATCTAACTCTAGCACTAGTCATAACCTTTACCCAACTTGTCTCCTTAACCCCAACCCCTAGTATCTGTCTGACCCCCCTGCCCCTGGGGCCCGTCTGACCCCCCCATGCCCCTGGGCCCGTCTGACCCCCCCCTGCCCCTGGGGCCCGTCTGACCTGCCCCTGGGGCCCGTCTGACCCCCCCCCTCCTGCCCCTGGGGCCCGTCTGACCCCTGCCCCTGGGCCTATCTGACCCTGCCCCTGGGGCCCGTCTGACCTGCCCCTGGGGCCCGTCTGACCCCCCCCCCTGCCCCTGGGGCCCGTCTGACCCCCCCCTGCCCCTGGGGCCCGTCTGACCCCCCCCTGCCCCTGGGGCCCGTCTGACCCCCCCCGGCCCCTGGGGCCCGTCTGACCCCCCCCAGCCCCTGGGGCCCGTCTGACCCCCCCCTGCCCCTGGGGCCCGTCTGACCCCCCCCTGCCCCTGGGGCCCGTCTGACCCCCCCCTGCCCCTGGGGCCCGTCTGACCCCCCCCCTGCCCCTGGGGCCCGTCTGACCCCCCCCCCCTGCCCCTGGGGCCCGTCTGACCCCCCTGCCCCTGGGACCCGTCTGACCCCCCTGCCCCTGGGGCCCGTCTGACCCCCCCCTGCCCCTGGGGCCCGTCTGACCCCCCCCCTGCCCCTGGGGCCCGTCTGACCCCCCCCCTGCCCCTGGGGCCCGTCTGACCCCTGCCCCTGGGGCCCGTCTGACCCCTGCCCCTGGGGCCCGTCTGACCCCCCCTGCCCCTGGGGCCCGTCTGACCCCCCCCCCCTGCCCCTGGGGCCCGTCTGACCCCCCCCCCCCTGCCCCTGGGGCCCGTCTGACCCCCCCCCCCCTGCCCCTGGGGCCCGTCTGACCCCCCCCGCCCCTGGGGCCCGTCTGACCCCCCCCCCTGCCCCTGGGGCCCGTCTGACCCCCCCCCTGCCCCTGGGGCCCGTCTGACCCCCCCCCCCTGCCCCTGGGGCCCGTCTGACCTGCCCCTGGGGCCCCGTCTGACCCCCCCCCTGCCCCTGGGGCCCGTCTGACCCCCCCCCCTGCCCCTGGGGCCCGTTTGACCCCCCCCTGCCCCTGGGGCCCGTCTGACCCCCCCCTGCCCCATCTCTGGTCTCTCTCCCCAACCCTCATCCATACAATGGAAAGATTAGATTCTGTTGGTGATCTGTCCTGTATAAGTGATGGTGGCCCCAAAGAAGGAGCCTCTGTCTAACTCCAAGTGTAACACCACTGTACCATGCAGATACCTGCGGGTAAGTGGCCAAAACCTCCTCATTGAGCAATCTATTCCATTGCTCCCACTGTGAAGAGGAGGAGCCATATGAAGTCTTTCTGGTGGGCTTATGTTTAATACACCTTGAACAACTGGGTGGTCTCTCTTTTAATAGAGGGTATTATGGCTAAGAGTGAAAACATTCTGATATAACCTGGGAAAAAGACACAATATTACACTGGGCTTAGGAGGTTGGGCTTGCTGCAGACCAGGCGGAGGGGGAGGCTCCTGCTGCAGACCAGGCGGAGGGGGGGTAGGCTCCTGCTGCAGACCGGGTGGAGGGGGGAGGCTCCTGCTGCAGACCAGGCGGAGGGGGGGGGCTCCTGCTGCAGACCAGGCGGAGGGGGGGAGGCTCCTGCTGCAGACCGGGTGGAGGGGGGGAGGCTCCTGCTGCAGACCAGGCGGAGGGGGGGGGCTCCTGCTGCAGACCAGGCGGAGGGGGGGGAGGCTCCTGCTGCAGACCAGGCGGAGGGGGGGGAGGCTCCTGCTGCAGACCGGACTTAGGGGGGGAGGCTCCTGCTGCAGACCGGACTTAGGGGGGGAGGCTCCTGCTGCAGACCGGGCGGAGGGGGGGAGGCTCCTGCTGCAGACCGGGCGGAGGGGGGGAGGCTCCTGCTGCAGACCGGGCGGGAGGGGGAGGCTCCTGCTGCAGACCGGGCGGAGGGGGGGGGGCTCCTGCTGCAGACCGGGCGGAGGGGGGTGCTCCTGCTGCAGACCGGGCGGAGGGGGGGAGGCTCCTGCTGCAGACCGGACTTAGGTGGGGAGGCTCCTTCTGCAGACCGGACTTAGGGGGGGAGGCTCCTGCTGCAGACCGGGCGGAGGGGGGGAGGCTCCTGCTGCAGACCGGACTTAGGGGGGGGGCTCCTGCTGCAGACCGGGCGGAGGGGGGGAGGCTCCTGCTGCAGACCGGGCGGAGGGGGGGAGGCTCCCGCTGCAGACCGGACTTAGGGGGGGGAGCTCCTGCTGCAGACCGGGCGGAGGGGGGGAGGCTCCTGCTGCAGACCGGGCGGAGGGGGGGGGGCTCCTGCTGCAGACCGGGCGGAGGGGGGGAGGCTCCTGCTGCAGACCGGGCGGAGGGGAGGGAGGCTCCTGCTGCAGACCGGACTTAGGGGGGGGGGCTCCTGCTGCAGACAGGGGGGGGGCTCCTGCTGCAGACAGGGGGGGAGCTCCTGCTGCAGACCGGGCGGAGGGGGGGAGGCTCCTGCTGCAGACCGGGCGGAGGGGGGGGGGCTCCTGCTGCAGACCGGACGGAGGGGGGGGCTCCTGCTGCAGACCGGACGGAGGGGGGGGGCTCCTGCTGCAGACCGGGGGGGGGGGGCTCCTGCTGCAGACCGGGGGGGGGGGGCTCCTGCTGCAGACCGGGGGGGGGGCTCCTGCTGCAGACAGGGGGGGGGGCTCCTGCTGCAGACGGGGGGGGGGCTCCTGCTGCAGACAGGGGGGGGGAGCTCCTGCTGCAGACCGGGCGGAGGGGGGGGGGCTCCTGCTGCAGACCGGGGGGGGGCTCCTGCTGCAGACCGGACTTAGGGGGGGGGCTCCTGCTGCAGACCGGACTTAGGGGGGAAGCTCCTGCTGCAGACCGGACTTAGGGGGGAAGCTCCTGCTGCGGACAGTTCTCCTAAAGCCTTACACACAAGATTTTGTTATAAATTTCTTTATATAATTATGAGACAAAATAGGATCCAGGGAAGGAAGAAAGGAAGTTTTTTTAGTCTTTAATGAATATGTCAAACATCAACCTAATTCAATGTCCCTTTATATAGCACAAAAACCTGTCCCGCAATTATCTGTGTCCTAATGTGCCATTAAAAGGGAGCAGTTCCTCCCTGAGAAGCCTTGTAAAGCTGCACTGTCTCTTTAAATACACCTGGCTGAGGCTTGATAATGTTAAATGGTCCTATGAGTCTCTAATTAAAGCATCTGCTTATTTTTTACTGAAAACAGAACCACTTTTGTCAACAGCATGTGTCTGGTATTGCAGCTCATTTTCATTCAGAACAATGGAGCTGCCCCGCAGTACTAGACTCGACCTGTGGATGGGAGTGGTGCTGTTTGTAGGTAAAATGCAGACGGCAGCTCCTTTTAAGTTAATAATGATTGCATGCTCTTTAATAGGAGAGGTCACAAAAAATAATACCGTATATTCCTCAACTGTAAACGTGGTGTGAACTCAGCCCAGAAATACAAACATGGAGATAAGGATTTAATCACATCGCAGATGGACATGTGCAGAACATATTGGGACGTTCTGGGATCTTTGGGGATGAAACTCATTAAGCATCAAATATTGTCGATGGCTGCGACCTACTGATTGGAGAACAAGCTGCCTGGGGTCCAAAAAGCTCATATATTGAATGTGGAAAGGGAGAAACCCTTTTAATTGAAGCAGTTGGGGCATCGGATGTTGGTGGAGGAGATACGGGGCATCAGGGGTCGGTGGAGTAGGTACGGGGCATCGGGGGCTGGTGGAGGAGGTACGGGGCATCGGGGGCTGGTGGAGTAGGTACGGTGCATCGGGTGTGGATGTAGGAGGTACGGGGCATCGGGGGCTGGTGGTGGAGGTACGGGGCATCGGGGGCTGGTGGAGGAGGTACGGGCATCAGGGGTCGGCGGAGGAGGTACAGGGCATCGGGTGTGAATGTATGAGGTACGGGGCAACATCACCCTCCTATTTAATGCAATTCATGAATCCAAAATCTGGAGTGGATTGAAGAAAAAGCAGCACCCCCAACTCCCGACACTCCTGCTCGTCTCTCTTGACTATATACTCTTTGCTTTAGCTTCAAAAACTTCATCAAAAAACGTCTTCGGTTTTATGAGAGGTTTTTGGGATGCTCAAAAAACACAAGTTTTTCAAGTACAAACTTTTTCAGGAAATGCTCTTTTTTGGTGGTGGAGTTCTAGAGGAGCAGAAATGCACAGTTTTTGAGGAGTTTTGCATTTTTGAGGCTGAATTGCTGAATTTCCCCTCAATTCCTTCTCCAATAACTCCTCAAAAAAAACTTGATGTGCACATACCTTTTCAAACATTTTTTTTTTCAGGAGTTCTTGAAGCGGAAACTCTTTAAAAACCACACATTTTGAAGTTGGAAAATTTTTGTGCTCTAAAAACCCCTGAAAAAATACTGTGTGAACACTTCCTTCTTAATTTCCTGAACTAGTTTTGAAGAGTTTTTCAAGCATTTTGTAAGAGTATTTTTTTTTCCTGGAGTATTGTTTGCAGCCTTTTGATTGGACAGAGCCCAGTTTGAAAAGATTTCCTTCAGAATCCACTGTACGTGTCCAAATGTTTTCCATATATTTTTGAGCAGTGTTTCAGGAGGATTTTGTAGAGGATCTGCTCCAAAAAAAAATCTTCAAAAACTCTATTTACAGGTAGCCACAGGATATGTACAGACGGTTTTTGAGGAGGTTTTTTTTGGCGTGGAAAAGCTCAAAAAATTCCACAAAAGTCGCAAAAAACTATTGAAAGCGTTCCTATTCATTTCACTGTTAATCATTCTTGCTGATCATATGAGGAGTTTTTTTAAGTTTTTTTTTCTGCTTCAGGTTTTGAAAACACCTGGTAAAAAAAAAAAAATTGCATGTCACTTCTATGAAGCGTTTCCTGATGGAATCCACCCGAAACTAATCATTGTCCAATAAAAGGATGCAAAACAAAAAAAAGCAATTCAGGAGAAAACTCTTTTTAAATGCTTCAAAAACTCTTCAAAATTGCAAAAAAAAAACTCATCCAAAAATTTCCTGAAAAGTAGCGTTTCCTGAAGAGGTGGCTGCTTTAAAAACTTAATGTGGAGGTTTTTTATATACTTTCAGACTTTTTAAGGTTGAAGTCCAGTCCATTGAGTTCACCCTATAACCCAACATGTGATCTTTTTTATCACAAATTCTGCACTAAAATCCTCTTCAAAAAGTTTCAAATCCGCTTCTCATACATTTGATTGGATTTTACTCGATTTGTGCACAGGTTGCATTTTTTCTGGACTCTGGAAATAAAAGAACATTGTCAATTTATTGTTTTCTGCTTGTAAGTCGATATTTTTTTTTTGCAAGGTTTTTTTTTGTAGAAAGACTCCCTAAAACACTGTCGCTGTATGCCCATATTATAATGAAAAATGTGTCGCGTTCACATCAAAACCAGCAACAATGTGATGCGATGGATTGAAATGACAGGGTAGATGCAATGGCCCCGCTCATCCTGAGCCTCCTGTTTCATCCCGGCAGAGAATAGAACACTGGCCGCCTCTGCTGCACTTGGCTCCTGCGGACACAGCTGTTCCCTGCGGCTCCAGGAATGTTGATCCTGCGCTCAGTGCGGTGATTCCAGCAGTAAAGCCCCCCGTCTCTGGTTGTGCCGGAGATTTAGGGTCTCCTGCTTTTTTTGCTGGAGGACCCATGACCTGAGCTGTGACTGATCCCGGCCCGTGGACGCCTCGGGAGCGGCCTCCGCTCTGGACTTTGATGTTGGCCGTCCATTGTGCACGTGTCGGCTCTGTGCCAGGAACATGAGAAAAGTCTTGGCACCCGATGGCGCGCTAGATGGCTTCTGTCCAGTAGGATCCTATATGCTCTCACTACTACTCCCAGCATGTCCATGAAGGTTCAGTGCTGATAACTCTGCGTCTATCATTCCGTGGATACAATTATATATTGCATTTATTGAGGCATTGTTGGTGCTTTTTTGCCCTATAGGCTTCAATCAGGAAAGAAAAGCATGTAAGAAAACCTCTAAAAAAAACTCTGCATCAAATCTGCACAGAATAAACGCAGTGATCAGAGCAGGTTTTTTACTGCAGTTTTTAATGCTGAAACCTGAAGAAAAAAAATGCAGAAGGAAAACGGCGTCTCCGCACAGGGGAGGGCGGCCTAATGTCACCGTCTGCTGCAGTTTTACCTGGTGATGCCGCTCTCTGGCCCCCGCAGCACCTGATATCGGATCATTTCTTAATACGGAGAGACGCGGCTGTTACTAAACCCCGCAGAAATATTTATTACCCTTCACCCTGCAGCCAAGAAATCAGAAATCGAGAGCAGATGCCGTCATAAACCAATGTACAGCGCCCCGTCCTCCAAAAAGGGTGGCGAGATCACTGAGTGCCTGGCAGCTGCACCCAAACCACAGGGCGACTCCACCCGAGGCCACAGCGGGATTATACCTTGTGCTGCAAGCCATCGTCACTCACAAGAGAGGCATAAATAGAAATAATGAAGGACGTAAAGCACCCGGGGCTGCCCTAACCCTGTGTCCTTATACCCCAGCACCCAGGGCACGTGCCTCCGAGACGCCCTGGATCCCACTGAGCATCGGGTCAATCTCCCACCTCTTAAAATATTGTCTGGGGTTGCATTACGGTTCGTTCCCAGGCGCCACATAGACAGCGGATGTGTATGTGGATATTCACCGTGTAGTGCTGCACCAGCAATGAGGTCACAAAATGTCATTACCCGCTGCAGGGAAAGCCTGCTGCTTGGCATGCCTGCTGCAGGGAAAGCCCACTGCAGAGAATACACGCTGCAGCGAATGCCCACTGCAGAGAATACACGCTGCAGGGAATGCCCACTGCAGAGAATACACGCTGCCGGGAATGCCCACTGCAGAGAATACAATCTGCAGGGAATGCCCACTGCAGAGAATACACGCTGCAGGGAACGCCCACTGCAGAGAATACACGCTGCAGGGAACGCCCACTGCAGAGAATACACGCTGCAGGGAACGCCCACTGCAGAGAATACACGCTGCAGGGAAAGCCCACTGCAGAGAATACACGCTGCCGGGAATGCCCACTGCAGAGAATACACGCTGCCGGGAATGCCCACTGCAGAGAATACACGCTGCAGGGAATGCCCACTGCAGAGAATACACGCTGCAGGGAATGCCCACTGCAGAGAATACACGTTGCAGGGAATGCCTACTGCAGAGAATACAATCTGCAGGGAATGCCCACTGCAGAGAATACACGCTGCAGGGAACGCCCACTGCAGAGAATACACGCTGCAGGGAACGCCCACTGCAGAGAATACACGCTGCAGGGAACGCCCACTGCAGAGAATACACGCTGCAGGGAACGCCCACTGCAGAGAATACACGCTGCAGGGAACGCCCACTGCAGAGAATACACGCTGCAGGGAACGCCCACTGCAGAGAATACACGCTGCAGGGAACGCCCACTGCAGAGAATACACGCTGCAGGGAGCGCCCACTGCAGAGAATACACGCTGCAGGGAGCGCCCACTGCAGAGAATACACGCTGCAGGGAGCGCCCACTGCAGAGAATACACGCTGCAGGGAGCGCCCACTGCAGAGAATACACGCTGCAGGGAACGCCCACTGCAGAGAATACACGCTGCAGGGAACGCCCACTGCAGAGAATACACGCTGCAGGGAACGCCCACTGCAGAGAATACACGCTGCAGGGAACGCCCACTGCAGAGAATACACGCTGCAGGGAACGCCCACTGCAGAGAATACACGCTGCAGGGAACGCCCACTGCAGAGAATACACGCTGCAGGGAACGCCCACTGCAGAGAATACACGCTGCAGGGAACGCCCACTGCAGAGAATACACGCTGCAGGGAACGCCCACTGCAGAGAATACACGCTGCAGGGAACGCCCACTGCAGAGAATACACGCTGCAGGGAACGCCCACTGCAGAGAATACACGCTGCAGGGAACGCCCACTGCAGAGAATACACGCTGCAGGGAACGCCCACTGCAGAGAATACACGCTGCAGGGAACGCCCACTGCAGAGAATACACGCTGCAGGGAACGCCCACTGCAGAGAATACACGCTGCAGGGAACGCCCACTGCAGAGAATACACGCTGCAGGGAACGCCCACTGCAGAGAATACACGCTGCAGGGAACGCCCACTGCAGAGAATACACGCTGCCGGGAACGCCCACTGCAGAGAATACACGCTGCCGGGAACGCCCACTGCAGAGAATACACGCTGCAGGGAACGCCCACTGCAGAGAATACACGTTGCAGGGAACGCCCACTGCAGAGAATACAATCTGCAGGGAACGCCCACTGCAGAGAATACACGCTGCAGGGAACGCCCACTGCAGAGAATACACGCTGCAGGGAACGCCCACTGCAGAGAATACACGCTGCAGGGAACGCCCACTGCAGAGAATACACGCTGCAGGGAACGCCCACTGCAGAGAATACACGCTGCAGGGAACGCCCACTGCAGAGAATACACGCTGCAGGGAACGCCCACTGCAGAGAATACACGCTGCAGGGAACGCCCACTGCAGAGAATACACGCTGCAGGGAACGCCCACTGCAGAGAATACACGCTGCAGGGAACGCCCACTGCAGAGAATACACGCTGCAGGGAACGCCCACTGCAGAGAATACACGCTGCAGGGAACGCCCACTGCAGAGAATGCACGCTGCAGGGAACGCCCACTGCAGAGAATACACGCTGCAGGGAACGCCCACTGCAGAGAATACACGCTGCAGGGAACGCCCACTGCAGAGAATACACGCTGCAGGGAACGCCCACTGCAGAGAATACACGCTGCAGGGAACGCCCGCTGCAGAGGATGCCCGCTGCAGGGAATGACCGCTGCGGAAAATGGCCGCCGCGGAGAATGACGACTGCAGGGAATGCTTGTGTGCAAATAGACCTGCGCTGCAGATTAGACATTACAGCAGATGGTATGGACCCGTTACATGGTATGGGCACTGCATTACCGATCTGTGCAACATGAGTCCATTGTGGACGTATTAAAGGATTGTCCCCAAAATATAGCACAGCGCATACCTTGCTGACCTCTGAGATCCCCCACAATCCTGAGATCGGAGCTGTGGAACCTGGGACCCGAGCTCTGCAGCCCTGTCCTGAATGTAGCAGGGGAGCGCCTGCTCTGCTCCATTCATTGACTACAGGACTGCAGGAAATGGCCGAGCATTGGTCTCTGCTGTCCTATAGTCAGTGCTTGGAGCGGAGCTGGCGCTCCCCTGCTATGTTCAGGATGGGGTTCTCAAGATTGTGGTGGTCCCAATAGTCAGACTGCTGCAGAAACCTACTTTCATTATTAACCCCTTCCCGACACGTGACGTCCATTTGCGTAGTGACCTCAGGAGCTGCGCTCGCTCCATGCACAGCGGCGGGCCGGCATCGGCCTGTAACTGCAGAGATCAGAGCTCACTCCCGGTGATGCAGCTTAACCCCTCAGATGCTGCAGTCATGCCGATGGCAGTCTACCATGAAGGGACAAGTAACTATTGTAAAGTTACCGTAGTCAAGTATTGATGCTTTGTGATTGCAAGTTTAAGTTCTCTGTGAGCGACTAAAAAATGTTAAAAAAAAAAAAAAAAAAAAAAAAAAATGTAATTTAGAAACAAGAAAAAAACAGAAGTATAAAAAACTAAAGTTGGCTGCGGCAGGATGGGGTTAATGAATTGCCATTTCGCTGTCCATTGCAAACCGTGCCAAAGTGAGTGAGTGGTCACCTGCTTCTACCTGTGAGCTTTCACGCCGCTGCCCCCTCTGCCTCCTGTCAGTGAATGATGACCTTGGTGGCGGCTGAAAGGGTTACAAGTGCAGGCAGCGCTCCATTCTGTGCACATGTTTCTCATTTGCTGGCAGTGGCGGTGCGCTCGCTTCATCCCTCGCTTATGGCCGGGACTGTGGAGGGGGAACACAAGCCTCAGATTAGCCTCTAATTATCTGCAGCCTCCGGCCGGCAGTCCCTCGTCGCTGGCAGCTCCGCCGCGCACCAGTTCTTTATAAGTTTTCGAAGCTCCACGTGGAAGTCTCCGGCCCCCGTCTGGAGGGTTTGTAGTCACAGACCTGCAGTGTGGCGGCATTGCTCCTGAACTGGGTGCTCGCTGCGACCATCTGCGGCACCAGGACTCTGCACAGCGGACGCAGAGGGGAATGGAGTCGCCTCCGTGGAACGTGAGTTACTTTTTCTACTAATTTAATCCATTTTGGCAGCTATTTGATAATCATCTGGCCACACTATTTTTGCACAATTTGCACCAAGTTAATGCCGTTTATTAAGGTAAAGGTCGCTGCACTTGCTCCGGCATTTGTGCTGGGATAATGGGGCGACCGTCGCAACCACAGTCACCCGTTCTGTGATGGAGCAGCCGCCTGATACTTCTGTCACCCGCTCTGTGATGGAGCAGCCGCCTGATACTTCTGTCACCCGCTCTGTGATGGAGCAGCAGCCGCCTGATACTTCTGTCACCCGCTCTGTGATGGAGGAGCAGCCGCCTGATACTTCTGTCACCCGCTCTGTGATGGAGCAGCCGCCTGATACGTCTGTCACCCGCTCTGTGACGGAGCAGCCGCTTGATACTTCTGTCACCCGCTCTGTGATGGAGCAGCCGCCTGATACTTCTGTCACCCGCTCTGTGATGGAGCAGCCGCCTGATACTTCTGTCACCCGCTCTGTGATGGAGGAGCAGCCGCCTGATACTTCTGTCACCCGCTCTGTGATGGAGCAGCCGCCTGATACGTCTGTCACCCGCTCTGTGACGGAGCAGCCGCTTGATACTTCTGTCACCCGCTCTGTGATGGAGCAGCCGCCTGATACTTCTGTCACCCGCTCTGTGATGGAGCAGCCGCCTGATACTTCTGTCACCCGCTCTGTGATGGAGGAGCAGCCGCCTGATACTTCTGTCACCCGCTCTGTGATGGAGCAGCCGCTTGATACTTCTGTCACCCGCTCTGTGATGGAGGAGCAGCCGCCTGATACTTCTGTCACCCGCTCTGTGACGGAGCAGCCGCTTGATACTTCTGTCACCCGCTCTGTGACGGAGCAGCCGCTTGATACTTCTGTCACCCGCTCTGTGATGGAGCAGCCGCCTGATACTTCTGTCACCCGCTCTGTAATGGAGCAGCCGCCTGATACTTCTGTCACCCGCTCTGTGATGGAGCAGCCGCCTGATACTTCTGTCACCCGCTCTGTGATGGAGGAGCAGCCGCTTGATACTTCTGTCACCCGCTCTGTGATGGGGGAGCAGCCGCCTGATACTTCTGTCACCCGCTCTGTGATGGGGGAGCAGCCGCTTGATACTTCTGTCACCCGCTCTGTGACGGAGCAGCCGCTTGATACTTCTGTCACCCGCTCTGTGATGGGGCAGCCGCCTGATATTTCTGGCGCTGCTTATCTTGATGGAAACTATACGATGCGAGAGGTCAATGTCCAGCCAAAACTGCAATTACCCCTGAGCTGCTACGCATACACATACACAGACCCATTCAGCCAAGTGGTTGTTCCAAGGGGGGGTGAGATATGCGGCCAAGAGTCACTGGCGCCGCTTATCTTCAAGAGAACGACGCGATCAGACAGGTCGAAAGCAACCTGTCTGATCCTGGGAGACATCAGGGAAGATGAGATGCCGTCAAACCCAGGGGGATTTATAGATGCGCGGCTATTGGTTGTGGACGGCTTCCAAAAACCTCCATGATTAGGTCTTATAGAGATTCACTAATCGCCGTGTTCTGATTAAATCTCTCATTTTGTCACAGTCGCCCAGTAATCCCAGTGATGCTTAGACCCTGCTGTCTCCTTCTTTATAGCGAGATGTGGGCAGGATTTTTACTGCAGCTTTGGATGTGACTAGAGTGTCTGCTATGATAGAACTAAAGCACAATAGAAAATCAGTAAAATGATGGGCAGATTTATTCCAGCTGTGCTCTTGTGCCACGGTTATTGGAAATTTCCATAAAAGTGGGTGCTGAGGGGGCGGCGGGTGGCCTGGGTGTGGAGGGGGCAGCTGGCGGCCTGGGTGAGGTGGGGGCGGCCTGGGTGTGGAGGGGGCGGCAGGCGGTCTGGGTGCGGAGGGGGCGGCCTGGGTGCTTAGGGGGCGGCAGGCGGGCCTGGGTGCGGAGGGGGCGGCAGGCGGCCTGGGTGCGGAGGGGGCGGGCTGGGTGCTGGAGGGGGCGGCAGGCGGCCTGGGTGCGGAAGGGAGGCAAGCGGTCTGGGTGCGGAGGGGCGGCAAGCGGCCTGGGTGTGGAGGGGCGGCCTGGGTGCGGAGGGGGCGGCAGGCGGCCTGGGTGTGGAGGGGGCGGCAGGCGGTCTGGGTGCGGAGGGGGCGGCCTGGGTGCTTAGGGGGCGGCAGGCGGGCCTGGGTGCGGAGGGGGCGGCAGGCGGCCTGGGTGCGGAGGGGGCGGGCTGGGTGCTGGAGGGGGTGGCAGGCGGCCTGGGTCCGAAAGGGAGGCAAGCGGCCTGGGTGCGGAGGGGCGGCAGGCGGCCTGGGTGTGGAGGGGCGGCCTGGGTGCGGAGGGGGTGGCAGGCGGCCTGGGTGCGGAGGGGCACATGTGCAGCCACCTGTTTGGCTGCAGCTCCATGTCACCAATCAAGACACGGATCAGGCCCCAGATATGGGGATAGGATCCAGTCCCAGGAGCAGGGTGGAATCCACATGGACACCATCGATTAATTATACCATCGCCCCGAACACGGAATTGTCCCCGATGTGGCTCTTCTCACGGTGCCCCCGTGACTGGCCTGGCGGATCGGCCCCGACCGTTGTGTAACACTTGCCACAGCTTTCGGCCATTTCCTTTCTCCGGCTTCTGGTGAAGTTATTACTCTGAGGTTTACAATAAATGAGGCCGGAGTTGTAGACGCTGTCGCTGAATGGACCCTGATCCACATTTACATCTACATCACCTGGGAAGTTGTTATAGGCACCGCGGAGACCCCAAGACCCCACATCATACCCGCAGGAATAGATGTAGGTCACAGACAGCGAGGGTCCGATGTGATGGCATATACACCCCCCATAGCGGGAACCGTCCGTACCCGCAGAATGTGACTCTATAGGAAGTGGACGGCTCCGGGTTATGGGACTGGAGGAGATCTAGAAATGGAGGAATTTTACAGTACCTACAGTATCGTCCATCGTGACTTTGAGGTTTCACTGCTGTATGGGGGTAATTTTTGGACACTTTATGTTGGTATTATTTGAGCTCTGTATGATAGTTTCACTTTAGCAATATGCAGAGGTATTATTTGGGCTCTGTATGGTGGCATTATTTGGATAATGTATGGTTGTATTCGTGTACTGTATAGCGGTCTTATTCAGGCGCTGTATGGTGTTGTTAGTTGAGGACATTGTGGCAGTATTATGTGAGTGTTGTATTTTGGTCCTATTTGGTCACTGTATGGATTCATTTGAGCACTACATGGGGTGGCCAAAAACTGCAAACTCAATGAAATTGATCACAACAGATTATATCGGTGACATATTCACTGACCCAACGAAATACACGGTTTTATACAACTGTAAATGTAATAAACCTTACATTTTACGTTACATTATTACACTCACATTTGTGTAACACTGTATGATATAACGGTATTTGGCCTCTGCCTGCGGCTCTAATTTGGTTGCTGTATGGAAGTTGTATGTGAGCGGTGTCTGGCGGTATGTGGTTGCATTGAAAGTCCATTATATGGCGTCTTACTGTACAGATAGTCGTACTCCGTATTGTTGAGGGGGCTCCGCTGCCCCCGATATATACTGTATACACGTCTGTGTACTTTATGCCATGTTTCTGTAGCATTCATGACTCTTGTCTTTGCAGGAGCTTCTGAGTCGGACGTCTCTAGAGACCCAAAAGCTGGATCTGATGGCGGAGATTTCCAACCTGAAGATAAAGCTGGTCGGTTTGGAGAAAGAGAAGAACGATTGTGAAGATTCGCACACTAAGGCCGAGGTCAGTCGCCCCCTCCGCCCCTTGTCATCGGTTGACATATAGTTATATATACACTGCCATCTGCTCAGACCTCTCTGCGATGGTCGTCGGCCACCTGCTGCCGCTCTCCGTCCCGCCCGCGGGCTCATAGACCACCTGGCCTGATGCTACAGACGCTCCGCTTTTATCATCCTCCTCTTTATAATTATATCTACATGAACGTTTCACTATTTTTCATTCATCCTCAAGATCCTTTTTTGTCGTGAAAAGTGTCAGCAAGCAGGCCAGGTGCTGTTTACAGATCCTGTTAGGTCTTTAATTCCATTTTTTGGTGGTTTGTAAGAATATACATAAATGCCAGCTCATGTGAATAATGATGTGAAGGACTACGAGGATTATTACTCGGGACCCCATTATAGTCGGAGACCATTGTCCATAGGAAGAATAACGGCTCAGTCAGCAGCAGCTTGCTGATGGTTTTCATGTCGATATTTTACAAACTGCAACGCAAGCAAAAGTGGAAATAATGGCAGGAAATGTCATTGTGTCCATTTCTCCGTTGTCACCATCTGTCCCCCTTTTAGTCAAAAAGAGCAACGATCTTCCAAATGCAATGCAAACGGGGCCCCATTTCGGCCCTGCTATATTGGGGGATCTTAAGGTTCTCCTAGTTTGCTGTCTCCCCTTAAAGGCAACATTTAAAGTCAAAACTAGAGATTAAGTTTCAGACAGATTCGATTTATCCTGAAGATTCGATTTGGTCCAAAATAAATTGCCGGCCCTCCGCTCCGCACGCCCCTGCCGGCCCTCCGCTCCTGGAAAAGTGCCAGAATTTCTCTGTCATTTATGGAATTTTCTTTCCATCTTAAATTGGTCATAACCAATAGATTTATTTTTACATGGATCCCAATAATTTTGTAGGGATCCATCTGCAGATCCGATCCCTGAGATGGGGGAATGGGAGAATGTGCCGTGTCTCGGATGGGACAACCCCATTATATCTTGACCTTAACGAACAGCATCATAAATCCTCATGAAGTTAGTTTGGGTCATAAAACCCACGTTCGGGCCTCTATGTGCAGCCATAATACAGATGCGAAACTGTGCCTGCAGTACAGGTGGGTTACAATAGGGGGCGCAGATCTAACAACTACAGCTGCAGCCTCAGCGAAGGTTGTTTTTCTTGGGAGAAAATGAATGAATACCTGCGTGGTGCACATGTTCCTGACACTGGGTCGTTGGGCTACTTACACCTCTATCGGCAAGTGGGGAGCAGGTGAGGTTGGACTGGCCCACCAGACCACCAACGGTGCTGCCATTACTTTGTGGTGGTCCAGGTGGGCTTCAGAAACCCTTGTTCAACATTTTTAAAATGTATCATTTTTACTTTTACCTTCTTGTGATACAGTCCTTTCAGTTTCATGTTGTGATTTTTTTTTATTTTTTATGCACTTTTTTTTATCTTTTCATTTTTCCCCTTCTATGACAGTTATTTTAGTTTCTGGTTATTATTTTTATTTTTTTTATTTTTCCTTTTTATACATTTTTTTTTTCTTGTTTGTCTTTCTATGATCTAATTCTTTTAGTTTCAGGTTTTTTTTTTTTTTTCTTTCTTGCCTTTTTTCAGTCTTTAGTCAATCTGATCAATGAGCTCCAGGAACAGATGTGCAAACTCCAACTGGAGATCAATACTAAAATCCAGGAGCGGGAGATCCAGGCTCGCATAACTGACCTGATCGAGCCCGTCCGTCGCGACAGCCCGAGCTGTGACCCCCCACAACCGGGGAAGTGCGGTGACCCCCCACAACCGGGGAAGTGCGGTGACCCCCCACAACCGGGGAAGTGCGGTGACCCCCCACAACCGGGGAAGTGCGGTGACCTCCCACAACCGGGGAAGTGCGGTGACCTCCCACAACCGGGGAAGTGCGGTGACCTCCCACAACCGGGGAAGTGCTGTGACCCCCCACAACCGGGGAAGTGCTGTGACCCCCCACAACCGGGGAAGTGCTGTGACCCCCCACAACCGGGGAAGTGGTGCTCTGGTTGTGAAGGGAAGGATGTACGAGAAGTATTCTGAATCTCGCATGTGCTGTGATTGGGTTTTGGTTTGACGCTTGCACTGAGGAAGTCGAGAATTGCTGGAACTTTTGGAATTGTGTTTTTTCTCAAACTTCTATTTGTCAGTTGGAGTCTAAATATTCTTGGTCAGCAGGTCCCTTACTCCTTCCATTCACTATAGGAGGCGATGAGGCCGAACTTCCCATAGCTTCCATAAGGTTGCCCCTCCGGTACAGATGTCCTCGGCCAAATGATTCAGTCATCGCAAATTACAATTATCCATTGTATAGGTGGCCGCCTCTTCTGGGTCCTCGGTAGTCCTCGGTGCTGTGTGTGCTTGCTGTGTCTTCTTGCCTGCTGTGCAGTTTCTTCCCAATGGTTTGCGGTGACTCCACAGAAATCTTTGCATGGTTGTTTGGGATTGAGCGATTCATCACAATCTGTACATTTCTCCTCTGGGACACGTGACCTCTAGATATCAGTATGGTGGGGACAAAGCATCCTGGAATCAAGTCCGTCCTCTACCGGCTGAGTGCTTCTGGTATCTCCTGATGTCCTCCCAACCTGGTGGTCGCAGCCTAATGACCACGTTATGGTTAATGTTGCACTTGACTGTAAGAAGGCCTCTATAAAAAGGCTTCATGTATTTGCCAAAATTTTCTTTGGGCAGAGTAGGGGTCCAGTCCTGTTCAGGAACTCAGGAATACCAACAACCCTGCCGAGGGACATGCCAGAAACCGAGCGGGGCCGCTGACCATCAGGATGGGTTATACAAAACCAGCCCTTTCTCAGCTGTAGACACAGCCAAATTTATCAGAATTGCATGCAAAAAATCAGGATAGATTCTGCAAATTTGTGACTCTTGGCAGCTTTACCGTACTTTTTATTTTTTCTAGAAGCCCTTGGTAACAGGTTGCAATGTGGAGGCACCATAGAGCGGCACATGTAATCCGGAACTGTAGGGCTTTACATGCAGAAGACTTCAGGTCTAACCGAACTTGCCAACTTTTTATCATTGCGTTACGGGAGGTGGGGGCTTGCATGATTGGATTTTTCTTTATTTGCATGACCACAGCACTTTTTCAGTAGGCGAGTCCCCATTCACACCAACATTGCCGACACAAATGTGCCGCTGGGCTTCAGGGGTTACCGGCAAGGCACTAAAACAATACTGGGGGGGGAGCGCTGCTTTCTGAGAGGCTTATGCATTAATCAAGGGGCATTTGCTATCTCTTCCGGAAGTCGGGGGGTCTACTTTTTTCTTCTGGACATCCAGGGAGAGTTTGTAAGGACACGTTGGGTGGTCACAACCATGCAATGAGCATTACTCCACTATGAGCCTCCTCTAGATGAGTCTTCTAGGGTTTGACATTTCCACAAATGGAAATCGGAGAGGTTTCCATGAATCTTTGGCCAGAGACCTTCCCATATAGGCAACGTGTTCACGGTCAGTAGTCCATATTGCTTTGGATGAAGGGAGGACCATGAACCGGACCCTAGATCCACCTCTGAAAGGCAATTGTGCCTTACATCGTGCCGCTGACTCAGTCACTCTCACTCTGCCCCACTGGAAAACTATTCAGGTTTCCCTTCCAGGTGGGTTTTTCTACTTTGGAAGCAACAAGTAAAATGTTTTCTTGCCTGGAGCGACAGGCGGACTTGCTGAGACACTTTCCAGAACTCGTCCACCTGTTCTCTTGTTTTCGTGACATAGGTGGGAAAGTTCCTAATCTGTAAAGCACATCAGACTCAAGTGTGGACAGGCCGGAGAGTGGTGACGTCTCCTGCGGATCTGCTGTGCGATGAGCATTGTGAACACTTTGCCTGCGCTGTGTGGATGTCCGCTCCTCGCCCGCTACTCATGGAGTATATTTCTTGGTCTCGTTCACAGATGTTACTACAAGAACTGAAAAACCTGAAGATTAGGGTGGAGGAACTGGAAAATGAGCGAACACAGTACGAGTGGAAACTCAAGGCGACAAAGGTGAGGTACCAATCTCCATGCACATTTAGCTATACACGCCCGTATCTGCTGGGTACCAGGATTGTGCCTGTATGGCAGTGATCAGATACTGCGGGGCACCACGATGGCAATGTCGTGTGCTGCATGTACAGCGTCTCCTCTAGGACATACTTGCCTACTACTCTGGGACATTAGGGACGCTCTTGGAAAAAAAAAAGAGACATCCCAGTCTCCCAGGAGAGTCAGCAAATGTCCCGGGTCTCTCTGTAAACCTCCTCAAATCTAGCAATTTTGGAAGGTGTCTGAGGGATGTGGGGCCAAGTTGTGAAGAGGGTGCTGCAAAGGGGTACGAGGATGGTCTAGGAAGAGGGCAGGGTTACGGGTGGACGTGTTTGGTGGTGTACAGAGCGTGCCGGTCAGCTGCCCATCTCCTGGATGCCATCCATGTACAGTAGGCACTGGCCGGCAGGCGCTGTACGGGAATACCTCCAAACATGGCCTCCAACGGAGCAGGTACAAGAAGAGGCTCCGTGTGAGATCCGAGGCTTACAGAGGCCCAGAAAGATAAAGCGGCCTGTGAGGGAGCCGGGAGGCCGTCACTTGGTGACATTACAAGTGCTAATATAGAGAAATGTTACAGGGAGTCTCCATTCAGAGATGACATCAATAATGGTGCAAGGGAAAAGTGGAGATGTCGGCCATGGTGGTCATAATTCAGGTCTGGGGGTCTCTTAAAAAAAATATATATATATATATTTATAGCTGAAATTCAATTGTTCGCAACAGTAAATATCTTGCGTTCTCCCTAAAATAAATTCTGAATCACTTTTTCACAGAACTTTGTTGCTGTTCCGCTGTAATTCTTCCTGGAAATAGATAACATTTTACAACTGTTTGTTAACATGCCCTTGTCAGTGGGGCTAGTCCCACCGTGTCTTGGACGGACACATGATACAGAACCTGTCACGTTGTGGGCGCAGTCCGATCTGTGGACGCCCAGTACAGAGCTGGAGGAGCCGAGCAGAATGATATATATGATTGTTGGAAAAGATTCAGGGTAACTTGTATTTTATGCGGTGAAATCCCCCATGTTTGTGGTCATGAGCCCAGTGGGCGGTGCTACTAGTGATTGACAGCTACCTCTGCATGCACAAGTCATACAGGTAGGACTGTCAATCACTGGGTATCCCCGCCCACTGGATCCATGCGCACAAATATCAAGGATTTCACTGAATAAAATACAAGTTTTACTGAAACTTTCCCCACAATAATATCTCTCACCCTGCTCGGCTCCTCCTGCCCTATAACATCCCGCCCGCAGATCAGACGGCATTTTCAACATGACCGGTTCCCTTCAAAACATACTTTTGGCTGTGGCTAGTCGCTGGCACCTACAGCACAAGCCTTATAGCCCCCTGCCCCTTGACTACACTGCTCATACGTCATGCCAAGGAAATCTCTGTGTAGAGGTCAAGTCCTGTGTAGTAGTAGTTATGCTTTATGTAATGGTCGTGTTCGTCGTGATCTACAGTGGTGTGAAAGTGTTTGCCCCCTTCCTGATTTCTTATTCTTTTGCATGTTTGTCACTTAAATGTTTCAGATCACAAAACAAATGTAAATATTAGACAAAGGAAACACAAAATGCAGTTTTATTATTAAGGGAAAAAGAAATCCAAACCTACAGGGCCCTGTGTGAGAAAGTGATTGCCCCCTAAACCTAATAGCTGGTCGGGCCCTTAGCAGCAACAACTGCAATCAAGCATTTGCAATAACTGGCAATGAGTCTTTTACAACGATCTGCAGGAATTTTGGCCGCTCATCTTTGCAGAATTGTTGGAATTCAGCCACATTGGAAGGTTTCCGAGCATGAACCGCCTTTTTCAGGTCATGCCACAGCATCTCAATCGGATTAAGGTCAGGACTTTGACTAGGCTACTCCAAAGTCTTGATTTTGTTTTTCTTAAGCCATTGAGAGGTGGACTTGCTGGTGTGTTTCGGATCATTGTCCTGCTGCATAACCCAAGTGCGCTTCAGCTTGAGGTCACGAACAGATGGCCGGACATTCTCGTTCCAGATTTTTTGGTAAACAGCAGAATTCATGGTTCCATTTACCACAGCAAGTCTTCCAGGTCCTGAAGCCGCAAAACAGCCCCAGACCATCACACTACCACCACCATATTTTACTGTTGGTATGATGCTCCTTTTCTGAAATGCTGTGTTACTTCTACGCCAGATGTAATGGGACATACACCTTCCAAAAAGTACAACTTTTGTCTTGTCAGTCCACAGAGTATTCTCCCAAAAGTCTTAGCAATCATCAAGATGTTTTCTGGCAAAAGTGAGATGAGCATTTATGTTCTTTTCCTCAGCAGTGGTTTTCGTCTTTGAACTCTGACATTTTTGCCCAGTCTCTTTCTTATGGTGGAGTCATGAACACTGACCTTAACTGAGGCAAGTGAGGCCTGCAGTTCTTTGGATGTTGTTGTGGGGTCTTTTGTGACCTCTTAGATGAGTCGTCGCTGCGCTCTTGGGGTTATTTTGGTCGGCCGGCCTCTCCTGGGAAGGTTCTCCACTGTTCCATGTTGTCGCCATTTGTGGATAATGGCTCTCACTGTGGTTCGCTGGAGTCCCAAAGCTTTAGAAATGGCTTTATAACCTTTCCCAGACTGATAGATGTCAATTACTTTGTTTCTCATTTGTTCCTGAATTTCTTTGGATCACAGCATGATGTCTAGCTTTTGAGGATCTTTTGGTCTACTTCACTTTGTCACGCAGGTCCTATTTAAGTGATTTCTTGATTGAGAACAGGTGTGGCAGTAATCAGGCCTGTGTGTGGCTAGGGAAACTGAACTCAGCTTGCCAAAGATGTGATAAATTAACTATGGTTTATGTTTTAAAGGGCGGCAATCACTTTTCCACACCGGGCCCTGTAGGTTTGGTTTTCTTTTTCCCTTAATAATAAACACCTTCATTTAAAAACTGCATTTTGTGCTTATTTGTGTTTCCTTTGTCTAATATTTACATTTGTCTTGTGATCTGAAACATTTAAGTGACAAACATGCAAAAGAATAAGAAATCAGGAAGGGGGCAAACACTTGTTCATACCACTGTATATAGTGGTCATGCTCATCATGCTCGGTGTAGTGGTCGTGCTCATCATGCTCGGTGTAGTGGTCGTGCTCGGTATAGTGGTCGTGCTCATCGTGCTTGGTGTAGTGGTCGTGCTCATCGTGCTCGGTGTAGTGGTCGTGCTCAGTGTAGTGGTCATGCTCATCGTGCTCGCTGTAGTGGTTTTGCTCATCGTGCTCGGTGTAGTGGTTTTGCTCATCGTGCTCGGTGTAGTGGTCGTGCTCATCGTGCTCGCTGTAGTGGTCGTGCTCATCGTGGTCGGTGTAGTGGTCGTGCTCATCGTGGTCGGTGTAGTGGTCGTGCTCATCGTGGTCGGTGTAGTGGTCGTGCTCATCGTGGTCGGTGTAGTGGTCGTGCTCATCGTGCTCGGTGTAGTGGTCGTGCTCGGTGTAGTGGTCGTGCTCATCTTACTCGGTGTAGTGCTCGGTGTAGTGGTCGTGCTCATCATGCTCGGTGTAGTGGTCGTGCTCATCGTGTTCGGTGTAGTGGTTGTGCTCATCGTGCTCGGTGTAGTGGCCGTGCTCATCGTGTTCAGTGTAGTGGTCGTGCTCATCGTGCTCGGTGTAGTGGCCGTGCTCATCGTGTTCGGTGTAGTGGTCGTGCTCATCGTGCTCGCTGTAGTGGTCGTGCTCATCCTGCTCTGTGTAGTGGTCGTGCTCGGTGTAGTGGTTGTGTTCATCTTACTCGGTGTAGTGCTCGGTGTAGTGGTCGTGCTCGGTGTAGTGGTCGTGCTCATCATGCTCGGTGTAGTGGTCGTGCTCATCGTGTTCAGTGTAGTGGTCGTGCTCATCGTGCTCGGTGTAGTGGTCGTGTTCGGTGTAGTGGTCGTGCTCATCTTACTCGGTGTAGTGGTCGTGCTCGGTGTAGTGGTCGTGCTAATCATGCTCGGTGTAGTGGTCGTGCTCATCGTGTTCAGTGTAGTGGTAGTGGCCGTGCTCATCGTGCTCGGTGTAGTGGTCGTGCTCATCGTGCTCGCTGTAGTGGTCGTGCTCATCGTGTTCGCTGTAGTGGTCATGCTCATCGTGCTCGGTGTAGTGGTCATGCTCATCGTGCTCGGTGTAGTGGTCGTGCTCGGTGTAGTGGTCGTGCTCATCTTACTCGGTGTAGTGGTCGTGCTCATCTTACTCGGTGTAGTGGTCGTGCTCATCATGCTCGGTGTAGTGGTCGTGCTCACCATGCTCGGTGTAGTGGTCGTGCTCACCATGCTCGGGGTAGTGGTCGTGCTCACCGTGCTCGGGGTAGTGGTCGTGCTCATCGTGCTCGGTATAGTGGTCGTGCTCATCGTGCTCGGTGTAGTGGTCGTGCTCATCGTGCTCGGTGTAGTGGTCGTGCTCGGTGTAGTGGTCGTGCTCATCGTGCTCGGTGTAGTGGTCGTGCTCGGTGTAGTGGTCGTGCTCATCGTGCTCGGTGTAGTGGTCGTGCTCGGTGTAGTGGTCGTGCTCATCGTGCTCGGTATAGTGGTCGTGCTCATCGTGCTCGGTATAGTGGTCGTGCTCATCGTGCTCGGTGTAGTGGTCGTGCTCGGTGTAGTGGTCGTGCTCGGTGTAGTGGTCGTGCTCGGTGTAGTGGTCGTGCTCGGTGTAGTGGTCGTGCTCATCGTGCTCGGTGTAGTGGTCGTGCTCATCGTGCTCGGTGTAGTGGTCGTGCTCATCGTGCTCGGTGTAGTGGTCGTGCTCATCGTGCTCGGTGTAGTGGTCGTGCTCATCGTGCTCGGTGTAGTGGTCGTGCTCATCGTGCTCGGTGTAGTGGTCGTGCTCATCGTGCTCGGTGTAGTGGTCGTGCTCATCGTGCTCGGTGTAGTGGTCGTGCTCATCGTGCTCGGTGTAGTGGTCGTGCTCGGTGTAGTGGTCGTGCTCATCGTGCTCGGTGTAGTGGTCGTGCTCGTCGTAGTGGTCGTGCTCGTCGTAGTGGTCGTGCTCGTCGTAGTGGTCGTGCTCGTCGTAGTGGTCGTGCTCGTCGTAGTGGTCGTGCTCGTCGTAGTGGTCGTGCTCGTCGTAGTGGTCGTGCTCGTCGTAGTGGTCGTGCTCGGTGTAGTGGTCGTGCTCGGTGTAGTGGTCGTGCTCGGTGTAGTGGTCGTGCTCGGTGTAGTGGTCGTGCTCGGTGTAGTGGTCGTGCTCGGTGTAGTGGTCGTGCTCATCGTGCTCGGTGTAGTGGTCGTGCTCGGTGTAGTGGTCGTGCTCATCGTGCTCGGTGTAGTGGTCGTGCTCGGTGTAGTGGTCGTGCTCATCGTGCTCGGTGTAGTGGTCGTGCTCGGTGTAGTGGTCGTGCTCATCGTGCTCGGTATAGTGGTCGTGCTCATCGTGCTCGGTATAGTGGTCGTGCTCATCGTGCTCGGTGTAGTGGTCGTGCTCGGTGTAGTGGTCGTGCTCGGTGTAGTGGTCGTGCTCGGTGTAGTGGTCGTGCTCGGTGTAGTGGTCGTGCTCGGTGTAGTGGTCGTGCTCGGTGTAGTGGTCGTGCTCGGTGTAGTGGTCGTGCTCATCGTGCTCGGTGTAGTGGTCGTGCTCATCGTGCTCGGTGTAGTGGTCGTGCTCATCGTGCTCGGTGTAGTGGTCGTGCTCATCGTGCTCGGTGTAGTGGTCGTGCTCATCGTGCTCGGTGTAGTGGTCGTGCTCATCGTGCTCGGTGTAGTGGTCGTGTTCATCGTGCTCGGTGTAGTGGTCGTGCTCGTCGTAGTGGTCGTGCTCGTCGTAGTGGTCGTGCTCGTCGTAGTGGTCGTGCTCGGTGTAGTGGTCGTGCTCGGTGTAGTGGTCGTGCTCGGTGTAGTGGTCGTGCTCGGTGTAGTGGTCGTGCTCATCGTGCTCGGTGTAGTGGTCGTGCTCATCGTGCTCGGTGTAGTGGTCGTGCTCATCGTGCTCGGTGTAGTGGTCGTGCTCATCGTGCTCGGTGTAGTGGTCGTGCTCATCGTGCTCTGTGTAGTGGTCGTGCTCATCGTGCTCTGTGTAGTGGTCGTGCTCATCGTGCTCTTTGTAGTGGTCGTGCTCATCGTGCTCTTTGTAGTGGTCGTGCTCATCGTGCTCGGTGTAGTGGTCGTGCTCATCGTGCTCGGTGTAGTGGTCGTGTTCATCTTGCTCGGTGTAGTGGTCGTGCTCGGTGTAGTGGTCGTGCTCGGTGTAGTGGTCGTGCTCGGTGTAGTGGTCGTGCTCATCGTGCTCAGTGTAGTGGTCGTGCTCATCGTGCTCGGTGTAGTGGTCGTGCTCATCGTGCTCGGTGTAGTGGTCGTGCTCATCGTGCTCGGTGTAGTGGTCGTGCTCGGTGTAGTGGTCGTGCTCGGTGTAGTGGTCGTGCTCGGTGTAGTGGTCGTGCTCGGTGTAGTGGTCGTGCTCGGTGTAGTGGTCGTGCTCATCGTGCTCGGTGTAGCGGTCGTGCTCATCGTGCTCGGTGTAGCGGTCGTGCTCATCGTGCTCGGTGTAGCGGTCGTGCTCATCGTGCTCGGTGTAGCGGTCGTGCTCATCGTGCTCGGTGTAGCGGTCGTGCTCATCGTGCTCGGTGTAGCGGTCGTGCTCATCGTGCTCGGTGTAGCGGTCGTGCTCATCGTGCTCGGTGTAGCGGTCGTGCTCATCGTGCTCGGTGTAGCGGTCGTGCTCATCGTGCTCGGTGTAGCGGTCGTGCTCATCGTGCTCGGTGTAGCGGTCGTGCTCATCGTGCTCAGTGTAGCGGTCGTGCTCATCGTGCTCGGTGTAGCGATCGTGCTCGGTGTAGCGGTCGTGCTCATCGTGCTCGGTGTAGTGGTCGTGCTCGGTGTAGTGGTCGTGCTCATCGTGCTCGGTGTAGCGGTCGTGCTCATCGTGCTCGGTGTAGCGGTCGTGCTCATCGTGCTCGGTGTAGCGGTCGTGCTCATCGTGCTCGGTGTAGCGGTCGTGCTCATCGTGCTCGGTGTAGCGGTCGTGCTCATCGTGCTCGGTGTAGCGGTCGTGCTCATCGTGCTCGGTGTAGCGATCGTGCTCGGTGTAGCGGTCGTGCTCATCGTGCTCGGTGTAGCGGTCGTGCTCATCGTGCTCGGTGTAGCGGTCGTGCTCATCGTGCTCAGTGTAGCGGTCGTGCTCATCGTGCTCGGTGTAGCGATCGTGCTCGGTGTAGCGGTCGTGCTCATCGTGCTCGGTGTAGCGGTCGTGCTCATCGTGCTCGGTGTAGTGGTCGTGCTCGGTGTAGCGGTCGTGCTCATCGTGCTCGCTGTAGCGGTCGTGCTCATCGTGCTCGCTGTAGCGGTCGTGCTCGGTGTAGCGGTCGTGCTCGGTGTAGCGGTAGTGGTCGTGCTCGGTGTAGCGGTCGTGCTCATCGTGCTCGGTGTAGCGGTCGTGCTCGGTGTAGTGGTCGTGCTCGGTGTAGTGGTCGTGCTCGGTGTAGTGGTCGTGCTCGGTGTAGTGGTCGTGCTCATCGTGCTCGGTGTAGCGGTCGTGCTCATCGTGCTCAGTGTAGTGGTCGTGCTCGGTGTAGCGGTCGTGCTCATCGTGCTCGGTGTAGCGGTCGTGCTCATCGTGCTCGGTGTAGCGGTCGTGCTCGGTGTAGCGGTCGTGCTCGGTGTAGCGGTCGTGCTCGGTGTAGCGGTCGTGCTCATCGTGCTCGCTGTAGTGGTCGTGCTCGGTGTAGTGGTCGTGCTCAGTGTAGCGGTCGTGCTCGGTGTAGTGGTCGTGCTCATCGTGCTCGGTGTAGTGGTCGTGCTCGGTGTAGTGGTCGTGCTCATCGTGCTCGGTGTAGTGGTCGTGCTCGGTGTAGCGGTCGTGCTCATCGTGCTCGGTGTAGTGGTCGTGCTCGGTGTACTGGTCGTGCTCATCGTGCTCGGTGTAGTGGTCGTGCTCGCTGTAGCGGTCGTGCTCATCGTGCTCGGTGTAGTGGTCGTGCTCGGTGTAGCGATCGTGCTCGGTGTAGTGGTCGTGCTCATCGTGCTCCGTGTAGTGGTCGTGCTCGGTGTAGTGGTCGTGCTCATCGTGCTCGGTGTAGTGGTCATGCTCATCGTGCTCGGTGTAGTGGTCGTGCTCGGTGTAGCGGTCGTGCTCATCGTGCTCGGTGTAGTGGTCGTGCTCGGTGTACTGGTCGTGCTCGTCGTGCTCTTCGTGCTCGCTGTAGCGGTCGTGCTCATCGTGCTCGGTGTAGTGGTCGTGCTCGGTGTACTGGTCGTGCTCATCGTGCTCGGTGTAGTGGTCGTGCTCATCGTGCTCGGTGTAGTGGTCGTGCTCATCGTGCTCGCT
Source organism: Phyllobates terribilis (assembly GCF_046119375.1). Classification (NCBI taxonomy): domain Eukaryota; kingdom Metazoa; phylum Chordata; class Amphibia; order Anura; family Dendrobatidae; genus Phyllobates; species Phyllobates terribilis. The sequence continues at coordinate 162,855,596 of NW_027362773.1, read as the reverse complement.
GTAGCGGTCGTGCTCATCGTGCTCGGTGTAGTGGTCGTGCTCGGTGTAGTGGTCGTGCTCGTCGTGCTCATCGTGCTCGCTGTAGCGGTCGTGCTCATCGTGCTCGGTGTAGTGGTCGTGCTCGGTGTACTGGTCGTGCTAGTCGTGCTCATCGTGCTCGCTGTAGCGGTCGTGCTCATCGTGCTCGCTGTAGCGGTCGTGCTCATCGTGCTCGGTGTAGCGGTCGTGCTCATCGTGCTCGGTGTAGTGGTCGTGCTCGGTGTATTGGTCGTGCTCATCGTGCTCGGTGTAGTGGTCGTGCTCATCGTGCTCGCTGTAGCGGTCGTGCTCATCGTGCTCGGTGTAGTGGTCGTGCTCGCTGTAGTGGTCGTGCTCATCGTGCTCGCTGTAGCGGTCATGCTCATCGTGCTCGGTGTAGTGGTCGTGCTCGGTGTACTGGTCGTGCTCATCGTGCTCGGTGTAGTGGTCGTGCTCATCGTGCTCGGTGTAGTGGTCGTGCTCATTGTGCTCGCTGTAGCGGTCGTGCTCATCGTGCTCGGTGTAGTGGTCGTGCTCGTCGTGCTCATCGTGCTCGCTGTAGTGGTCGTGCTCATCGTGCTCGGTGTAGTGGTCGTGCTCGGTGTACTGGTCGTGCTCATCGTGCTCGGTGTAGTGGTCGTGCTCATCGTGCTCGGTGTAGCGGTCGTGCTCATTGTGCTCGCTGTAGCGGTCGTGCTCATTGTGCTCGGTGTAGTGGTCGTGCTCATCGTGCTCGCTGTAGTGGTCGTGCTCATCGTGCTCGCTGTAGCGGTCGTGCTCGCTGTAGCGGTCGTGCTCATCGTGCTCGGTGTAGCGGTCGTGCTCGGTGTAGTGGTTGTGCTTTAACGTTTCACATGAGTATTTTGTCCAACCCATACTTTGCTAACAGAATGACCCTGTAAGTTTTATCTTGTGGCACAATCTGATTTTCTTATTTTTCTTCTTCTAGGCTGAGATCGCACAACTCCAGGAGCAGCTGGCCTTGAAAGACGCAGAAATCGAGCGCTTACAGAGCCAGATCTCCTCCAAAACAATTGCACAAAATGAATCTTCAGAAAGAGGTAATAAGTGACGTCAGAGACCGAGAAATAGAAAGGATAACCTAAACCTCCCCACTGTCCTGTGTATACAGCTCCTGTGCAGAGCCATGCGTCTCCATGCTTACAGACCACACACACCCTGGCTGATCTGACCCTTTATCTTTCCCTACATCTTGGCAGCCTATTGACTGCACTTTAAGAAGACGTTGGTGCGACGAGGCGTCCGGATCAGACTGCGCAGGGATTGTTTATAGTCTGTAACTATGGAGACACATAACCCTGTGCAGGAGCTGTGCACGCAGAAAGCTAGGTCAGTTCTAGTCTAGAATCTTTTAAAAATGGCTTCATGTTGCATTTTAGAAGCAAAGGAGCAATGGAAATGTTGGTTGCAGAAGTGTGCACACCCCCTGTTTAGTAAGACTAAGCGATGCATATACCCTACAGAGTGTAACTGTGCATTATTTTGCTTTCTTTACTTCTTCCCGTCCCCTAGAAGAAGTATTTAAGAGGAGGATAAAAGAGAAAAGTAAGCCACGGTCCTTCTTCCTTCTTGTCGTCGTCATCTATAACGCTACATTGTTGCAATAACCTTTCACTGATCGCTAGCAGCAATCAGACGGCTAACCTCGTGTCAGCGCTTCCCCCGCCGCCTCCGTAATCTGGGGGGTCACGTGACTGATCATGGTCTCCGCCCCGGGGGAGGGGCAGCCGTCTGATTGCTCTGTGTGTGTGTCCTGCAGTGTGGGTGAAAATTGAATTAATCCGCTCTGATCCTCGTGTCTGAATTGCCGCCTATTATTTTTGCCTTTTTTTTTTTTTTTTTCTGGGGTGATTTTGTTTTAATATTTTCTTTCCATTTCACATATAAAGGAAAATCTGGAAACTTTTTCCGGAAGTTTTATTTTTTCCAAACTTAAACTGCAGCGTATACAAAATAAAAAAAAAAAAAATTAAAAAAAATGTTTTTTAAAATTGTACTTATTTGCAGTTTTCTCCGGCCCACCAGGGGCAATTATTCTGAGGGTCTACCCTCCGTCTTTACAGACACCTCTGCTCATCCGCTGTTGTTTGCATCATAATCTTGGTTGTTATAATCAGTGGTGTCGCTTGGGAAGGGAGCGCAAAACTTCACACCCCAGCCGTCCCCCCCAACCAACACCCCCCCCCCCCCCCCCCGATGTCCACTGCAATGAGTGGGGGGGGGGCACTACCAGCTCTGCTCTTTCTTGGAGCGGTGCACTGGTGCTGTGAGGGTCCCCCACGTGACTGGTGATTTACAAGTGTAAAGAAGCCTATGCAGAGCGCAGCAGCATCAAGACTAGTTTGTTATTGCCTGCTGCGCTCTGCATAGGCTGCAACTGAGATGACAGAGGTTTGAGGTACTGCTAGGGTTAAGGCTAAGGCTAGGGTAATGATATAGTTGCTCCAAGTGTGTTACTTTGTCAAATTTAAGAGGGTCAAAAATGCAGCTGATCGTGCCTGGGGGATACTCTCAGCTGCTCATTTTCCCCTGCAGCGACCACTAGAGGAGAAATGTAGTACTACGTGTTTTTTTTAAATGAATGGGCAGGGACCACTGGTTATTGGTGGCTCTTCATCTTTTCTTATGGATTGACCCCCCCCCCATAATACCTAATAAAGGAAGTCTATAGACCACCCTTTTATGGTTACTGTGTCTGATAAGGTGTGAGCCCAGGGGGCCCCTTTATGTCAGATAGTTGCAGCCGCATACAGTACAAGGCGTTTCCTATGCCGGTGGACATGGATCTGTAGGAATATTCACCGCTTGGTCCCTTAACACCTCGCGCGCTTCGTGTTAGAAATCTCCGCTTTCCACAAACCTAATCATGAGACCGGAATGAAAACCAGAAATCATAAAAAATGTAAAACGGTAACCTCATAATAAATGGTGATATTCTGCCCCAGATCAAGAAGTTCAGAGGCTGAAGTTGGGAATGGAGACGTTACTGGCGGCCAATGAAGAAAAGGTAAGTGGTGCCGCGCGGAGCGGTGATGTTCACCGGAGGCGGAGGACGGTTGTTGTTTTTATTTTTAAGCTTGATCTTTACTGTGAATCTTCAACGTCTTTATATTTCCGCTTTCTGCCCCCATTGATGACTTCTAGAAGTTGTTCAGGGCTCAGGTGTTCACTCATCCTTAGGATGCATCATCCGTGTCAGCACCGCCACCGATCGGCTGTTACGGGGGATTTCTCAGGGAGGTCTCCTCTTTTCTTTGGCCTGAGCTGCTCACACCCAGTATGATAAAGAATACTGATAAAATACAAGTATACCCGTGTGGAGTAAACAGTCTACACTAGAAATATGGGGTAAAGAAAAGTCCCAGAACTCAAGAAACAGGAGACGGTGGACTGTGACGCGGAGGTCACCTGACGCTGTACCTGCCGCAGGACCTGCCGCTGTGCCTGGCGCCTCACCCTGTGACTGACACCTGACACTGTACCTGCCGCTGTGCCTGGCGCCTCACCCTGTGACTGACACCTGACACTGTACCTGCCGCTGTGCCTGGCACCTCACCCTGTGACTGACACCTGCCGCTGTGCCTGGCGCCTCACCCTGTGACTGACACTGTACCTGGCACCTGACGCTGTACCTGGCACTATGCCTGGTGCCTCACCCTGTGACTGACACTGTACCTGGTGACTGACGCGGTGCCTGACACTATGCCTGGCGCCTCACCCTGTGACTGACACCTGACACTGTACCTGCGCTGTGTCTGACGCCTCACCCTGTAACTGACACTGTACCTGGCACCTGACGCTGTACCTGGCACTATGCCTGGCGCCTCACCCTGTGACTGACACTGTACCTGGTGACTGACGCGTTGCCTGACACCTGACGCTGTGCCTGGCACCTCACCCGGTGCCTGGCGCCTCACCCGGTGCCTGATGCTGTGCCTGGCACCTGACGCTGTGCCTGGCACCTCACTCTGTGACTGACACCTGATGCTGTACCTGGCACTATGCCTGGCGCCTCACCCTGTGACTGACACTGTACCTGGTGACTGACTCTGTGCCTGGCACTGTACCTGGTGCCTGGCGCGGTGCCTGGCGCTGTACCTGGTGCCTGACACCTGACGCTTTGCCTGCCGCTGTGCCTGGTGCTGTGCCTGGCGCTGTACCTGGTGCCTGGCGTTGTACTTGACTCAGTGCCTGACGCTGTGCCTGACACCTGACGCTGTACCTGGTACCTGGTACCTGACACCTGACACTGTACCTGGTGCTTGGTGCTGTACCTGACACCTGACACTGTACCTGGTGACTGACGCTGTGCCTGACACCTGACGCTGTACCTGGTACCTGACACTGTACCTGGTGCTTGGTGCTGTACCTGACACCTGACACTGTACCTGGCACCTTCCCGGTGTTCTACGGTTTCTTCTACCCCAGTCTATTTCGGTGCTGCGGACACTTTAAACCGTGCATGACTTTACTCTGTTCTTCCATGGACTTGGCAGCCGTGGAGAGAGACGTGTCGTCTGCTCTGGCTCAGGACGGCCCTGGAAACATCCGAGCTGTGAACCATGGAGTCTTCGCTCTGGAGTCGCTTTCGGGTGGTTTTGCAGCTGTTATGTGTCTGGTATTCGCCATTATTTGACGGTTGTACGATGGCACAGTCCCGTACATGGCGGCACCCATTATATAACTGCCCTCGTTGGTTCCTGAGAGGCGACTCTCACCTGGCTGCTATATGGACGGCTGTGCCAGTCTTATGTATTTTTCATTTGCCTTTTAGGACCTCCGAATTGAGGAACTCACCATGCTCCTAAACCAGTACAGACGGGTAAAGAACTTCGTGATGGCAACACATGGTGAGTGGCGGCACATATTACATCACTTTGTATTAGTGCCGCCCATCTGGAGTCACAGGGGCACAGGCAGCAGCCTATCATGAGTGCCATCCCCTTGACCAGACCACCCAAGGGTGGCATTTGTGGCTCCCACAATATATTGAGGTCACAACCTCTTTGGCACATTTGTAATTTACAGTTTTACACTTAACGTGTGTGGACCGGGATACCCCTTTATCACCTATAGGACTGATTGATCCGTGTGGATTTGACCGTGGTCCCTCACTGATCGCCAGTGTTTAGTGATCATTGTTCGTGCCGTAGACTTTGAATGCAGAGATGGGGCTCAGGCAAGGGCCTCCTGGCTACGGCTTTGTTGCTGGTGGACGGGGGTGACTGTAGTGGGTTTAGGGTTACAACCGGGCCATGGAGAGAAAGGTCCCTTTGAACCATATAGGGCCAGTGCTATTAAAGGACCATGATAGTTGGGGGTCCTGTGGAAAATTTTATTTTGGAGTCTATGAGCTTAAAGTTACGCCACTGCTGGGAGGCAGGGGTCCCCCATTCTGGCTATTTTGGAGTCCACAATTCAGGGATCCATAAATGGCTTTGACTTTGTCCTACAAAGTTGTGCAGGTCCTTTCTGAGACCAGGACCCATCAAAGTCCCAATGACCCTTAGTTTGCTGATTCAGGTGGGCTACTTTCCTGATAGAGGTCAGTAGGCAGGTGGCGAACACTGGCTAACCATGGAACTTTATGGGGATCTGATAGTGGGTCCAAGTCTTGTGACCAAATGATGGCTGCCAAAGGCACGTGGTGAATCCTTGACCTGTATGAGGTTAGATTCTGATGAGATCTGTACCACTGGTAGAGGAGTCTGCACAAGACCCCAGGATCGTGCTCCTGGTGCCAAGTGCAAGTAGCGTCATTGAATTCAACCACAAACCACATGTCCTAAACTTGTAATGGTCTCCATATCTTCCCAACAGGCTCCTCAGAAAGAATCCTGTCTATCGGCAGCGAGGACGAGGTGGAGTCCACCATCAAGAAACTGATTCCAAAGAATAACCAGACGATGGAGTTACTGAAGTCCGAGGTGATGAGGCCTAAATGTGGTCCTGACCAACGTGTAAACTGTAAGCCCCCCAATGCCTGGGGCCTGCACAAAAACATCTACTCTGGGCGCGGTCTGGGCGAAGCTCCGTCGCTTTTAGAGGAAAATTCGTGATTGTGTTTTTTTTGTGGTAGGAAGTGATCATACATCTGCTTCCTGTCGGCCATGTTGGTTCTCATCAGGGTAATTTTTCTGTCGTCCATCTGTGTCTCCCCTGGTATTAGCCGTCCATCACCGCGCCGGTGCTTTCTATTGGGAGGGTGTCATCTAGGCCTCCATATTGGCACACACACAGGCCTTATATGCCAGGAGCAGACTTATCAGAAGTGACGGCCACTATTTCTGCCTTGTAGGTGAGCTCCAATGTGTCATCCCCAACTGCCCCAACGTCGCCTCCTCAGAACATCCTGGAAAATGGGTAAGAACGGAAGACGAGCCTATGGTAGAGCAAAGGAGGTGGGAGAAATTCTTACCCCAAGGGCCTTACACGGGGGGAACTAAATACAGAGAAATTTAGCAAGCACCACAGAACTCAGAGACGTGGGTGGCGTCCTGGACATCCCCTTTAAGAGGTCAGATTGGAAGCCGGACCTGGCTGAGAGTTGGCCCACAGGAGACCATGTTAGATCGCTTGCCCTCCCTGTACTATAATACAAGCATAGCACTCAGTAACTTGATAGGCGGCCATGACACCTTATCAGAACAGGATGATGAGTTGCGTAATGCGTCTGCGGAGTTCATCATCGTAACAACAGCGGCTGCAAACCTTGTGCCGAGCAAACTAAGCTGATGTTGTACAGCCCGGTTATAACACAGCAGCGGCTTTTTCATCAACTTTATAATGGGCTTTTATATTATACATAAGTAAAATACACGCAGCACTGTGCAAAAGTCTTAGGCAGGTGTGAAAAAATTGCTGCAAAGTCAGAAGCTTGTAAAGTTTCTCAATCTCCAGTATGGCCCTGAGAGTTGTCAATTTAAAATCTATATTCACTACAGGATTAGCACGCCTGCTCCACCGGAAAATGTAAACTCTCCACAAGAGGAAAACCTAGAGCCCAGAAATAGGTGAGAAATATTTTATATCAATAATAGATTTTATTCTTCATGCAAACTCCCACTTTTAACATCATTTTTTTTCTCAATAGGGTCCAGCCCCGACTACTGTCCTCTAGCTTGGAGGATTTGCAAAGTGGATCTATGGAAAAGGTACAATAATCTTCTCATAAGCAATGTAAGACTGGGTGTTCACTTAGATAAGTCATCCAATTCTGTGAAACCTGGTTAAAATATGTATTACAGGATATATTTTAGAACCCGTGTAAATCCAATTCAGAATAACCATAAATATAATACATACCATTAATGACCATTCTCACTGGAATCTAGAAAGAGAGAGTTTAATTTAAAAAAAAAATTAGCTCTAAACCTTTACCCTTGCATGATTGTGGACCCCATGGCGGTCCCTAATTGTTGAACATCATTGTACAGTCAACAGTATTGAAAGACGTTTGTGATACCATAAGTTATGGGCATGTCAGAATCGAACATCATAAAGCTATGGGTAGTTCATCTACCAAATAAAATCTTCAAGCTCAGTTATGATACTGAGGGTTGAAAATTGGATTTACAGGGGTTAGATGTAAGTATCCAAGACAATATAATTCCTGTTTTTGGCATAGGAGTCATTAAACATTAATATACTGAGTGTTCTTTGTGAGGTGTATACTTGTGAAAGTGAATTTGAGGAAATGCCTTGCATGATTGTTATGAGGGTCAGATTGTATATTACACTTACAGATTCTTATATCTGATATAATTAGTAATATGTGTGCACGTTCTCTAATATAAATGTCCTAATTTCTGGTGGGGGCACAGATTCTCCTGCATGACCACTGTTTGCAATATGCCTCAGTTATTCAGCTTAGTCCAATTTAAAAAAAAAAAAGAATAACCAAAATTTTTTTTTTGTTAAAACCTGTAATTTTAAGTAAAATTCTAACCATGTTGGACATATGGATGTCCTATATAAACATATGCACTGCTCAAAAAATAAAGGGAACACTTAAACAACAGAATATAACTCCAAGTAAATGAAACTTCTGTGAAATCAAACTGTCCACTTAGGAAGCAACACTAATTGACAATCACTTTCACATGCTGTTGTGCAAATGGAATAGACAATAGATGGAAATTATTGGCAATTATCAAGACCCCCTCAATAAAGGAGTGGTTCTGCAGGTGGGGACCACAGACCACATCTCAGTACCAATGCTTTCTGGCTGATGTTTTGGTCACTTTTGAATGTTGGTTGTGCTTTCACACTCGTAGTAGCATGAGATGGACTCTACAACCCACAGAAGTTGCTCAGGTAGTGCAGCTCATCCAGGATGGCACATCAATGCGAGCTGTGGCAAGAAGGTTTGCAGTGTCTGTCAGCGTAGTGTCCAGAGGCTGGAGGCGCTACCAGGAGACAGGCCAGTACACCAGGAGACGTGGAGGTGGCCATAGGAGGGCAACAACCCAGCAGCAGGACTGCTACCTCTGCCTTTGTGCAAGGAGGAACAGGAGGAGCACTGCCAGAGCCCTGCAAAATGACTTCCAGCAGGCCACAAATGTGCATGTGTCTGCACAAACGGTTAGAAACCGACTCCATGAGGGTGGTATGAGGGCCCGACGTCCACAGATGGGGGTTGTACTCACAGTCCAACACCATGCAGGACGCTTGGCATTTGCCACAGAACACCAGGATTGGCAAAGTCGCTACTGGCGCCCCGTGCTCTTCACAGATGAGAGCAGGTTCACACTGAGCACATGTGACAGACGTGACAGAGTCTGGAGACGCCGTGGAGAGCGATCTGCTGCCTGCAACATCCTTCAGCATGACCGGTTTGGCAGTGAGTCAGTCATGGTGTGGGTGGCATTTCTTTGGAGGGCCGCAAAGCCCTCCATGTGCTCGCCAGAGGTAGCCTGACTGCCATTAGGTACCGAGATGAGATCCTCAGACCCCTTGTGAGACCATATGCTGGTGCGGTTGGCCCTGGGTTCCTCCTAATGCAGGATAATGCCAGACCTCATGTGACTGGAGTGTGTCAGCAGTTCCTGCAAGATGAAGGCGTTGAAGTTATGGACTGGCCGCCCGTTCCCCAGACCTGAATCCCATTGAGCACATCTGGGACATCATGTCTCGCTCCATCCACCAACGTCACGTTGCACCACAGACTGTCCAGGAGTTGGCGGATGCTTTAGTCCAGGTCTGGGAGGAGATCCCACAGGAGATCATCCGCAACCTCATCAGGAGCATGCCCAGGCGTTGTAGGGAGTTCATACAGGCACGTGGAGGCCACACACAATACTCAGCCTCATCAGGAGCATGCCCAGGCATTGTAGGGAGGTCATACAGGCACGTGGAGGCCACACACAATACTCAGCCTCATCAGGAGCATGCCCAGGCGGTGTAGGGAGGTCATACAGGCACATGGAGGCCACACACAATACTCAGCCTCATCAGGAGCATGCCCAGGCATTGTAGGGAGGTCATACAGGCACGTGGAGGCCACACACAATACTCAGCCTCATCAGGAGCATGCCCAGGCGGTGTAGGGAGGTCATACAGGCACATGGAGGCCACACACAATACTCAGCCTCATCAGGAGCATGCCCAGGCGGTGTAGGGAGGTCATACAGGCACGTGGAGGCCACACACAATACTCAGCCTCATCAGGAGCATGCCCAGGCGGTGTAGGGAGGTCATACAGGCACATGGAGGCCACACACAATACTCAGCCTCATCAGGAGCATGCCCAGGCGTTGTAGGGAGGTCATACAGGCACGTGGAGGCCACACACAATACTCTCCCTCATCAGGAGCATGCCCAGGCGTTGTAGGGAGGTCATACAGGCACGTGGAGGCCACACACAATAGTCAGCCTCATCAGGAGCATGCCCAGGCGTTGTAGGGAGGTCATACAGGCACGTGGAGGCCACACACAATACTCAGCCTCATCAGGAGCATGCCCAGGCGTTGTAGGGAGGTCATACAGGCACGTGGAGGCCACACACAATACTCAGCCTCATCAGGAGCATGCCCAGGCGTTGTAGGGAGGTCATACAGACACGTGGAGGCCACACACAATACTCAGCCTCATCAGGAGCACGCCCAGGCATTGTAGGGAGGTCATACAGGCACGTGGAGGCCACACACAATACTCAGCCTCATTCTGACTTGTTTTAAGGACATTACATCAAAGTTGGATCAGCCTGTAGTGTGTTTTTCCACTTTAATTTTGGGGGTGACTCCAAATCCAGGCCTCCATTGGTTAATAAATGTGATTTCCATTGATGATTTTTGTGTGATTTTGTTGTCAGCACATTCAGCTTTCTACAGAGCAAAGTATTCAATGAGAAGATTTCATTCATTCAGATCGAGGATGGGGGATTTCAGTGCTCCCTGTATTTTTTTGAGCAGTGTATATGGAGACTATTCACGAGGGACCTGCAGCGTGGAGAGCTGGTGACGGAGCAGCTCCATTAGTGATGGGTTCTACAAAGCTCGTCTCCTGGGTTTTCAAAGATCCATTTTTGGGATTTTGAAGGTCCCTACGGTCAGACCCCCAGCAATCAGCAAGTTATCCCCGATCCTGCTGGTATCCGGGAATAAACCTTCCACTTCTCCCACTTGTTTGGAAGCGTCAGTATAGGGCACCACTCAAGCATAGTCAGCTATTCTATATATGACAGCGGCTTGAGGAAGACAATTGTCCATCGTCCGTCGTCATCTCGGGTCAATCACATATTGAACCGCTGTAACCGGGTCCTTTAATACTGAACTGAGCCGCGTATTGTGACTTGCAGCATGTGATGCTCATTATTACTAGGTAGTTATAGATGTACATTGTATATGGCATCATTTTAACCCCTTTACTCCTAACCACGGCCTATACTTTCCACCTACGGTTCTTAAACAACTGACCTTAAAGGTTATGGACACCTGTGAAGACTTTTTTGTGTACTTAATTGCAGGTATTTTTTACTAAATCTTTTTTTTTTTTTCCCAATAGAGATTCATTACAAATTTTGAAGTGTTTATCTTCTCCATCCTCTATGTATCATGAGTTACCAGTGATCCATCAGTGAGCTCAATCTCTGACCTGTAATCCTTATCTCTTTTTTCTCCCGATTGATCTTCATCTGTTTAATGAATACATAATAGGTCCGCTGTCACTATCAATCTGCTTAGATGTTTCAGGAGAAGAAAGAGAAGAGCTCACTTGTGACTACACTGATGGCCAATGATGAATTTTGCTATGCACTGCTATACATAGAGGATGGAGAAGTTAAGCTTTGTAACATGTAAATGAAGCCCTATTGAAAAAAATGCTTATTAGTTAAAATTACATTGAAGTAAAATGCGGTCGGCACCGATAACAGCTGATCGGCGGGGGTGCCTCGTGCAGGACCCCCGCCGATCATACATTGATGCCCTATACTACGGATAGGGCATCAATGTAAAAGTAGTGGACAACTTCTTTAATCCAGAAGCCTGAATTATTAGATTTCTTCTGATCTGACATGCATGGCACAAAGACCACGCACTGAGGTCCTGGCTCGTTATTTCTTTGCTCCGTCATCTGGTCCTGTTCTTGGAGTCGCGATTCTTCCCCAGTAGAAAAGAACGATTCGATTCTAAGAACCCTGGTCCAGCGGCCATGTTGGTCGTCCGTTGTCACCGGATGGGAGCTCTACAAACTGCCTCCTACCTGCGGACGTCCCAATCATTTATTCTGGTTTGTAGGACCAGCGTGACGTCCTCACCGGGGCTGATGATGGATCCAGTGTAATGTCCTCACCGGGGCTGACGATTGATCCAGTGTAATGTCATCACCGGGGCTGACGATGGATCCAGTGTAATGTCATCACCGGGGCTGACGATGCATCCAGTGTAATGTCATCACCGGGGCTGACGATGCATCCAGTGTAATGTCATCACCGGGGCTGACGATGCATCCAGTGTAATGTCATCACCGGGGCTGACGATGCATCCAGTGTAATGTCATCACCGGGGCTGACGATGCATCCAGTGTAATGTCATCACCGGGGCTGACGATGCATCCAGTGTAATGTCATCACCGGGGCTGACGATGCATCCAGTGTAATGTCATCACCGGGGCTGACGATGCATCCAGTGTAATGTCATCACCGGGGCTGACGATGCATCCAGTGTAATGTCATCACCGGGGCTGACGATGCATCCAGTGTAATGTCATCACCGGGGCTGACGATGCATCCAGTGTAATGTCATCACCGGGGCTGACGATTGATCCAGTGTAATGTCATCACCGGGGCTGACGATTGATCCAGTGTAATGTCATCACCGGGGCTGACGATTGATCCAGTGTAATGTCATCACCGGGGCTGACGATGGATCCAGTGTAATGTCATCACCGGGGCTGACGATGCATCCAGTGTAATGTCATCACCGGGGCTGACGATGGATCCAGTGTAATGTCATCACCGGGGCTGACGATGGATCCAGTGTAATGTCATCACCGGGGCTGACGATGGATCCAGTGTAATGTCATCACCGGGGCTGACGATGGATCCAGTGTAATGTCATCACCGGGGCTGACGATGCATCCAGTGTAATGTCCTCACCGGGGCTGACGATGGATCCAGTGTAATGTCATCACCGGGGCTGACGATGGATCCAGTGTAATGTCATCACCGGGGCTGACGATGGATCCAGTGTAATGTCATCACCGGGGCTGACGATGGATCCAGTGTAATGTCATCACCGGGGTTGACAATGGATAGGAGGAGGTTTACAGGGCTCTTGTCCAGTGGCCATGGACTACTGACATGGCCGCTCTTCAGGGTCTGCAAATCTATCTGCTGATCTCTATTCTCCAGTTGTTGTGCCCGGTGAGGCACATCATGGTAGTCAGCCATTTTTTGGTGAACACAATAGAGAAATGTCATTATATCGCAGAACTTATATCTTAGAAGTGTCCTACAAAGGTCCTAAGTAGTAAAAGGGTTAATCGCCATTGATGGCCTTTGTTCTAACCGTTCACGGCCCTTGTATTTGCACTTACTAACCGTTTGGTCTCCTTTTTCCTTACGTCTTGACACTGTGTAGCATGCTGATGGGGAAATCTCAGAGCCTGTTGTAACACCCGAGGTATATTAACTTTATTAAAACTTCTTGTCTCATTAATTAAACTTTTTGTCTGATGTTTTGTAGTTTGCAAATAACGATTTACAATCCCGTCTGTCTGTGCGGTCGGTCACCTTCATCCTACTAATCATTCAACCACCCAAATAGCCGGCGTCATATTTAATACAATATAAATATAGTTCTTTGTACAGCACGGATATTATCAGCTTTAGTTTTTTCCACTGGTGTAAATAGGCAGGTGAGGCCTTTTTAAGAAATGGCAACCCCACCCTCCACCTCTGTTGCTGTTGCACCTATTTAGGAAGTGGCGGTAGTGGTGCGCCATTTCACTATTTCTAAAACCAGTAACCAGCACTTGATGGTTGAGTGCTGCCCCGATGGTTCCCCTCCGGCCAGGCTGAATCCTATTTGATACAATAAAAGCAAAATTTTGTGTAACATTTTTTACCTTTTTTAGTTTTTGTGATAACAATAGAAATTTTATGGATCACTCCGAGCAAAACTGATATTGTGTTGTGTCCAATGTGTAAGTGGGCGGAGCATGACTGAACACCAAGGGGAGGAGTCTTGCCATGCTCCGCCCACTCAGACCCTGCACAAGTTGGAACATGGAGCAGGTAATCAGTTTTGCTTGAAGTCTGCACCTTCCGACCGGCATCCCCCACCTCACTCTTAGCTGGAGTCATCACCTTCCAACCAGCATCCCCCACCTTGCCCTCAGCTGACGTCACCACCTTCCAACCGGCATCCCCCATTTCGCCCATAGCTGGAGTCACCAACTTCTGAATGGCAATCCTCGCCTCGCCCTTAGCTGGAGTCTGCACCTTCCGACCGGCATCCCCCGCCTCGCCCTTAGCTGGAGTCTGCACCTTCCGACCGGCATCCCCCGCCTCGCCCTTAGCTGGAGTCTGCACCTTCCGACCGGCATCCCCCGCCTCGCCCTTAGCTGGAGTCTGCACCTTCCGACCGGCATCCCCCGCCTCGCCCTTAGCTGGAGTCTGCACCTTCCGACCGGCATCCCCCGCCTCACCCTTAGCTGGAGTCTGCACCTTCCGACCGGCATCCCCCGCCTCGCCTTTAGCTGGAGTCTGCACCTTCCGACCGGCATCCCCCGCCTCGCCCTTAGCTGGAGTCTGCACCTTCCGACCGGCATCCCCCGCCTCGCCCTTAGCTGGAGTCTGCACCTTCCGACCGGCATCCCCCGCCTCGCCCTTAGCTGGAGTCTGCACCTTCCGACCGGCATCCCCCGCCTCGCCCTTAGCTGGAGTCTGCACCTTCCGACCGGCATCCCCCGCCTCGCCCTTAGCTGGAGTCTGCACCTTCCGACCGGCATCCCCCGCCTCGCCCTTAGCTGGAGTCTGCACCTTCCGACCGGCATCCCCCGCCTCGCCCTTAGCTGGAGTCTGCACCTTCCGACCGGCATCCCCCGCCTCGCCCTTAGCTGGAGTCTGCACCTTCCGACCGGCATCCCCCGCCTCGCCCTTAGCTGGAGTCTGCACCTTCCGACCGGCATCCCCCGCCTCGCCCTTAGCTGGAGTCTGCACCTTCCGACCGGCATCCCCCGCCTCGCCCTTAGCTGGAGTCTGCACCTTCCGACCGGCATCCCCCGCCTCGCCCTTAGCTGGAGTCTGCACCTTCCGACCGGCATCCCCCGCCTCGCCCTTAGCTGGAGTCTGCACCTTCCGACCGGCATCCCCCGCCTCGCCTTTAGCTGGAGTCTGCACCTTCCGACCGGCATCCCCCGCCTCGCCCTTAGCTGGAGTCTGCACCTTCCGACCGGCATCCCCCGCCTCGCCCTTAGCTGGAGTCTGCACCTTCCGACCGGCATCCCCCGCCTCGCCCTTAGCTGGAGTCTGCACCTTCCGACCGGCATCCCCCGCCTCGCCCTTAGCTGGAGTCTGCACCTTCCGACCGGCATCCCCCGCCTCGCCCTTAGCTGGAGTCTGCACCTTCCGACCGGCATCCCCCACCTCGCCCTTAGCTGGAATCACCACATTCCAGTCTTGGGGGGCCAAGGCTACCAAAACGAGGTGCCATCAGCTGCCAATCAGACCATCTGTTCACCAGACTGGAAACTTGAAGACTATTGTTATTTTTGCATTGCTTTCTATGTGCACGTATACTCTGTGTGGGGTCTAACCAGTCCTTTGTCCATGTCAGAGTAAAGCAGATCCCAGGTACCAGACCTTACCAGGAAAACTGTCCCGCTCCACTCCAAACGGGTCACACGACGGCTACAGGAAACCTGCATCCCAGAATGCT
Organism: Phyllobates terribilis; assembly: GCF_046119375.1. Lineage (NCBI taxonomy): Eukaryota > Metazoa > Chordata > Amphibia > Anura > Dendrobatidae > Phyllobates > Phyllobates terribilis. The sequence goes on along the minus strand of NW_027362773.1, from coordinate 162,840,174 downwards.
TTGCACATAAACAGTGAAACAAACGGAATGCAGAGCTTGTGTAAGTGACAGCCTTCATTACATAACCTTTACCATGATCAATGTACCATAGACCAGGAATTATGGAGGAGCTTAAACTATGCTGACCGCCTTCTGGGCACTGCTGCTACAGTCCGTGCCATCCTTGGTTTTAATATGGCGGCATACTTCCATAGAGCTTTACAATGGAGCCTGTGTGTGGCACAAGATCTTCAGTGATGTCTGATCTGGATCTGGCCCCTCCTCTGCCAGTAGTGACCCGCCCCTGAGGAGCTTTCCTATCAATTCCTGGGGTATAAAGGAAGAATTCTGCCAGTGCAAGGTTCCTAAAAAAAAAAAAAAGGGTTATTTTCTTTATTTTTAAAGGAACACTAAACAGGATATGAATTTGTAAGTTTATCAAGAAATATAGTCGCCCGCACTGTTTAACTGCGGTTTCTTTCTGCATGAGCCTGAAACACTAAGCCTTGGGGATTTTCTGCGGAGAACACAGGGTTAATCTGCTGATTTTATTTTTCTGTGTTTTAGTGTTCCTTTAGGAAAGGTGTTCAGAAGACTCCCCCATAATCATTACCTCCTTCCGTCTAGTACAGTAGCCCCCTGATATACCAGCGCAGTAGTAGCATCTTCAGACACTTAACTGGTCCTTGCCGAGCTGATCAGGCTGGCCGGCTTCTCTGGTGTCTTCTGTGGATTCCACCACCTTCATTTTCTGTATTGTCACGTTTTGCTTCTTTTTTTTTGCTTTTCTTTGCTCTTGTTGGATTGATGTGAAGATTTCGGCAGAAGTGCCAGTGCCCCAGTAATAGGTACGGTACCTGCGATGGTTGACGCCGCATGCGTGTGACGTGTTTCCTATCTCAGTGGCTCTTTTTCGGTTCAGCTGAAGTTAGTTGAGTTTTGTGTGATCGCAGCCGGTTCCTTCAGTCGTGGACGGCTCAACATTTTGGTTAGGCTGGACCACGTTGGAAGGGGCCGATCCTGACTTTTAAACCTGCTGTAAAATTTGGCTCCAAAGTCCTCTCCAGGTGGGATTGCCTCCTGGTCTTTGGGACCCATAATTATCTGGTAATGGGTCACTCAGCTAGAGGTGGCCCCCTAGTCTGATAGCCCGTCCCTCTCTTGATGCCACGTCACTAGATTTAAGTTGTGGTTTTCTAGATCTATCTCCTACTTTAGGAGAAGAGTTGACTAAACCGAATGTCCAGCTCGAGCATGCTTGATTTTAATTGACTTTTGGCTTCTTTGTGGACTTTCATGGTAAATGCATGGATATTTGCTTGAAAGGGTATTATTGGGGTGTGGGAATCTGTAGAAGTTTACAAGCCAAGTAGGAACTAGCGCAACCTTGTGTGAAGGTCCAGTAAGGCCGCACTTCTCGCTAATGTAGAGCGAAGACCTCCATCCACTGCCGTACAGACTAATGGGAGTCTGGAGACGTCCTCCTAGAAGCAGAGCTAAGAAGGTAGAACATTGCTGGGTATCTGGGCTGACTTTGTGTGGCCCCCGGTGACCTCAGTTACTGATCTTTGGTGCCAGTAACACGAGACATCTCCATGTGTCAGGCATTGGCCGTCTCTGCCGTCTCCCGGCCAAGTGTTTCTCAGCTGGGGATGAAATCTTTCCATATTTATCACGGCTCAGTCCAATACATCAGAGTTATCCGGCCTCAGGAGTTGCAGTAAAATGTTTGGATATTGTTAAGTATTTTTCCGCAGATTTGGCAAATACAGCAGGTAAAATCCACAGCAAAAAATTCACGTTCCATAATTGTAAGGAAACAGAATTTGCAATCTGTCAATTGTGTCCAAACGTTCCCTGAAAAAACCCCTCTGTATTCTGGGGGTTCACTCTGGAAAACAACACAAAGATCCACTATGGTGATCAACTGATCGCCTGCTGGTAACTGCAGTGGTATCTGGTCTATTGGCCCTGGTTTCCTGTTTTGGGATCATATTGTATCACCAGAGCAGCCGCACGGTTTTTCATTTTCTACCCAAATATGACCAGGTTTGTTATCCGCTGGCTATGCCGGGAGTTTTAGGTTCACAGCTAGAATGCCTCAGCTTACAGTCTTCTGATCTAATGTGTATAGGAGTCTGCAGCTCTCAATCTATGGTGGGTAAAGGATAGGAAGAATTGGGCATGAAGGGAGGGAGTCTGGAGGGAGAAGGTGGGCAGAGGAGGTCTGGAGGGAGGAGAAGGTGGGCAGAGGAGGTCTGGAGGGGAGGAGAAGGTGGGCAGAGGTCTGGAGGGGAGGAGAAGGTGGGCTGAGGAGGTGTGGAGGGAGGAGAAGGTGGGCAGAGGAGGTGTGGAGGGAGGAGAAGGTGGGCAGAGGAGGTGTGGAGGGAGGAGAAGGTGGGCAGAGGAGGTGTGGAGGGGAGGAGAAGGTGGGCAGAGGAGGTGTGGAGGGGAGGAGAAGGTGGGCAGAGGAGGGGAGGAGAAGGTGGGCAGAGGAGGGGAGGAGAAGGTGGGCAGAGGAGGTCTGGAGGGGAGGAGAAGGTGGGCAGAGGTCTGGAGGGGAGGAGAAGGTGGGCTGAGGAGGTGAGGGAGGAGAAGGTGGGCAGAGGAGGTGTGGAGGGAGGAGAAGGTGGGCAGAGGAGGTGTGGAGGGAGGAGAAGGTGGGCAGAGGAGGTGTGGAGGGAGGAGAAGGTGGGCAGAGGAGGTGTGGAGGGGAGGAGAAGGTGGGCAGAGGAGGGGAGGAGAAGGTGGGCAGAGGAGGGGAGGAGAAGGTGGGCAGAGGAGGGGAGGAGAAGGTGGGCAGAGGAGGGGAGGAGAAGGTGGGCAGAGGAGGTGTGGAGGGGAGGAGAACGTGGGCAGAGGAGGTGTGGAGGGGAGGAGAAGGTGGGCAGAGGAGGGGAGGAGAAGGTGGGCAGAGGAGGGGAGGAGAAGGTGGGCAGAGGAGGTGTGGAGGGAGGAGAAGGTGGGCAGAGGAGGTGTGGAGGGGAGGAGAAGGTGGGCAGAGGAGGTGTGGAGGGGAGGAGAAGGTGGGCAGAGGAGGGGAGGAGAAGGTGGGCAGAGGAGGTCTGGAGGGAGGAGAAGGTGGGCAGAGGAGGTCTGGAGGGGAGGAGAAGGTGGGCAGAGGTCTGGAGGGGAGGAGAAGGTGGGCTGAGGAGGTGTGGAGGGAGGAGAAGGTGGGCAGAGGAGGTGTGGAGGGAGGAGAAGGTGGGCAGAGGAGGTGTGGAGGGAGGAGAAGGTGGGCAGAGGAGGGGAGGAGAAGGTGGGCAGAGGAGGGGGGAGGAGAAGGTGGGCAGAGGAGGGGAGGAGAAGGTGGGCAGAGGAGGGGAGGAGAAGGTGGGCAGAGGAGGGGAGGAGAAGGTGGGCAGAGGAGGGGAGGAGAAGGTGGGCAGAGGAGGTGTGGAGAAGGTGGGCAGAGGAGGTGTGGAGGGGAGGAGAAGGTGGGCAGAGGAGGTGTGGAGGGGAGGAGAAGGTGGGCAGAGGAGGTGTGGAGGGGAGGAGAAGGTGGGCAGAGGAGGTGTGGAGGGGAGGAGAAGGTGGGCAGAGGAGGTGTGGAGGGGAGGAGAAGGTGGGCAGAGGAGGTGTGGAGGGGAGGAGAAGGTGGGCAGAGGAGGTGTGGAGGGGAGGAGAAGGTGGGCAGAGGAGGTGTGGAGGGGAGGAGAAGGTGGGCAGAGGAGGTCTGGAGGGGAGGAGAAGGTGGGCAGAGGAGGTCTGGAGGGGAGGAGAAGGTGGGCAGAGGAGGTCTGGAGGGGAGGAGAAGGTGGGCAGAGGAGGTCTGGAGGGGAGGAGAAGGTGGGCAGAGGAGGTCTGGAGAGGAGGAGAAGGTGGGCAGAGGAGGTCTGGAGGGGAGGAGAAGGTGGGCAGAGGAGGTCTGGAGGGGAGGAGAAGGTGGGCAGAGGAGGTCTGGAGGGGAGGAGAAGGTGGGCAGAGGAGGTCTGGAGGGGAGGAGAAGGTGGGCAGAGGAGGTCTGGAGGGGAGGAGAAGGTGGGCAGAGGAGGTCTGGAGGGGAGGAGAAGGTGGGCAGAGGAGGTCTGGAGGGGAGGAGAAGGTGGGCAGAGGAGGTCTGGAGGGGAGGAGAAGGTGGGCAGAGGAGGTCTGGAGGAAGTGGGAGGAGGACTGGAATGAGGAGAAGGATAGAGGAGGTCTGGAGGGAGGAGAAGGTGGGCAGAGGAGGTCTGGAGGAAGTGGGAGGAGGACACAGAAGGTCTGGTGGAAGTGGGAGGAGGACAGAGAAGGAGGACTGGAGGAAGTGGGAGGAGGACAGAGAAGGAGGACTGGAGGAAGTGGGAGGAGGACTGGAATGAGGAGAAGGATAGAGGAGGTCTGGAGGGAGGAGAAGGTGGGCAGAGGAGGTCTGGAGGGGAGGAGAAGGTGGGCAGAGGAGGTCTGGAGGGGAGGAGAAGGTGGGCAGAGGAGGTCTGGAGGGGAGGAGAAGGTGGGCAGAGGAGGTCTGGAGGGGAGGAGAAGGTGGGCAGAGGAGGTCTGGAGGGAGGAGAAGGTGGGCAGAGGAGGTCTGGAGGGGAGGAGAAGGTGGGCAGAGGAGGTCTGGAGGAAGTGGGAGGAGGACAAAGAAGGTCTGGTGGAAGTAGGAGGAGGACTGGAATGAGGAGAAGGATAGAGGAGGTCTGAAGGGAGGAGGAGGACAGAGGAGTTATGAGCCCAGTGTAGATGTGTGCGGCGCAGTCAGGAGGTACAGCAGATGGTGACAGTCAGTCCATGGTGAACACGCAGCCTTCTCCCCACCGGGGCGCAGTTCAGTTAGTTCAGGTCCGGCTTCTGTCGTTGATAGGACATATGACTGCTTGAGCCGCCTGTGTCCTCCTCTTTCTATAGACTCGGCCGCTCTACATTATAATTTGAACGCTTATCTCGTCAAACAGGTGAGACTGAAAACAACCTGGACATCACCTTTAATGACCTCTCTTCGGGGGGCGAGTCTGGGCCTCACTCTCCGCTCTCTCCTGAGGGCAAGAAAAGCCCAAAAGGCATCAAAAAGTTTTGGGGAAAGTAAGTTTCCGTCTTTTTCTCGTTGCACTGTGTATATACGCTGACCTGTAATATGTATACGGCCGGCTATGCTGTATATACTCGGCTGCGGTTACCACGCGGCTCATGTGTCCATTCTTCATCGCAGAATCAGGAGAACGCCGTCCGGAAACTTCCATACGGATGAACTAGGATTGTCTGAATTCAAGAGGGGAGGGATGAGAGCGACGGCCGGACCCAGACTCTCCAGAACCAAGGACCCTTATAACAAGAATAGGTAATGGACGATTCCTAATATAACAGCATTGGAAAAGATGGATGAGCTGGTATGTTACCCGTCAGGCACAGCCCTAATGATGGGCACCAGTTACAATATTATTATTATTAGGACCCCAAATAGAGCCATTGCCCTCTGGCCGTTCATAAAGGACAACGATAAAAATCTGGCCCCTTTCAGGAGCTGCTTGACACCATTTTCACGACTTGAGCACATTACATTACCTCCTGCCCTCTGTGTCCAGGGGGGCTCTTGGGTGGTCTTTGCTTGTGATATTTTTCCTTCCCAGGCAGCGCTATCTTTCCTCATTGGCTCTGACTACTCCATGATTTCGGTCCTTTTTGCTGACCCTTGGGTTTGTGTGCCATGCTGCTGACGGAGAAGAGAAGTCGCTCCCTGAGTGCTGGCACAGCAAGGCTCATGGGGACCTGCGCTGGGTCTCCTTTGGCTGCCGGACCACCCCCTGACATGCCGCATTCCCCCTGTTTTGACATTGACGCTCATGCAGTTGTCCACTTACGCACCTCCTTGTCCTTTCTGCAGCAGCTAAATCTTAAGGGGGCCGCCAGGGTGCCGGTTCCTTGCTCAGGTGGGCTCCGGTCACCCCGTACAGCTGTGCCACGTGATCATGGGTCAGAACATATATTTGCACAGGCAGATAATTCCCGGGAGCCTCGTCCATTGTGACGCTCGGACGTTTCCTCTTGCAGTGACTATAACGCTCCGTTCGCCCAGTGGAGTAATGAGCAGGTCTGTAATTGGCTGGAAGACTTCGGTTTGGGACAATACGTCATATTCGCCCGGCAGTGGGTGAGCTCGGGTCACACGTTACTAACGGCCACGCCGCAGACCCTGGAGAAGGTGAGAAAACGGGTTACATCAGGGCTGGGAGCGCGGTGCTCACGGTCGCCGGTGTCTCCCAGCGATGAGTGATGTAATAACGACCATGTCTGTCCCAATATAAAGGAACTGGGCATAAAACACCCGCTGCACCGGAAGAAGCTCCAGCTGGCCATCGGTGCCATCAGCTCCAAAAAAGAGGAGAAATCCGGGCAACTAGATCACATGTGGGTGACAAGTAAGTGGATCCTGCTTTCTACACCAAGGGTCCTACCGTTTTGTGTATTCAGCTCCCGTGCTCTTCTTTCCTTCTGTCCAATATTTCTTGCAAATAAGTTATCAGGAAGGAGGAGACGGGATTCTGACTGCAGGATGCACAGGGTTTGTATACAGTAACCATGAATGCGCATAAGTCTGCACAGGAGCTGTAGGCACAAAACGGTAAGATAGTTTTAAGAGGGACAATTCCTTAGTTGATGGACACAGCCTTAAAGGGCAGAACCACGTATGAGCCACTATTGAGAAAACTTGGAAATTGCAGTTATGTATGTTCGTGGGGGTCCATGAGCCACATGTGGACACAGGGCCGAGCAGACTCCTTGGTGTGAATGGCTCGTTAGCTGTGGGGATTGCCGACCTGCTTGTATTTTAGGGATTGGCCATACAAGCAGTTTTCTAATAATGTGAAAAGTGGAGCAGAACATAATCATTCAACCACTAACACGGCCCCTTATCCTCAGGGTGGTTGGATGATATCGGCCTGCCGCAATACAAGGACCAGTTCCAGGAGGCCCGTGTGGATGGGAGAATGCTGCAATACTTAACTGTGGTAAGGAGTCCGGGGTGGAGAGTTTTGTGGTGAGGAGTCTGGGAGGAGGTCTGGGGCGGAGAGTTTTGTGGTAAGGAGTCTGGGAGGAGGTCCGGGGCGGAGAGTTTTGTGGTAAGGAGTCTGGGAGGAGGTCTGGGGCGGAGAGTTTTGTGGTAAGGAGTCTGGGGGGAGGTCCTGGGCGGAGAGTTTTGTGGTGAGGAGTCTGGGAGGAGGTCTGGGGCGGAGAGTTTTGTGGTGAGGAGTCTGGGGGGAGGTCCGGGGCGGAGAGTTTTGTGGTAAGGAGTCTGGGGGGAGGTCCTGGGCGGAGAGTTTTGTGGTAAGGAGTCTGGGGGGAGGTCCTGGGCGGAGAGTTTTGTGGTAAGGAGTCTGGGAGGAGGTCCGGGGTGGAGAGTTTTGTGGTAAGGAGTCTGGGGGGAGGTCCGGGGCGGAGAGTTTTGTAGTAAGGAGCCCGGGGCGGAGAGTTTTGTGGTGAGGAGTCTGGGGGGAGGTCTGGGGCGGAGAGTTTTGTGGTAAGGAGCCCGGGGCGGAGAGTTTTGTGGTGAGGAGTCTGGGGGGAGGGGTTGGAGGGTTTTGTGGTAAGCAGTCTGGGGGGAGGTCCGGGGCGGAGAGTTTTGTAGTAAGGAGCCCGGGGCGGAGAGTTTTGTGGTGAGGAGTCTGGGAGGAGGTCCGGGGCGGAGAGTTTTGTGGTAAGGAGCCCGGGGCGGAGAGTTTTGTGGTGAGGAGTCTGGGGGGAGGTCTGGGGCGGAGAGTTTTGTGGTAAGGAGTTTGGGGGGAGGGGTTGGAGGGTTTTGTGGTAAGGAGTCTGGGGGGAGGTCCGGGGCGGAGAGTTTTGTGGTAAGGAGTCTGGGAGGAGGTCCTGGGCGGAGAGTTTTGTAGTAAGGAGCCCGGGGCGGAGAGTTTTGTGGTAAGGAGTCTGGGGGGAGGTCTGGGGCGGAGAGTTTTGTGGTAAGGAGTCTGGGGGGAGGTCCAGGGCGGAGAGTTTTGTGGTAAGGAGTCTGGGGGGAGGTCCGGGGCGGAGAGTTTTGTGGTAAGGAGTCTTGGGGGAGGGGTTGGAGAGTTTTGTGGTAAGGAGTCTGGGGGGAGGTCCGGGGCGGTGAGTTTTGTGGTAAGGAGTCTGGGGGGAGGTCCGGGGCGGAGAGTTTTGTGGTAAGGAGCCCGTGGCGGAGAGTTTTGTGGTGAGGAGTCTGGCGGGAGGTCCGGGGCGGAGAGTTTTGTGGTAAGTTGTCTGGGGGGAGGTCCGGGGCGGAGAGTTTTGTGGTAAGGAGTCTGGGGGGAGGTCCGGGGCAGAGAGTTTTGTGGTAAGGAGTCTGGGGGGAGGTCCGGGGCAGAGAGTTTTGTGGTAAGTTGTCTGGGGGGAGGTCCGGGGCGGAGAGTTTTGTGGTAAGGAGTCTGGGGGGAGGTCCGGGGCGGTGAGTTTTGTGGTAAGGAGTCTGGGGGGAGGTTCGGGGCGGAGAGTTTTGTAGTAAGGAGCCCGGGGCGGAGAATTTTGTGGTAAGGAGTCTGGGGGGAGGTCCGGGGCGGTGAGTTTTGTGGTAAGGAGTCTGGGGGGAGGTCCGGGGCGGAGAGTTTTGTGGTAAGGAGTCTGGGGGGAGGTCCGGGGCGGAGAGTTTTGTGGTGAGGAGTCTGGGGGGAGGTCCGGGGCAGAGAGTTTTGTGGTAAAGGAGCCCGGGGCGGACAGTTTTGTGGTGAGGAGTCCCGGGGGAGGGGTTGGAGAGTTTTGTGGTAAGGAGTCCGGGGGAGGTCCGGGGCGGAGAGTTTTGTGGTAAGGAGCCCGGGGCGGACAGTTTTGTGGTGAGGAGACCCGGGGGAGGGGTTGGAGAGTTTTGTGGTAAGGAGTCTGGGGGAGGTCCTGGGCGGAGAGTTTTGTGGTAAGGAGTCTGGGGGGAGGTCCTGGGCGGAGAGTTTTGTGGTAAAGGAGCCCGGGGTGGACAGTTTTGTGGTGAGGAGTCCCGGGGGAGGGGTTGGAGAGTTTTGTGGTAAGGAGTCCGGGGGAGGTCCGGGGCGGAGAGTTTTACCAGTTTTTGTTTTTGGTGGCCTCGGATGAGGTCTGTAGATGGGACTCTCTTATCTGTCTGCATCTGCAGATCTATTGTGAGAATGAGTCAGGCAATTGCTTATGTAGCAGTTCCCTGATCGGCTCCAGAGCTGCTGCCAGGGGTCTTATTCAGGGGCTGGAGACCTGTCCAGTAGGAGGGGGGCTTATTTGCTTATGTTACAGCCTGAGAGCCCGGCCATGTATGTGGCAGATGTGTCAGCAGCACAGGGGGCAGCAGTAACTCGAAGCTCCTGGGCCTCAGCAGCTGCCCCCAGTATTGGGTTTATGCTTCCCGCCCCCAGTATTGGGTTTATGCTTCCCGCCCCCAGTATTGGGTTTATGCTTCCGGCCCCCACATAGCTACGTCTCAGATAGTTTTGTCTTTGAATGTAAATGAGACTTTTCCCATCTGCTGACAGCAAGCCGAGCTCCTGCAGTGTGGGATGTTCAGGAAATTGCAGAACATTTCATTGAGCCGAGTAGTGGAGCACAGTGACCCCTGCTGGCCACATCTATGATTGCAACACAACTTTTTTTTTTTGTGCCTTTGTCACTTATCAGGAGCGCAGAATGCGCCGGCTGATTGTTATGTTCTAATCCCCGTGATCAGCAACAGCTAGAAAGTCACAGATTGGGGGACTACAACTCCCAGCATTCCCTGACTGCTCTGTAGTGCTTGCACTATGGGAAGTGTAAATATTTTGCCTGACAACATAAACAGTAATGTGGATACGGGACCCCCGGGCAAAATATGATCCTCCCCTCACGGGGGCTCAGAGACAGGTGCTCCGGCGGGGGGGAGGCCACAAGAAGCCGATCAGCGAGCGGAGGAAGCAAAGGCTTAGAGCGTCCGTGCTAAAAATGGGATGTGGTAATCCAATAGGCGAGAGGAAATCTGCTGGCGGGAGCGGGAATACTGCAACGAGCACTCGGAAAATAAACAGGAGTGCGAGCCAGGAAGACTTAAAGAGGAATCGCCCCGAGGAGAGAGGATCCAGGGAGCAGTAAAAATGCTGCAAAGAATTGATAAGTAAAGTGGATTGTGGGATCTCTGCTCGTCATTCAGTGGAATCCCCCCCGATCCTGCGATGGACGCATTGTACGATATCAGAGCGGCCCCTCGTAACGATCCGCCATGTCCATCGCAGGATCGGGACAGAGAGTGACGCACTGCAAGGTCTATGGGGTGACGGCAAGCAGCGAGACCCCCGTATCTCAGCCCCGGAGCCGAGCGCGGCTGAGATACGGGGTCTCTATCCCCCATACAACACGTTTCATCCGCATATGGGGGTCTTCACCTGGACTTATCCTGAGGGTCTGACACATTGTATCCAGTTTGTGCATTCCATCAGGCTGATACATTGTAACAAACAATCAGGAGAGCTGCTGAAATCTGGGGTGTGTTCACACACAGCTGTTTTGTTGCTTTTTTTTTTGCCATCAGAAACACAATGGGGAAAACTGCAGCAAAAACCACTGATAGAATTGAGTGACATTCTGTGTATTTGGTAAAACGCAAGAAAAAAAAAAAGTGCAGCGTGTGAACGGGATTTTAGAAATCGCCTTCATTTTTGCTTTTATTAGAAAACGCTAAAGTGCAAAAAGAAAGGACGTCAAAACCGCTACGTGTGAACAAGCCCCTATAGTTTGAGAGGATGATGTAGATTTTCAGCCTCGGCAGGAAGGTTTCTATTTACTGGCAGCAAGCAGAGGTCTCTGCCCGTCCGGACCCCAAATACCATGAAGTCGCCCCCGGCCGCAGCATTGTGCCGGGACGTCCGTGAGTGACAGACGCGGAGTCTGTACGCTGGCTGAGACCTCCAGTCTGATTCTCCCTGGACCGGGGCGCAGATCACACCCGAAATATCACCGAGCCGAGATCACTCACGAATCCCCTTTTAACCCCTTAGTGCAAGCATTTTTATAATGAGGGTCCGGGAGGTAGGAGGTGACAGCGGCATCCGGTACGACCAGGGTATAAGGACCCCCAGCGCTCTGCTTCTACAACGTGGGGACTCACTCAGGTCTCAGTGGCAGTAATGTAAATACATATGCAGCTAGCTCCCCCCAGTGGACGCTGCCCAGTACCGCTATCAGGCTGAAATTCTACATAATCCAGGAAAGTAAAGTTTGGCCAGAACTTTTGTGTTCTCTTCTCATGGAGTCGGGTCTCTTCCAGAATGATCTCCTGTTCCTGAAGGTGACGAGTCAGCTGCACCATCTCAGTATTAAATGCGCCATCCACGTCCTGCACGCCAACAAGTTCCAGCCCAACTGCCTGCGCCGGCGGCCGGCTGATGAGGTCAGCACTAGCCGATACGTGATGTGGATACAGATAATGGTTTATACCGAGAGCAAAGAATAACGTATCTAATCTGTCACCCCCCGACAGAATAACATCTCCCCCTCAGAAGTGGTTCAGTGGTCCAATCATCGGGTCATGGAGTGGCTGAGATCTGTGGACCTGGCGGAGTACGCACCAAATCTCCGGGGCAGTGGCGTCCATGGCGGCCTGATAGTAAGAAATGCGTGTAGTGTGTGTGTCACAATGTACAGATTTATACAGCCACCACTAGAGGGAGCTCACTACATACAGATATATACAGCCACCACTAGAGGGAGCTCACTACATACAGATTTATACAGTCACCACTAGGGGAGCTCACTGCATACAGATTTATACAGCCACCACTAGAGGGAGCTCACTATATACAGATTTATACAGCCACCACTAGAGGGAGCTCACTACATACAGATTTATACAGCCACCACTAGAGGGAGCTCACTACATACAGATTTATACAGCCACCACTAGAGGGAGCTCACTACATACAGATTTATACAGCCACCACTAGAGGGAGCTCACTACATACAGATTTATACAGCCACCACTAGGAGGAGTTCACTACATACAGATTTATACAGCCACCACTAGAGGGAGCTCACTACATACAGATTTATACAGCCACCACTAGGGGGAGCTCACTATATACAGATTTATACAGCCACCACTAGGAGGAGCTCACTACATACAGATTTATACAGCCACCACTAGAGGGAGCTCACTACATACAGATTTATACAGCCACCACTAGAGGGAGCTCACTACATACAGATTTATACAGCCACCACTAGAGGGAGCTCACTACATACAGATTTATACAGCCACCACTAGAGGGAGCTCACTACATACAGATTTATACAGCCACCACTAGAGGGAGCTCACTACATACAGATTTATACAGCCACCACTAGAGGGAGCTCACTACATACAGATTTATACAGCCACCACTAGGAGGAGTTCACTACATACAGATTTATACAGCCACCACTAGAGGGAGCTCACTACATACAGATTTATACAGCCACCACTAGGGGGAGCTCACTATATACAGATTTATACAGCCACCACTAGGGGGAGCTCACTATATACAGATTTATACAGCCACCACTAGGGGGAGCTCACTACATACAGATTTATACAGCCATCACTAGGAGGAGCTCACTACATACAGATTTATACAGCCACCACTAGAGGGAGCTCACTACATACAGATTTATACAGCCACCACTAGAGGGAGCTCACTACATACAGATTTATACAGCCACCACTAGAGGGAGCTCACTACATACAGATTTATACAGCCACCACTAGAGGGAGCTCACTACATACAGATTTATACAGCCACCACTAGAGGGAGCTCACTACATACAGATTTATACAGCCACCACTAGGAGGAGCTCACTACATACAGATTTATACAGCCACCACTAGAGGGAGCTCACTACATACAGATTTATACAGCCACCACTAGAGGGAGCTCACTACATACAGATTTATACAGCCACCACTAGAGGGAGCGCACTACATACAGATTTATACAGCCACCACTAGGGGGAGCTCACTATATACAGATTTATACAGCCACCACTAGAGGGAGATCAGTACATACAGATTTATACAGCCACCACTAGGGGGAGCTCACTACATACACATTTATACAGCCACCACTAGGGGGAGCTCACTACATACAGATTTATACAGCCACCACTAGAGGGAGCTCACTACATACAGATTTATACAGCCACCATTAGGGGGAGTTCACTACATAGAGATTTATACAGCGACCACTAGAGGGAGCTCACTACATACAGATTTATACAGCCACCACTAGGGGGAGCTCACTACATACAGATTTATACAGCCACCACTAGGGGGAGCTCACTACATACAGATTTATACAGCCACCATTAGGGGGAGTTCACTACATAGAGATTTATACAGCCACCACTAGGGGGAGCTCACTACATACAGATTTATACAGCCACCACTAGGGGGAGCTCACTACATACAGATTTATACAGCGACCACTAGAGGGAGCTCACTACATACAGATTTATACAGTCACCACTAGAGGGAGCTCACTATATACAGATTTATACAGCCACCACTAGAGGGAGCGCACTACATACAGATTTATACAGTCACCACTAGAGGGGGCTCACTACATACAGATTTATACAGTCACCACTAGAGGGAGCTCACTACATACAGATTTATACAGTCACCACTAGAGGGAGCTCATTACATACAGATTTATACAGTCACCACTAGAGGGAGCTCATTACATACAGATTTATACAGTCACCACTAGAGGGAGCTCATTACATACAGATTTATACAGTCACCACTAGAGGGGGCTCACTACATACAGATTTATACAGTCACCACTAGAGGGAGCTCACTACATACAGATTTATACAGTCACCACTAGAGGGAGCTCATTACATACAGATTTATACAGTCACCACTAGAGGGAGCTCATTACATACAGATTTATACAGTCACCACTAGAGGGAGCTCACTACATACAGATTTATACAGCCTCCACTAGGGGGAGTTCACTACATACAGATTTATACAGCCACCATTAGGGGGAGTTCACTACATACAGATTTATACAGCCTCCACTAGGGGGAGCTCACTACATACAGATTTATACAGTCACCACTAGAGGGAGCTCACTACATACAGATTTATACAGTCACCACTAGAGGGAGCTCATTACATACAGATTTATACAGTCACCACTAGAGGGAGCTCACTACATACAGATTTATACAGTCACCACTAGAGGGAGCTCACTATATACAGATTTATACAGCCACCACTAGAGGGAGCTCACTACATACAGGTTTATACAGCCACCACTAGGAGGAGCTCACTACATACAGATTTATACAGCCACCACTAGAGGGAGCTCACTACATACAGATTTATACAGCCACCACTAGAGGGAGCTCACTACATAAAGATTTATACAGCCACCACTAGGGGAGCTCACTACATACAGATTTATACAGTCACCACTAGAGGGAGCTCACTACATACAGATTTATACAGCCACCATTAGGGGGAGTTCACTACATACAGATTTATACAGCCACCACTAGAGGGAGCTCACTACATACAGATTTATACAGCCACCATTAGTGGGAGTTCACTACATACAGATTTATACAGCCACCATTAGGGGGAGCTCACTACATACAGATTTATACAGTCACCACTAGAGGGAGCTCACTATATACAGATTTATACAGCCACCACTAGTGGGAGCTCACTATATACAGATTTATACAGCCACCACTAGTGGGAGCTCACTACATACAGATTTATACAGCCACCATTAGGGGGAGTTCACTACATACAGATTTATACAGTCACCACTAGAGGGAGCTTACTACATACAGATTTATACAGTCACCACTAGAGGGAGCTCACTACATACAGATTTATACAGCCGCCACTAGAGGGAGCTCACTACATACAGATTTATACAGTCACCACTAGAGGGAGCTCACTACATACAGATTTATACAGTCACCACTAGAGGGAGCTCACTACATACAGATTTATACAGTCACCACTAGAGGGAGCTCACTACATACAGATTTATACAGTCACCACTAGAGGGAGCTCACTACATACAGATTTATACAGTCACCATTAGAGGGAGCTTACTACATACAGATTTATACAGTCACCACTAGAGGGAGCTCACTACATACAGATTTATACAGACACCACTAGGGGGAGCTCACTAGATACAGATTTATACAGTCACCACTAGAGGGAGCGCACTACATACAGATTTATACAGACACCACTAGGGGGAGCTCACTAGATACAGATTTATACAGTCACCACTAGAGGGAGCTCACTACATAGAGATTTATACAGTCACCACTAGAGGGAGCTCACGACATACAGATATATACAGCCACCACTAGGGGAAGCTCACTGCATACAGATTTATACAGTCACCACTAGAGGGAGCTCACTACATACAGATTTATACAGTCACCACTAGAGGGAGCTCACTACATACAGATTTATACAGTCACCACTAGAGGGAGCTCACTACATACAGATTTATACAGCCGCCACTAGAGGGAGCTCACTACATACAGATTTATACAGCCACCACTAGAGGGAGCTCACTATATACAGATTTATACAGTCACCACTAGAGGGAGCTCACTACATACAGATTTATACAGTCACCACTAGAGGGAGCTCACTACATACAGATTTATACAGCCACCACTAGAGGGAGCTCATTACATACAGATTTATACAGCCACCACTAGAGGGAGCTCACTACATACAGATTTATACAGCCACCACTAGAGGGAGCTCACTACATACAGATTTATACAGTCACCACTAGAGGGAGCTCACTACATACAGATTTATACAGTCACCACTAGAGGGAGCTCACTACATACAGATTTATACAGTCACCACTAGAGGGAGCTCACTACATACAGATTTATACAGTCACCACTAGAGGGAGCTCACTACATACAGATTTATACAGTCACCACTAGAGGGAGCTCACTACATACAGATTTATACAGCCGCCACTAGAGGGAGCTCACTACATACAGATTTATACAGCCACCACTAGAGGGAGCTCACTATATACAGATTTATACAGTCACCACTAGAGGGAGCTCACTACATACAGATTTATACAGTCACCACTAGAGGGAGCTCACTACATACAGATTTATACAGCCACCACTAGAGGGAGCTCATTACATACAGATTTATACAGCCACCACTAGAGGGAGCTCACTACATACAGATTTATACAGCCACCACTAGAGGGAGCTCACTATATACAGATTTATACAGCCACCACTAGAGGGAGCTCACTATATACAGATTTATACAGTCACCACTAGAGGGAGCTCACTACATACAGATTTATACAGTCACCACTAGAGGGAGCTCACTACATACAGATTTATACAGCCACCACTAGAGGGAGCTCATTACATACAGATTTATACAGCCACCACTAGAGGGAGCTCACTACATACAGATTTATACAGCCACCACTAGAGGGAGCTCACTATATACAGATTTATACAGCCACCACTAGAGGGAGCTCACTACATACAGATTTATACAGCCATCACTAGAGGGAGCTCACTATATACAGATTTATACAGCCACCACTAGAGGGAGCTCACTACATACAGATTTATACAGCCACCACTAGAGGGAGCTCACTATATACAGATTTATACAGTCACCACTAGAGGGAACTCACTAAAGAGTTATACAGCCACCACTAGAGGGAGCTCACTAAAGAGTTATACAGCCACCACTAGAGGGAGCTCACTACATACAGATTTATACAGTCACCACTAGAGGGAGCTCACTACATACAGATTTATACAGTCACCACTAGAGGGAGCTCACTACATACAGATTTATACAGTCACCACTAGAGGGAGCTCACTACATACAGATTTATACAGTCACCACTAGAGGGAGCTCACTACATACAGATTTATACAGACACCACTAGAGGGAGCTCACTACATACAGATTTATACAGCCGCCACTAGAGGGAGCTCACTACATACAGATTTATACAGCCACCACTAGAGGGAGCTCACTATATACAGATTTATACAGTCACCACTAGAGGGAGCTCACTACATACAGATTTATACAGTCACCACTAGAGGGAGCTCACTACATACAGATTTATACAGCCACCACTAGAGGGAGCTCATTACATACAGATTTATACAGCCACCACTAGAGGGAGCTCACTACATACAGATTTATACAGCCACCACTAGAGGGAGCTCACTATATACAGATTTATACAGCCACCACTAGAGGGAGCTCACTATATACAGATTTATACAGTCACCACTAGAGGGAGCTCACTACATACAGATTTATACAGTCACCACTAGAGGGAGCTCACTACATACAGATTTATACAGCCACCACTAGAGGGAGCTCATTACATACAGATTTATACAGCCACCACTAGAGGGAGCTCACTACATACAGATTTATACAGCCACCACTAGAGGGAGCTCACTATATACAGATTTATACAGCCACCACTAGAGGGAGCTCACTACATACAGATTTATACAGCCATCACTAGAGGGAGCTCACTATATACAGATTTATACAGCCACCACTAGAGGGAGCTCACTACATACAGATTTATACAGCCACCACTAGAGGGAGCTCACTATATACAGATTTATACAGTCACCACTAGAGGGAACTCACTAAAGAGTTATACAGCCACCACTAGAGGGAGCTCACTAAAGAGTTATACAGCCACCACTAGAGGGAGCTCACTACATACAGATTTATACAGCCACCACTACGGGAGCTCACTACATACAGATTTATACAGTCACCACTAGAGGGAGCTCACTATATACAGATTTATACAGCCACCATTAGGGGGAGTTCACTACATACAGATTTATACAGCCTCCACTAGGGGGAGCTCACTATATACAGATTTATACAGTCACCACTAGAGGGAGCTCACTACATACAGATTTATACAGTCACCACTAGAGGGAGCTCATTACATACAGATTTATACAGTCACCACTAGAGGGAGCTCACTACATACAGATTTATACAGTCACCACTAGAGGGAGCTCACTATATACAGATTTATACAGTCACCACTAGAGGGAGCTCACTACATGCAGATTTATACAGCCACCACTAGAGGGAGCTCACTACATACAGATTTATACAGCCACCACTAGAGGGAGCTCACTACATACAGATTTATACAGTCACCACTAGAGGGAGCTCACTATATACAGATTTATACAGCCACCACTAGAGGGAGCTCACTACATACAGATTTATACAGCCACCACTAGAGGGAGCTCACTACATACAGATTTATACAGCCACCACTAGAGGGAGCTCACTATATACAGATTGATACAGCCACCACTAGGGGGAGCTCACTACATACAGATTTATACAGTCACCACTAGAGGGAGCTCACTACATACAGATTTATACAGCCACCACTAGAGGGAGCTCACTACATACAGATTTATACCGCCACCACTAGAGGGAGCTCACTACATACAGATTTATACAGCCACCACTAGAGGGAGCTCACTACATACAGATTTATACAGCCACCACTAGAGGGAGCTCACTACATACAGATTTATACAGCCACCACTAGGGGGAGCTCACTAAAGAGTTATACAGCCACCACTAGAGGGAGCTCACTACATACAGATTTATACAATCACCACTAGAGGGAGCTCACTACATACAGATTTATAGAGCCACCACTAGAGGGAGCTCACTATATACAGATTTATACAGTCACCACTAGAGGGAGCTCACTACATACAGATTTATAGAGCCACCACTAGAGGGAACTCACTACATACAGATTTATACAGCCACCACTAGGGGGAGCTCACTACATACAGATTTATACAGCCACCACTAGAAGGAGCTCACTACATGCAGATTTATACAGCCACCACTAGAGGGAGCTCACTAAAGAGTTATACAGCCACCACTAGAGGGAGCTCACTATATGCAGATTTATACAGTCACCACTAGAGGGAGCTCACTACATACAGATTTATACAGTCACCACTAGAGGGAGCTCACTACATACAGATTTATAGAGCCACCACTAGAGGGAACTCACTACATACAGATTTATACAGCCGCCACTAGGGGGAGCTCACTACATACAGATTTATACAGCCGCCACTAGGGGGAGCTCACTACATACAGATTTATACAGCCGCCACTAGGGGAGCTCACTATATACAGATTTATACAGCCGCCACTAGAGGGAGCTCACTACATACAGATTCATACAGCCGCCACTAGGGGAGCTCACTATATACAGATTTATACAGCCGCCACTAGGGGGAGCTCACTACATACAGATTTATACACCCACCACTAGGGGTAGCTCACTACATACAGATTTATACAGTCACCACTAGAGGGAGCTCACTACATACAGATTTATACAGCCACCACTAGAGGGAGCTCACTACATACAGATTTATACAGTCACCACTAGAGGGAGCTCACTACATACAGATTTATACAGTCACCACTAGGGGGAGCTCACTACATACAGATTTATACAGCCACCACTAGAGGGAGCTCATTACATACAGATTTATACAGCCACCACTAGAGGAAGCTCACTACATACAGATTTATACAGCCGCCACTAGGGAGAGCTTACTACATACAGATTTATACAGCCACCACTAGAGGGAGCTCACTACATACAGATTTATACAGCCACCACTAGAGGGAGCTCACTATATACAGATTTATACAGCCACCACTAGAGGGAGCTCACTATATACAGATTTATACAGCCACCACTAGAGGGAGCTCACTACAAACAGATTTATACAGCCACCACTAGGTGGAGCTCACTACATACAGATTTATATAGCCACCACTAGAGGGAGCTCACTACATACAGATTTATACAGCCACCACTAGACGGAGCTCACTAAAGATTTATACAGCCACCACTAGAGGGAGCACACTACATACAGATTTATACAGCCACCACTAGGGGGAGCTCACTACATACAGATCTATACAGTCACCACTAGGGGGAGCTCATTACATACAGATTTATACAGCCACCACTAGGGGAAGCTCACTACATACAGATTTATACAGTCACCACTAGAGGGAGCTCACTACATACAGATTTATACAGCCGCCACTAGGGAGAGCTCACTACATACAGATTTATACAGTCACCACTAGAGGGAGCTCACTACATACAGATTTATACAGCCACCACTAGAGGGAGCTCACTACATACAGATTTATACAGCCACCACTAGAGGGAGCTCACTATATACAGATTTATACAGTCACCACTAGAGGGAGCTCACTACATACAGATTTATACAGTCACCACTAGAGGGAGCTCACTACATACAGATTTATACAGCCACCACTAGAGGGAGCTCATTACATACAGATTTATACAGCCACCACTAGAGGGAGCTCACTACATACAGATTTATACAGCCACCACTAGAGGGAGCTCACTATATACAGATTTATACAGCCACCACTAGAGGGAGCTCACTATATACAGATTTATACAGTCACCACTAGAGGGAGCTCACTACATACAGATTTATACAGTCACCACTAGAGGGAGCTCACTACATACAGATTTATACAGCCACCACTAGAGGGAGCTCATTACATACAGATTTATACAGCCACCACTAGAGGGAGCTCACTACATACAGATTTATACAGCCACCACTAGAGGGAGCTCACTATATACAGATTTATACAGCCACCACTAGAGGGAGCTCACTACATACAGATTTATACAGCCATCACTAGAGGGAGCTCACTATATACAGATTTATACAGCCACCACTAGAGGGAGCTCACTACATACAGATTTATACAGCCACCACTAGAGGGAGCTCACTATATACAGATTTATACAGTCACCACTAGAGGGAACTCACTAAAGAGTTATACAGCCACCACTAGAGGGAGCTCACTAAAGAGTTATACAGCCACCACTAGAGGGAGCTCACTACATACAGATTTATACAGCCACCACTACGGGAGCTCACTACATACAGATTTATACAGTCACCACTAGAGGGAGCTCACTATATACAGATTTATACAGCCACCATTAGGGGGAGTTCACTACATACAGATTTATACAGCCTCCACTAGGGGGAGCTCACTATATACAGATTTATACAGTCACCACTAGAGGGAGCTCACTACATACAGATTTATACAGTCACCACTAGAGGGAGCTCATTACATACAGATTTATACAGTCACCACTAGAGGGAGCTCACTACATACAGATTTATACAGTCACCACTAGAGGGAGCTCACTATATACAGATTTATACAGTCACCACTAGAGGGAGCTCACTACATGCAGATTTATACAGCCACCACTAGAGGGAGCTCACTACATACAGATTTATACAGCCACCACTAGAGGGAGCTCACTACATACAGATTTATACAGTCACCACTAGAGGGAGCTCACTATATACAGATTTATACAGCCACCACTAGAGGGAGCTCACTACATACAGATTTATACAGCCACCACTAGAGGGAGCTCACTACATACAGATTTATACAGCCACCACTAGAGGGAGCTCACTATATACAGATTGATACAGCCACCACTAGGGGGAGCTCACTACATACAGATTTATACAGTCACCACTAGAGGGAGCTCACTACATACAGATTTATACAGCCACCACTAGAGGGAGCTCACTACATACAGATTTATACCGCCACCACTAGAGGGAGCTCACTACATACAGATTTATACAGCCACCACTAGAGGGAGCTCACTACATACAGATTTATACAGCCACCACTAGAGGGAGCTCACTACATACAGATTTATACAGCCACCACTAGGGGGAGCTCACTAAAGAGTTATACAGCCACCACTAGAGGGAGCTCACTACATACAGATTTATACAGTCACCACTAGAGGGAGCTCACTACATACAGATTTATAGAGCCACCACTAGAGGGAACTCACTACATACAGATTTATACAGCCACCACTAGGGGGAGCTCACTACATACAGATTTATACAGCCACCACTAGAAGGAGCTCACTACATGCAGATTTATACAGCCACCACTAGAGGGAGCTCACTAAAGAGTTATACAGCCACCACTAGAGGGAGCTCACTATATGCAGATTTATACAGTCACCACTAGAGGGAGCTCACTACATACAGATTTATACAGTCACCACTAGAGGGAGCTCACTACATACAGATTTATAGAGCCACCACTAGAGGGAACTCACTACATACAGATTTATACAGCCGCCACTAGGGGGAGCTCACTACATACAGATTTATACAGCCGCCACTAGGGGGAGCTCACTACATACAGATTTATACAGCCGTCACTAGGGGAGCTCACTATATACAGATTTATACAGCCGCCACTAGAGGGAGCTCACTACATACAGATTCATACAGCCGCCACTAGGGGAGCTCACTATATACAGATTTATACAGCCGCCACTAGGGGGAGCTCACTACATACAGATTTATACAGCCACCACTAGGGGTAGCTCACTAAAGAGTTATACAGCCACCACTAGAGGGAGCTCACTACATACAGATTTATACAGTCACCACTAGAGGGAGCTCACTACATACAGATTTATACAGTCACCACTAGGGGGAGCTCACTACATACAGATTTATACAGCCACCACTAGAGGGAGCTCATTACATACAGATTTATACAGCCACCACTAGAGGAAGCTCACTACATACAGATTTATACAGCCGCCACTAGGGAGAGCTTACTACATACAGATTTATACAGCCACCACTAGAGGGAGCTCACTACATACAGATTTATACAGCCACCACTAGAGGGAGCTCACTATATACAGATTTATACAGCCACCACTAGAGGGAGCTCACTATATACAGATTTATACAGCCACCACTAGAGGGAGCTCACTACAAACAGATTTATACAGCCACCACTAGGTGGAGCTCACTACATACAGATTTATATAGCCACCACTAGAGGGAGCTCACTACATACAGATTTATACAGCCACCACTAGACGGAGCTCACTAAAGATTTATACAGCCACCACTAGAGGGAGCACACTACATACAGATTTATACAGCCACCACTAGGGGGAGCTCACTACATACAGATCTATACAGTCACCACTAGGGGGAGCTCATTACATACAGATTTATACAGCCACCACTAGGGGAAGCTCACTACATACAGATTTATACAGTCACCACTAGAGGGAGCTCACTACATACAGATTTATACAGCCGCCACTAGGGAGAGCTCACTACATACAGATTTATACAGCCACCACTAGAGGGAGCTCACTACATACAGATTTATACAGCCACCACTAGAGAAGCTCACTTCATACAGATTCATATAGCCACCACTAGGGGGAGCTCACTGCATACAGATTTATACAGTCACCACTAGAGGGAGCTCATTACATACAGATTTATACAGCCACCACTAGAGGGAGCTCACTACATACAGATTTATACAGCCACCACTAGAGGGAGCTCACTACATACAGATTTATACAGCCACCACTAGAGGGAGCTCACTACATACAGATTTACACAGCCACCACTAGGGGGAGATCACTACATACAGATTTATACAGCCACCACTAGAGAAGCTCACTGCATACAGATTCATATAGCCACCACTAGGGGGAGCTCACTTCATACAGATTCATATAGCCACCACTAGGGGGAGCTCACTTCATACAGATTTATACAGTCACCACTAGAGAAGCTCACTGCATACAGATTCATATAGCCACCACTAGGGGGAGCTCACTTCATACAGATTCATATAGCCACCACTAGGGGGAGCTCACTTCATACAGATTTATACAGTCACCACTAGAGAAGCTCACTGCATACAGATTCATATAGCCACCACTAGGGGGAGCTCACTTCATACAGATTTATACAGCCACCACTAGGGGGAGCTCACTTCATACAGATTTATACAGTCACCACTAGAGAAGCTCACTGCATACAGATTCATATAGCCACCACTAGGGGGAGCTCACTTCATACAGATTTATACAGTCACCACTAGAGGGAGCTCACTACATACAGATTTATACAGCCATCAGTAGAGGGAGCTCACTACATACAGATTTATACAGCCACCACTAGAGGGAGCTCACTTACATACAGATTTATACAGTCACCACTAGAGGGAGCTCACTACATACAGATTTATACAGCCACCACTAGAGGGAGCTCACTACATACAGATTTATACAGTCACCACTAGAGGGAGCTCACTACATACAGATTTATACAGCCACCACTAGAGGGAGCTCACTACATACAGATTTATACAGTCACCACTAGAGGGAGCTCACTACATACAGATTTATACAGCCATCAGTAGAGGGAGCTCACTACATACAGATTTATACAGCCACCACTAGGGGGAGCTCACTACATACAGATTTATACAGCCACCACTAGAGGGAGCTCACTACATACAGCTTTATACAGTCACCACTAGAGGGAGCTCACTACACACAGATTTATACAGCCACCACTAGAGGGAGCTCACTACATACAGATTTATACAGTCACCACTAGGGGAGCTCACTGCATACAGATTTATATAGCCACCACTAGAGGGAGCGCACTACATACAGATTTATACAGCCACCACTAGAAGGAGCTCACTACATACAGATTTATACAGCCACCACTAGAGGGAGCTCACTACATACAGATTTATACAGTCACCACTAGGGGGAGCTCACTACATACCGAGTTATACAGCCACCACTAGGGGGAGCTCACTACATACAGAGTTATACAGCCACCACTAGGGGGAGCTCACTACATACAGATTTATACAGCCACCACTAGAGGGAGCTCATTACATACAGATTTATACAGCCACCACTAGAGGGAGCTCACTACATACAGATTTATACAGCCACCACCAGAGGGAGCTCACTACATACAGATTTATACAGCCGCCACTAGGGAGAGCTTACTACATACAGATTTATACAGCCACCACTAGAGGGAGCTCACTATATACAGATTTATACAGCCACCACTAGAGGGAGCTCACTACATACAGATTTATACAGCCATCACTAGAGGGAGCTCACTATATACAGATTTATACAGCCACCACTAGAGGGAGCTCACTATATACAGATTTATACAGCCACCACTAGAGGGAGCTCACTACAAACAGATTTATACAGCCACCACTAGGTGGAGCTCACTACATACAGATTTATATAGCCACCACTAGAGGGAGCTCACTACATACAGATTTAAACAGCCACCACTAGACGGAGCTCACTAAAGATTTATACAGCCACCACTAGAGGGAGCTCACTACATACAGATTTATACAGCCACCACTAGAGGGAGCTCACTACATACAGATTTATACAGCCACCACTAGAGGGAGCTCACTACATACAGTTTTATACAGCCACCACTAGAGGGAGCTCACTACATACAGATTTATACAGTCACCACTAGAGGGAGCTCATTACATACAGATTTATACAGCCACCACTAGAGAAGCTCACTTCATACAGATTCATATAGCCACCACTAGAGGGAGCTCACTATATACAGATTTATACAGCCACCACTAGGGGGAGCTCACTTCATACAGATTTATACAGCCACCACTAGGGGGAGCTCACTTCATACAGATTTATACAGTCACCACTAGAGAAGCTCACTGCATACAGATTCATATAGCCACCACTAGGGGGAGCTCACTACATACAGATTTATACAGCCACCACTAGAGGGAGCTCACTACATACAGATTTATACAGCCACCACTAGCGGGAGCTCACTACATACAGATTTATACAGCCACCACTAGGGGGAGCTCACTACATACAGATTTACACAGCCACCACTAGAGGGAGCTCACTGCATACAGATTTATACAGTCACCACTAGGGGAGCTCACTGCATACAGATTTATACAGCCATCACTAGAGGGAGCTCACTACATACAGATTTATACAGTCACCACTAGAGGGAGCTCACTACATACAGATTTATACAGCCACCACTAGAGGGAGCTCACTACATACAGATTTATACAGTCACCACTAGGGGGAGCTCACTACATACAGATTTATACAGCCACCACTAGGGGGAGCTCACTACATACCGAGTTATACAGCCACCACTAGGGGGAGCTCACTACATACAGATTTATACAGCCACAACTAGGGGGAGCTCACTACATACAGATTTATACAGCCACCACTAGAGGGAGCTCACTACATACAGATTTATACAGCCACCACTAGGGGGAGCTCCCTACATACAGATTTATACAGCCACCACTAGAAGGAGCTCACTACATACAGATTTATACAGCCACCACTAGGGGGAGCTCACTACATACAGATTTATACAGTCACCACTAGGGGGAGCTCACTACATACAGATTTATACAGTCACCACTAGAAGTAGCTCACTACATACAGATTTATACAGTCACCACTAGGGGGAGCTCACTACATACAGATTTATACAGTCACCACTAGAGGGAGCTCACTACATACAGATTTATACAGCCACCACTAGAGGGAGCTCATTACATACAGATTTATACAGTCACCACTAGAGGGAGCTCACTAAAGAGTTATACAGCCACCACTAGAGGGAGCTCACTAAAGAGTTATACAGCCACCACTAGAGGGAGCTCACTACATACAGATTTATACAGCCACCACTACGGGAGCTCACTACATACAGATTTATACAGTCACCACTAGAGGGAGCTCACTATATACAGATTTATACAGCCACCATTAGGGGGAGTTCACTACATACAGATTTATACAGCCTCCACTAGGGGGAGCTCACTATATACAGATTTATACAGTCACCACTAGAGGGAGCTCACTACATACAGATTTATACAGTCACCACTAGAGGGAGCTCATTACATACAGATTTATACAGTCACCACTAGAGGGAGCTCACTACATACAGATTTATACAGTCACCACTAGAGGGAGCTCACTATATACAGATTTATACAGTCACCACTAGAGGGAGCTCACTACATACAGATTTATACAGCCACCACTAGAGGGAGCTCACTACATACAGATTTATACAGCCACCACTAGAGGGAGCTCACTACATACAGATTTATACAGTCACCACTAGAGGGAGCTCACTATATACAGATTTATACAGCCACCACTAGAGGGAGCTCACTACATACAGATTTATACAGCCACCACTAGAGGGAGCTCACTACATACAGATTTATACAGCCACCACTAGAGGGAGCTCACTATATACAGATTGATACAGCCACCACTAGGGGGAGCTCACTACATACAGATTTATACAGTCACCACTAGAGGGAGCTCACTACATACAGATTTATACAGCCACCACTAGAGGGAGCTCACTACATACAGATTTATACCGCCACCACTAGAGGGAGCTCACTACATACAGATTTATACAGCCACCACTAGAGGGAGCTCACTACATACAGATTTATACAGCCACCACTAGAGGGAGCTCACTACATACAGATTTATACAGCCACCACTAGGGGGAGCTCACTAAAGAGTTATACAGCCACCACTAGAGGGAGCTCACTACATACAGATTTATACAGTCACCACTAGAGGGAGCTCACTACATACAGATTTATAGAGCCACCACTAGAGGGAGCTCACTATATACAGATTTATACAGTCACCACTAGAGGGAGCTCACTACATACAGATTTATAGAGCCACCACTAGAGGGAACTCACTACATACAGATTTATACAGCCACCACTAGGGGGAGCTCACTACATACAGATTTATACAGCCACCACTAGAAGGAGCTCACTACATGCAGATTTATACAGCCACCACTAGAGGGAGCTCACTAAAGAGTTATACAGCCACCACTAGAGGGAGCTCACTATATGCAGATTTATACAGTCACCACTAGAGGGAGCTCACTACATACAGATTTATACAGTCACCACTAGAGGGAGCTCACTACATACAGATTTATACAGTCACCACTAGAGGGAGCTCACTACATACAGATTTATAGAGCCACCACTAGAGGGAACTCACTACATACAGATTTATACAGCCGCCACTAGGGGGAGCTCACTACATACAGATTTATACAGCCGCCACTAGGGGGAGCTCACTACATACAGATTTATACAGCCGCCACTAGGGGAGCTCACTATATACAGATTTATACAGCCGCCACTAGAGGGAGCTCACTACATACAGATTCATACAGCCGCCACTAGGGGAGCTCACTATATACAGATTTATACAGCCGCCACTAGGGGGAGCTCACTACATACAGATTTATACAGCCACCACTAGGGGTAGCTCACTAAAGAGTTGTACAGCCACCACTAGAGGGAGCTCACTACATACAGATTTATACAGTCACCACTAGAGGGAGCTCACTACATACAGATTTATACAGTCACCACTAGGGGGAGCTCACTACATACAGATTTATACAGCCACCACTAGAGGGAGCTCATTACATACAGATTTATACAGCCACCACTAGAGGAAGCTCACTACATACAGATTTATACAGCCGCCACTAGGGAGAGCTTACTACATACAGATTTATACAGCCACCACTAGAGGGAGCTCACTACATACAGATTTATACAGCCACCACTAGAGGGAGCTCACTATATACAGATTTATACAGCCACCACTAGAGGGAGCTCACTATATACAGATTTATACAGCCACCACTAGGGGGAGCTCACTAAAGAGTTATACAGCCACCACTAGAGGGAGCTCACTACATACAGATTTATACAGTCACCACTAGAGGGAGCTCACTACATACAGATTTATAGAGCCACCACTAGATGGAGCTCACTACATACAGATTTATATAGCCACCACTAGAGGGAGCTCACTACATACAGATTTATACAGCCACCACTAGACGGAGCTCACTAAAGATTTATACAGCCACCACTAGAGGGAGCACACTACATACAGATTTATACAGCCACCACTAGGGGGAGCTCACTACATACAGATCTATACAGTCACCACTAGGGGGAGCTCACTACATACAGATTTATACAGCCACCACTAGGGGAAGCTCACTACATACAGATTTATACAGTCACCACTAGAGGGAGCTCACTACATACAGATTTATACAGCCGCCACTAGGGAGAGCTCACTACATACAGATTTATACAGCCACCACTAGAGGGAGCTCACTACATACAGATTTATACAGCCACCTCTAGAGAAGCTCACTTCATACAGATTCATATAGCCACCACTAGGGGGAGCTCACTGCATACAGATTTATACAGTCACCACTAGAGGGAGCTCATTACATACAGATTTATACAGCCACCACTAGAGGGAGCTCACTACATACAGATTTATACAGCCACCACTAGAGGGAGCTCACTACATACAGATTTATACAGCCACCACTAGAGGGAGCTCACTACATACAGATTTACACAGCCACCACTAGGGGGAGATCACTACATACAGATTTATACAGCCACCACTAGAGAAGCTCACTGCATACAGATTCATATAGCCACCACTAGGGGGAGCTCACTTCATACAGATTCATATAGCCACCACTAGGGGGAGCTCACTTCATACAGATTTATACAGTCACCACTAGAGAAGCTCACTGCATACAGATTCATATAGCCACCACTAGGGGGAGCTCACTTCATACAGATTCATATAGCCACCACTAGGGGGAGCTCACTTCATACAGATTTATACAGTCACCACTAGAGAAGCTCACTGCATACAGATTCATATAGCCACCACTAGGGGGAGCTCACTTCATACAGATTTATACAGCCACCACTAGGGGGAGCTCACTTCATACAGATTTATACAGTCACCACTAGAGAAGCTCACTGCATACAGATTCATATAGCCACCACTAGGGGGAGCTGACTTCATACAGATTTATACAGTCACCACTAGAGGGAGCTCACTACATACAGATTTATACAGCCATCAGTAGAGGGAGCTCACTACATACAGATTTATACAGCCACCACTAGAGGGAGCTCACTACATACAGATTTATACAGTCACCACTAGAGGGAGCTCACTACATACAGATTTATACAGTCACCACTAGAGGGAGCTCACTACATACAGATTTATACAGCCACCACTAGAGGGAGCTCACTACATACAGATTTATACAGCCACCACTAGAGGGAGCTCACTATATACAGATTGATACAGCCACCACTAGGGGGAGCTCACTACATACAGATTTATACAGTCACCACTAGAGGGAGCTCACTACATACAGATTTATACAGCCACCACTAGAGGGAGCTCACTACATACAGATTTATACCGCCACCACTAGAGGGAGCTCACTACATACAGATTTATACAGCCACCACTAGAGGGAGCTCACTACATACAGATTTATACAGCCACCACTAGAGGGAGCTCACTACATACAGATTTATACAGCCACCACTAGGGGGAGCTCACTAAAGAGTTATACAGCCACCACTAGAGGGAGCTCACTACATACAGATTTATACAGTCACCACTAGAGGGAGCTCACTACATACAGATTTATAGAGCCACCACTAGAGGGAGCTCACTATATACAGATTTATACAGTCACCACTAGAGGGAGCTCACTACATACAGATTTATAGAGCCACCACTAGAGGGAACTCACTACATACAGATTTATACAGCCACCACTAGGGGGAGCTCACTACATACAGATTTATACAGCCACCACTAGAAGGAGCTCACTACATGCAGATTTATACAGCCACCACTAGAGGGAGCTCACTAAAGAGTTATACAGCCACCACTAGAGGGAGCTCACTATATGCAGATTTATACAGCCACCACTAGAGGGAGCTCACTACATGCAGATTTATACAGTCACCACTAGAGGGAGCTCACTACATACAGATTTATAGAGCCACCACTAGAGGGAACTCACTACATACAGATTTATACAGCCGCCACTAGGGGGAGCTCACTACATACAGATTTATACAGCCGCCACTAGGGGGAGCTCACTACATACAGATTTATACAGCCGCCACTAGGGGAGCTCACTATATACAGATTTATACAGCCGCCACTAGAGGGAGCTCACTACATACAGATTCATACAGCCGCCACTAGGGGAGCTCACTATATACAGATTTATACAGCCGCCACTAGGGGGAGCTCACTACATACAGATTTATACAGCCACCACTAGGGGTAGCTCACTAAAGAGTTATACAGCCACCACTAGAGGGAGCTCACTACATACAGATTTATACAGTCACCACTAGAGGGAGCTCACTACATACAGATTTATACAGTCACCACTAGGGGGAGCTCACTACATACAGATTTATACAGCCACCACTAGAGGGAGCTCATTACATACAGATTTATACAGCCACCACTAGAGGAAGCTCACTACATACAGATTTATACAGCCGCCACTAGGGAGAGCTTACTACATACAGATTTATACAGCCACCACTAGAGGGAGCTCACTACATACAGATTTATACAGCCACCACTAGAGGGAGCTCACTATATACAGATTTATACAGCCACCACTAGAGGGAGCTCACTATATACAGATTTATACAGCCACCACTAGGGGGAGCTCACTAAAGATTTATACAGCCACCACTAGAGGGAGCTCACTACATACAGATTTATACAGTCACCACTAGAGGGAGCTCACTACATACAGATTTATAGAGCCACCACTAGGTGGAGCTCACTACATACAGATTTATATAGCCACCACTAGAGGGAGCTCACTACATACAGATTTATACAGCCACCACTAGACGGAGCTCACTAAAGATTTATACAGCCACCACTAGAGGGAGCACACTACATACAGATTTATACAGCCACCACTAGGGGGAGCTCACTACATACAGATCTATACAGTCACCACTAGGGGGAGCTCACTACATACAGATTTATACAGCCACCACTAGGGGAAGCTCACTACATACAGATTTATACAGTCACCACTAGAGGGAGCTCACTACATACAGATTTATACAGCCGCCACTAGGGAGAGCTCAATACATACAGATTTATACAGCCACCACTAGAGGGAGCTCACTACATACAGATTTATACAGCCACCACTAGAGAAGCTCACTTCATACAGATTCATATAGCCACCACTAGGGGGAGCTCACTGCATACAGATTTATACAGTCACCACTAGAGGGAGCTCATTACATACAGATTTATACAGCCACCACTAGAGGGAGCTCACTACATACAGATTTATACAGCCACCACTAGAGGGAGCTCACTATATACAGATTTATACAGCCACCACTAGAGGGAGCTCACTACATACAGATTTATACAGCCACCACTAGAGGGAGCTCACTACATACAGATTTACACAGCCACCACTAGGGGGAGATCACTACATACAGATTTATACAGCCACCACTAGAGAAGCTCACTGCATACAGATTCATATAGCCACCACTAGGGGGAGCTCACTTCATACAGATTCATATAGCCACCACTAGGGGGAGCTCACTTCATACAGATTTATACAGTCACCACTAGAGAAGCTCACTGCATACAGATTCATATAGCCACCACTAGGGGGAGCTCACTTCATACAGATTCATATAGCCACCACTAGGGGGAGCTCACTTCATACAGATTTATACAGTCACCACTAGAGAAGCTCACTGCATACAGATTCATATAGCCACCACTAGGGGGAGCTCACTTCATACAGATTTATACAGCCACCACTAGGGGGAGCTCACTTCATACAGATTTATACAGTCACCACTAGAGAAGCTCACTGCATACAGATTCATATAGCCACCACTAGGGGGAGCTGACTTCATACAGATTTATACAGTCACCACTAGAGGGAGCTCACTACATACAGATTTATACAGCCATCAGTAGAGGGAGCTCACTACATACAGATTTATACAGCCACCACTAGAGGGAGCTCACTACATACAGATTTATACAGTCACCACTAGAGGGAGCTCACTACATACAGATTTATACAGTCACCACTAGAGGGAGCTCACTACATACAGATTTATACAGTCACCACTAGAGGGAGCTCACTACATACAGATTTATACAGCCATCAGTAGAGGGAGCTCACTACATACAGATTTATACAGCCACCACTAGGGGGAGCTCACTACATACAGATTTATACAGCCACCACTAGAGGGAGCTCACTACATACAGCTTTATACAGTCACCACTAGAGGGAGCTCACTACACACAGATTTATACAGCCACCACTAGAGGGAGCTCACTACATACAGATTTATACAGCCACCACTAGCGGGAGCTCACTACATACAGATTTATACAGCCACCACTAGGGGGAGCTCACTACATACAGATTTATACAGCCACCACTAGGGGGAGCTCACTACATACAGATTTATACAGCCACCACTAGAGAAGCTCACTTCATACAGATTCATATAGCCACCACTAGAGGGAGCTCACTATATACAGATTTATACAGCCACCACTAGGGGGAGCTCACTTCATACAGATTTATACAGCCACCACTAGGGGGAGCTCACTTCATACAGATTTATACAGTCACCACTAGAGAAGCTCACTGCATACAGATTCATATAGCCACCACTAGGGGGAGCTCACTACATACAGATTTATACAGCCACCACTAGAGGGAGCTCACTACATACAGATTTATACAGCCACCACTAGCGGGAGCTCACTACATACAGATTTATACAGCCACCACTAGGGGGAGCTCACTACATACAGATTTACACAGCCACCACTAGAGGGAGCTCACTGCATACAGATTTATACAGTCACCACTAGGGGAGCTCACTGCATACAGATTTATACAGCCATCACTAGAGGGAGCTCACTACATACAGATTTATACAGTCACCACTAGAGGGAGCTCACTACATACAGATTTATACAGCCACCACTAGAGGGAGCTCACTACATACAGATTTATACAGTCACCACTAGGGGGAGCTCACTACATACAGATTTATACAGCCACCACTAGAGGGAGCTCACTGCATACAGATTTATACAGTCACCACTAGGGGAGCTCACTGCATACAGATTTATATAGCCACCACTAGAGGGAGCGCACTACATACAGATTTATACAGCCACCACTAGAGGGAGCTCACTACATACAGATTTATACAGCCACCACTAGAGGGAGCTCACTACATACAGATTTATACAGTCACCACTAGGGGGAGCTCACTACATACCGAGTTATACAGCCACCACTAGGGGGAGCTCACTACATACAGAGTTATACAGCCACCACTAGGGGGAGCTCACTACATACAGATTTATACAGCCACCACTAGAGGGAGCTCATTACATACAGATTTATACAGCCACCACTAGAGGGAGCTCACTACATACAGATTTATACAGCCACCACCAGAGGGAGCTCACTACATACAGATTTATACAGCCGCCACTAGGGAGAGCTTACTACATACAGATTTATACAGCCACCACTAGAGGGAGCTCACTATATACAGATTTATACAGCCACCACTAGAGGGAGCTCACTACATACAGATTTATACAGCCATCACTAGAGGGAGCTCACTATATACAGATTTATACAGCCACCACTAGAGGGAGCTCACTATATACAGATTTATACAGCCACCACTAGAGGGAGCTCACTACAAACAGATTTATACAGCCACCACTAGGTGGAGCTCACTACATACAGATTTATATAGCCACCACTAGAGGGAGCTCACTACATACAGATTTAAACAGCCACCACTAGACGGAGCTCACTAAAGATTTATACAGCCACCACTAGAGGGAGCTCACTACATACAGATTTATACAGCCACCACTAGAGGGAGCTCACTACATACAGATTTATACAGCTACCACTAGAGGGAGCTCACTACATACAGTTTTATACAGCCACCACTAGAGGGAGCTCACTACATACAGATTTATACAGTCACCACTAGAGGGAGCTCATTACATACAGATTTATACAGCCACCACTAGAGAAGCTCACTTCATACAGATTCATATAGCCACCACTAGAGGGAGCTCACTATATACAGATTTATACAGCCACCACTAGGGGGAGCTCACTTCATACAGATTTATACAGCCACCACTAGGGGGAGCTCACTTCATACAGATTTATACAGTCACCACTAGAGAAGCTCACTGCATACAGATTCATATAGCCACCACTAGGGGGAGCTCACTACATACAGATTTATACAGCCACCACTAGAGGGAGCTCACTACATACAGATTTATACAGCCACCACTAGCGGGAGCTCACTACATACAGATTTATACAGCCACCACTAGAGGGAGCTCACTACATACAGATTTATACAGCCACCACTAGAGGGAGCTCATTACATACAGATTTATACAGCCACCACTAGAGGGAGCTCACTACATACAGATTTATACAGCCATCACTAGAGGGAGCTCACTATATACAGATTTATACAGCCACCACTAGAGGGAGCTCACTACATACAGATTTATACAGCCACCACTAGAGGGAGCTCACTACATACAGATTTATACAGCCACCACTAGGGGGAGCTCACTACATACAGATTTATACAGCCACCACTAGAGGGAGCTCACTATATACAGATTTATACAGCCACCACTAGAGGGAGCTCACTACATACAGATTTATACAGCCACCACTAGAGGGAGCTCACTATATACAGATTTATACAGCCACCACTAGAGGGAGCTCACTACATACAGATTTATACAGCCACCACTAGAGGGAGCTCACTACATACAGATTTATACAGCCACCACTAGGGGGAGCTCACTACATACAGATTTATACAGCCATCACTAGAGGGAGCTCACTATATACAGATTTATACAGCCACCACTAGAGGGAGCTCACTATATACAGATTTATACAGTCACCACTAGAGGGAGCTCACTACATACAGATTTATACAGCCATCACTAGAGGGAGCTCACTATATACAGATTTATACAGCCACCACTAGAGGGAGCTCACTACATACAGATTTATACAGTCACCACTAGAGGGAGCTCACTACATACAGATTTATACAGTCACCACTAGAGGGAGCTCACTATATACAGATTTATACAGCCACCATTAGGGGGAGTTCACTACATACAGATTTATACAGCCACCATTAGGGGGAGTTCACTACATACAGATTTATACAGCCACCACTAGGGGGAGCGCACTACATACAGATTTATACAGCCACCATTAGGGGGAGTTCACTACATACAGATTTATACAGCCATCACTAGAGGGAGCTCACTATATACAGATTTATACAGCCACCACTAGAGGGAGCTCACTACATACAGATTTATACAGTCACCGCTAGAGGGAGCTCACTACATACAGATTTATACAGTCACCACTAGAGGGAGCTCACTATATACAGATTTATACAGCCACCATTAGGGGGAGTTCACTACATACAGATTTATACAGCCTCCACTAGGGGGAGCTCACTACATACAGATTTATACAGCCACCATTAGGGGGAGTTCACTACATACAGATTTATACAGCCTCCACTAGGGGGAGCTCACTATATACAGATTTATACAGCCACCATTAGGGGGAGTTCACTACATACAGATTTATACAGCCACCATTAGGGGGAGTTCACTACATACAGATTTATACAGCCACCATTAGGGGGAGTTCACTACATACAGATTTATACAGCCACCACTAGGGGGAGCGCACTACATACAGATTTATACAGCCACCATTAGGGGGAGCGCACTACATACAGATTTATACAGCCGCCACTAGAGGGAGCTCACTACATACAGATTTATACAGCCACCACTAGAGGGAGCTCACTATATACAGATTTATACAGTCACCACTAGAGGGAGCTCACTACATACAGATTTATACAGTCACCTCTAGAGGGAGCTCACTACATACAGATTTATACAGCCACCACTAGAGGGAGCTCATTACATACAGATTTATACAGCCACCACTAGAGGGATCTCACTACATACAGATTTATACAGCCACCACTAGAGGGAGCTCACTATATACAGATTTATACAGCCACCACTAGAGGGAGCTCACTACATACAGATTTATACAGCCACCACTAGAGGGAGCTCACTATATACAGATTTATACAGTCACCACTAGAGGGAGCTCACTACATACAGATTTATACAGTCACCACTAGAGGGAGCTCACTACATACAGATTTATACAGCCACCACTAGAGGGAGCTCATTAC
This sequence comes from Phyllobates terribilis, assembly GCF_046119375.1. Lineage (NCBI taxonomy): Eukaryota > Metazoa > Chordata > Amphibia > Anura > Dendrobatidae > Phyllobates > Phyllobates terribilis. The sequence goes on along the minus strand of NW_027362773.1, from coordinate 162,802,946 downwards.
ATACAGATTTATACAGCCACCACTAGAGGGAGCTCACTACATACAGATTTATACAGCCACCACTAGAGGGAGCTCACTATATACAGATTTATACAGCCACCACTAGAGGGAGCTCACTACATACAGATTTATACAGCCATCACTAGAGGGAGCTCACTATATACAGATTTATACAGCCACCACTAGAGGGAGCTCACTACATACAGATTTATACAGCCACCACTAGAGGGAGCTCACTATATACAGATTTATACAGTCACCACTAGAGGGAACTCACTAAAGAGTTATACAGCCACCACTAGAGGGAGCTCACTAAAGAGTTATACAGCCACCACTAGAGGGAGCTCACTACATACAGATTTATACAGCCACCACTACGGGAGCTCACTACATACAGATTTATACAGTCACCACTAGAGGGAGCTCACTATATACAGATTTATACAGCCACCATTAGGGGGAGTTCACTACATACAGATTTATACAGCCTCCACTAGGGGGAGCTCACTATATACAGATTTATACAGTCACCACTAGAGGGAGCTCACTACATACAGATTTATACAGTCACCACTAGAGGGAGCTCATTACATACAGATTTATACAGTCACCACTAGAGGGAGCTCACTACATACAGATTTATACAGTCACCACTAGAGGGAGCTCACTATATACAGATTTATACAGTCACCACTAGAGGGAGCTCACTACATACAGATTTATACAGCCACCACTAGAGGGAGCTCACTACATACAGATTTATACAGCCACCACTAGAGGGAGCTCACTACATACAGATTTATACAGTCACCACTAGAGGGAGCTCACTATATACAGATTTATACAGCCACCACTAGAGGGAGCTCACTACATACAGATTTATACAGCCACCACTAGAGGGAGCTCACTACATACAGATTTATACAGCCACCACTAGAGGGAGCTCACTATATACAGATTGATACAGCCACCACTAGGGGGAGCTCACTACATACAGATTTATACAGTCACCACTAGAGGGAGCTCACTACATACAGATTTATACAGCCACCACTAGAGGGAGCTCACTACATACAGATTTATACCGCCACCACTAGAGGGAGCTCACTACATACAGATTTATACAGCCACCACTAGGGGGAGCTCACTAAAGAGTTATACAGCCACCACTAGAGGGAGCTCACTACATACAGATTTATACAGTCACCACTAGAGGGAGCTCACTACATACAGATTTATAGAGCCACCACTAGAGGGAGCTCACTATATACAGATTTATACAGTCACCACTAGAGGGAGCTCACTACATACAGATTTATAGAGCCACCACTAGAGGGAACTCACTACATACAGATTTATACAGCCACCACTAGGGGGAGCTCACTACATACAGATTTATACAGCCACCACTAGAAGGAGCTCACTACATGCAGATTTATACAGCCACCACTAGAGGGAGCTCACTAAAGAGTTATACAGCCACCACTAGAGGGAGCTCACTATATGCAGATTTATACAGTCACCACTAGAGGGAGCTCACTACATACAGATTTATACAGTCACCACTAGAGGGAGCTCACTACATACAGATTTATAGAGCCACCACTAGAGGGAACTCACTACATACAGATTTATACAGCCGCCACTAGGGGGAGCTCACTACATACAGATTTATACAGCCGCCACTAGGGGGAGCTCACTACATACAGATTTATACAGCCGCCACTAGGGGAGCTCACTATATACAGATTTATACAGCCGCCACTAGAGGGAGCTCACTACATACAGATTCATACAGCCGCCACTAGGGGAGCTCACTATATACAGATTTATACAGCCGCCACTAGGGGGAGCTCACTACATACAGATTTATACAGCCACCACTAGGGGTAGCTCACTAAAGAGTTATACAGCCACCACTAGAGGGAGCTCACTACATACAGATTTATACAGTCACCACTAGAGGGAGCTCACTACATACAGATTTATACAGTCACCACTAGAGGGAGCTCACTACATACAGATTTATACAGTCACCACTAGGGGGAGCTCACTACATACAGATTTATACAGCCACCACTAGAGGGAGCTCACTACATACAGATTTATACAGCCACCACTAGAGGGAGCTCACTATATACAGATTTATACAGCCACCACTAGAGGGAGCTCACTATATACAGATTTATACAGCCACCACTAGGGGGAGCTCACTAAAGAGTTATACAGCCACCACTAGAGGGAGCTCACTACATACAGATTTATACAGTCACCACTAGAGGGAGCTCACTACATACAGATTTATAGAGCCACCACTAGATGGAGCTCACTACATACAGATTTATATAGCCACCACTAGAGGGAGCTCACTACATACAGATTTATACAGCCACCACTAGACGGAGCTCACTAAAGATTTATACAGCCACCACTAGAGGGAGCACACTACATACAGATTTATACAGCCACCACTAGGGGGAGCTCACTACATACAGATCTATACAGTCACCACTAGGGGGAGCTCACTACATACAGATTTATACAGCCACCACTAGGGGAAGCTCACTACATACAGATTTATACAGTCACCACTAGAGGGAGCTCACTACATACAGATTTATACAGCCGCCACTAGGGAGAGCTCACTACATACAGATTTATACAGCCACCACTAGAGGGAGCTCACTACATACAGATTTATACAGCCACCACTAGAGAAGCTCACTTCATACAGATTCATATAGCCACCACTAGGGGGAGCTCACTGCATACAGATTTATACAGTCACCACTAGAGGGAGCTCATTACATACAGATTTATACAGCCACCACTAGAGGGAGCTCACTACATACAGATTTATACAGCCACCACTAGAGGGAGCTCACTACATACAGATTTATACAGCCACCACTAGAGGGAGCTCACTAAATACAGATTTACACAGCCACCACTAGGGGGAGATCACTACATACAGATTTATACAGCCACCACTAGAGAAGCTCACTGCATACAGATTCATATAGCCACCACTAGGGGGAGCTCACTTCATACAGATTCATATAGCCACCACTAGGGGGAGCTCACTTCATACAGATTTATACAGTCACCACTAGAGAAGCTCACTGCATACAGATTCATATAGCCACCACTAGGGGGAGCTCACTTCATACAGATTCATATAGCCACCACTAGGGGGAGCTCACTTCATACAGATTTATACAGTCACCACTAGAGAAGCTCACTGCATACAGATTCATATAGCCACCACTAGGGGGAGCTCACTTCATACAGATTTATACAGCCACCACTAGGGGGAGCTCACTTCATACAGATTTATACAGTCACCACTAGAGAAGCTCACTGCATACAGATTCATATAGCCACCACTAGGGGGAGCTGACTTCATACAGATTTATACAGTCACCACTAGAGGGAGCTCACTACATACAGATTTATACAGCCATCAGTAGAGGGAGCTCACTACATACAGATTTATACAGCCACCACTAGAGGGAGCTCACTACATACAGATTTATACAGTCACCACTAGAGGGAGCTCACTACATACAGATTTATACAGTCACCACTAGAGGGAGCTCACTACATACAGATTTATACAGCCACCACTAGAGGGAGCTCACTACATACAGATTTATACAGCCACCACTAGAGGGAGCTCACTATATACAGATTGATACAGCCACCACTAGGGGGAGCTCACTACATACAGATTTATACAGTCACCACTAGAGGGAGCTCACTACATACAGATTTATACAGCCACCACTAGAGGGAGCTCACTACATACAGATTTATACCGCCACCACTAGAGGGAGCTCACTACATACAGATTTATACAGCCACCACTAGAGGGAGCTCACTACATACAGATTTATACAGCCACCACTAGAGGGAGCTCACTACATACAGATTTATACAGCCACCACTAGGGGGAGCTCACTAAAGAGTTATACAGCCACCACTAGAGGGAGCTCACTACATACAGATTTATACAGTCACCACTAGAGGGAGCTCACTACATACAGATTTATAGAGCCACCACTAGAGGGAGCTCACTATATACAGATTTATACAGTCACCACTAGAGGGAGCTCACTACATACAGATTTATAGAGCCACCACTAGAGGGAACTCACTACATACAGATTTATACAGCCACCACTAGGGGGAGCTCACTACATACAGATTTATACAGCCACCACTAGAAGGAGCTCACTACATGCAGATTTATACAGCCACCACTAGAGGGAGCTCACTAAAGAGTTATACAGCCACCACTAGAGGGAGCTCACTATATGCAGATTTATACAGTCACCACTAGAGGGAGCTCACTACATACAGATTTATACAGTCACCACTAGAGGGAGCTCACTACATACAGATTTATAGAGCCACCACTAGAGGGAACTCACTACATACAGATTTATACAGCCGCCACTAGGGGGAGCTCACTACATACAGATTTATACAGCCGCCACTAGGGGGAGCTCACTACATACAGATTTATACAGCCGCCACTAGGGGAGCTCACTATATACAGATTTATACAGCCGCCACTAGAGGGAGCTCACTACATACAGATTCATACAGCCGCCACTAGGGGAGCTCACTATATACAGATTTATACAGCCGCCACTAGGGGGAGCTCACTACATACAGATTTATACAGCCACCACTAGGGGTAGCTCACTAAAGAGTTATACAGCCACCACTAGAGGGAGCTCACTACATACAGATTTATACAGTCACCACTAGAGGGAGCTCACTACATACAGATTTATACAGTCACCACTAGGGGGAGCTCACTACATACAGATTTATACAGCCACCACTAGAGGGAGCTCATTACATACAGATTTATACAGCCACCACTAGAGGAAGCTCACTACATACAGATTTATACAGCCGCCACTAGGGAGAGCTTACTACATACAGATTTATACAGCCACCACTAGAGGGAGCTCACTACATACAGATTTATACAGCCACCACTAGAGGGAGCTCACTATATACAGATTTATACAGCCACCACTAGAGGGAGCTCACTATATACAGATTTATACAGCCACCACTAGGGGGAGCTCACTAAAGAGTTATACAGCCACCACTAGAGGGAGCTCACTACATACAGATTTATACAGTCACCACTAGAGGGAGCTCACTACATACAGATTTATAGAGCCACCACTAGGTGGAGCTCACTACATACAGATTTATATAGCCACCACTAGAGGGAGCTCACTACATACAGATTTATACAGCCACCACTAGACGGAGCTCACTAAAGATTTATACAGCCACCACTAGAGGGAGCACACTACATACAGATTTATACAGCCACCACTAGGGGGAGCTCACTACATACAGATCTATACAGTCACCACTAGGGGGAGCTCACTACATACAGATTTATACAGCCACCACTAGGGGAAGCTCACTACATACAGATTTATACAGTCACCACTAGAGGGAGCTCACTACATACAGATTTATACAGCCGCCACTAGGGAGAGCTCAATACATACAGATTTATACAGCCACCACTAGAGGGAGCTCACTACATACAGATTTATACAGCCACCACTAGAGAAGCTCACTTCATACAGATTCATATAGCCACCACTAGGGGGAGCTCACTGCATACAGATTTATACAGTCACCACTAGAGGGAGCTCATTACATACAGATTTATACAGCCACCACTAGAGGGAGCTCACTACATACAGATTTATACAGCCACCACTAGAGGGAGCTCACTACATACAGATTTATACAGCCACCACTAGAGGGAGCTCACTACATACAGATTTACACAGCCACCACTAGGGGGAGATCACTACATACAGATTTATACAGCCACCACTAGAGAAGCTCACTGCATACAGATTCATATAGCCACCACTAGGGGGAGCTCACTTCATACAGATTCATATAGCCACCACTAGGGGGAGCTCACTTCATACAGATTTATACAGTCACCACTAGAGAAGCTCACTGCATACAGATTCATATAGCCACCACTAGGGGGAGCTCACTTCATACAGATTCATATAGCCACCACTAGGGGGAGCTCACTTCATACAGATTTATACAGTCACCACTAGAGAAGCTCACTGCATACAGATTCATATAGCCACCACTAGGGGGAGCTCACTTCATACAGATTTATACAGCCACCACTAGGGGGAGCTCACTTCATACAGATTTATACAGTCACCACTAGAGAAGCTCACTGCATACAGATTCATATAGCCACCACTAGGGGGAGCTGACTTCATACAGATTTATACAGTCACCACTAGAGGGAGCTCACTACATACAGATTTATACAGCCATCAGTAGAGGGAGCTCACTACATACAGATTTATACAGCCACCACTAGAGGGAGCTCACTACATACAGATTTATACAGTCACCACTAGAGGGATCTCACTACATACAGATTTATACAGTCACCACTAGAGGGAGCTCACTACATACAGATTTATACAGTCACCACTAGAGGGAGCTCACTACATACAGATTTATACAGCCATCAGTAGAGGGAGCTCACTACATACAGATTTATACAGCCACCACTAGGGGGAGCTCACTACATACAGATTTATACAGCCACCACTAGAGGGAGCTCACTACATACAGCTTTATACAGTCACCACTAGAGGGAGCTCACTACACACAGATTTATACAGCCACCACTAGAGGGAGCTCACTACATACAGATTTATACAGCCACCACTAGCGGGAGCTCACTACATACAGATTTATACAGCCACCACTAGGGGGAGCTCACTACATACAGATTTATACAGCCACCACTAGAGGGAGCTCACTGCATACAGATTTATACAGTCACCACTAGGGGAGCTCACTGCATACAGATTTATATAGCCACCACTAGAGGGAGCGCACTACATACAGATTTATACAGCCACCACTAGAGGGAGCGCACTACATACAGATTTATACAGCCACCACTAGGGGGAGCTCACTACATACAGATTTATACAGCCACCACTAGAGGGAGCTCACTACATACAGATTTATACAGCCACCACTAGAGGGAGCTCACTGCATACAGATTTATACAGTCACCACTAGGGGAGCTCACTGCATACAGATTTATATAGCCACCACTAGAGGGAGCGCACTACATACAGATTTATACAGCCACCACTAGAGGGAGCTCACTACATACAGATTTATACAGCCACCACTAGAGGGAGCTCACTACATACAGATTTATACAGTCACCACTAGGGGGAGCTCACTACATACCGAGTTATACAGCCACCACTAGGGGGAGCTCACTACATACAGAGTTATACAGCCACCACTAGGGGGAGCTCACTACATACAGATTTATACAGCCACCACTAGAGGGAGCTCATTACATACAGATTTATACAGCCACCACTAGAGGGAGCTCACTACATACAGATTTATACAGCCACCACTAGAGGGAGCTCACTACATACAGATTTATACAGCCACCACCAGAGGGAGCTCACTACATACAGATTTATACAGCCGCCACTAGGGAGAGCTTACTACATACAGATTTATACAGCCACCACTAGAGGGAGCTCACTATATACAGATTTATACAGCCACCACTAGAGGGAGCTCACTACATACAGATTTATACAGCCATCACTAGAGGGAGCTCACTATATACAGATTTATACAGCCACCACTAGAGGGAGCTCACTATATACAGATTTATACAGCCACCACTAGAGGGAGCTCACTACAAACAGATTTATACAGCCACCACTAGGTGGAGCTCACTACATACAGATTTATATAGCCACCACTAGAGGGAGCTCACTACATACAGATTTATACAGCCACCACTAGAGGGAGCTCACTAAAGATTTATACAGCCACCACTAGAGGGAGCTCACTACATACAGATTTATACAGCCACCACTAGAGGGAGCTCACTACATACAGATTTATACAGCCACCACTAGAGGGAGCTCACTACATACAGTTTTATACAGCCACCACTAGAGGGAGCTCACTACATACAGATTTATACAGTCACCACTAGAGGGAGCTCATTACATACAGATTTATACAGCCACCACTAGAGGGAGCTCACTACATACAGATTTATACAGCCACCACTAGAGGGAGCTCACTACATACAGATTTATACAGCCACCACTAGAGGGAGCTCACTACATACAGATTTACACAGCCACCACTAGAGGGAGCTTACTACATACAGATTTACACAGCCACCACTAGAGAAGCTCACTTCATACAGATTCATATAGCCACCACTAGAGGGAGCTCACTATATACAGATTTATACAGCCACCACTAGGGGGAGCTCACTTCATACAGATTTATACAGCCACCACTAGGGGGAGCTCACTTCATACAGATTTATACAGTCACCACTAGAGAAGCTCACTGCATACAGATTCATATAGCCACCACTAGGGGGAGCTCACTACATACAGATTTATACAGCCACCACTAGAGGGAGCTCACTACATACAGATTTATACAGCCACCACTAGCGGGAGCTCACTACATACAGATTTATACAGCCACCACTAGGGGGAGCTCACTACATACAGATTTACACAGCCACCACTAGAGGGAGCTCACTGCATACAGATTTATACAGTCACCACTAGGGGAGCTCACTGCATACAGATTTATACAGCCATCACTAGAGGGAGCTCACTACATACAGATTTATACAGTCACCACTAGAGGGAGCTCACTACATACAGATTTATACAGCCACCACTAGAGGGAGCTCACTACATACAGATTTATACAGTCACCACTAGGGGGAGCTCACTACATACAGATTTATACAGCCACCACTAGGGGGAGCTCACTACATACCGAGTTATACAGCCACCACTAGGGGGAGCTCACTACATACAGATTTATACAGCCACCACTAGAGGGAGCTCACTACATACAGATTTATACAGCCACCACTAGAGGGAGCTCCCTACATGCAGATTTATACAGCCACCACTAGAAGGAGCTCACTACATACAGATTTATACAGCCACCACTAGGGGGAGCTCACTACATACAGATTTATACAGCCACCACTAGGGGGAGCTCACTACATACAGATTTATACAGTCACCACTAGAAGTAGCTCACTACATACAGATTTATACAGTCACCACTAGGGGGAGCTCACTACATACAGATTTATACAGTCACCACTAGAGGGAGCTCACTACATACAGATTTATACAGCCACCACTAGGGGGAGCTCACTACATACAGATTTATACAGCCACCACTAGGGGGAGCTCACTACATACAGATTTATACAGTCACCACTAGGGGGAGCTCACTACATACAGATTTATACAGTCACCACTAGAAGTAGCTCACTACATACAGATTTATACAGCCACCACTAGAGGGAGCTCACTACATACAGATTTATACAGTCACCACTAGGGGGAGCTCACTACATACAGATTTATACATCCACCACTAGAGGGAGCTCACTACATACAGATTTATACATCCACCACTAGAGGGAGCTCACTACATACAGATTTATACAGTCACCACTAGAGGGAGCTCACTACATACAGATTTATACAGCCACCACTAGAGGGAGCTCACTACATACAGATTTATACAGCCACCACTAGGGGGAGCTCACTACATACAGATTTATACAGCCACCACTAGGGGGAGCTCACTACATACAGATTTATACAGCCACCACTAGAGGGAGCTCACTACATACAGATTTATACAGCCACCACTAGGGGAGCTCACTACATACAGATTTATACAGCCACCACTAGAGGGAGCTCACTACATACAGATTTATACAGCCACCACTAGAGGGAGCTCACTACATACAGATTTATACAGCCATCACTAGAGGGAGCTCACTATATACAGATTTATACAGTCACCACTAGAGGGAGCTCACTACATACAGATTTATACAGCCACCACTAGAGGGAGCTCACTACATACAGATTTATACAGCCACCACTAGAGGGAGCTCACTACATACAGATTTATACAGCCACCACTAGAGGGAGCTCACTACATACAGATTTATACAGCCACCACTAGAGGGAGCTCACTACATACAGATTTATACAGCCACCACTAGAGGGAGCTCACTACATACAGATTTATACAGCCAGCACTAGAGGGAGCTCACTATATACAGATTTATACAGTCACCACTAGGGGGAGCTCACTACATACAGATTTATACAGCCATCACTAGAAGGAGCTCACTACATACAGATTTATACAGCCACCACTAGAGGGAGCTCACTACATACAGATTTATACAGCCATCACTAGAGGGAGCTCACTACATACAGATTTATACAGCCACCACTAGAGGGAGCTCACTACATACAGATTTATACAGCCATCACTAGAGGGAGCTCACTACATACAGATTTATACAGCCATCACTAGAGGGAGCTCACTATATACAGATTTATACAGCCACCACTAGAGGGAGCTCACTACATACAGATTTATACAGCCACCACTAGAGGGAGCTCACTATATACAGATTTATACAGTCACCACTAGGGGGAGCTCACTACATACAGATTTATACAGCCATCACTAGAAGGAGCTCACTATATACAGATTTATACAGCCACCACTAGAGGGAGCTCACTACATACAGATTTATACAGCCACCACTAGAGGGAGCTCACTACATACAGATTTATACAGCCATCACTAGAGGGAGCTCACTACATACAGATTTATACAGCCACCACTAGAGGGAGCTCACTACATACAGATTTATACAGCCATCACTAGAGGGAGCTCACTACATACAGATTTATACAGCCATCACTAGAGGGAGCTCACTATATACAGATTTATACAGCCACCACTAGAGGGAGCTCACTACATACAGATTTATACAGCCACCACTAGAGGGAGCTCACTATATACAGATTTATACAGTCACCACTAGGGGGAGCTCACTACATACAGATTTATACAGCCATCACTAGAAGGAGCTCACTACATACAGATTTATACAGCCACCACTAGAGGGAGCTCACTACATACAGATTTATACAGCCATCACTAGAGGGAGCTCACTACATACAGATTTATACAGCCACCACTAGAGGGAGCTCACTACATACAGATTTATACAGCCATCACTAGAGGGAGCTCACTACATACAGATTTATACAGCCATCACTAGAGGGAGCTCACTATATACAGATTTATACAGCCACCACTAGAGGGAGCTCACTACATACAGATTTATACAGCCACCACTAGAGGGAGCTCACTACATACAGATTTACACCGCTTTTGAAATTCACATGCAGTTGGCTCCCTCTAGTGGTGGCTTCAGGCACATTGCGCTGCCTGTGTAATTGTCATGTGCCAGGATGGGGGGCGCTGTCGGCTCTCCCTGCCTTGTAAGGTACAGGATGCTGTGTCTGTCATTTCTATAGCTTCCTTCTCTTTTGTCCGCAGATCCTTGAGCCCCGGTTTAACTCTGACACCCTCGCCATGCTCCTAAACATTCCCACCCAGAAGACCCTCCTGCGGAGACATCTAGCCACAAACTTCAGCTTACTGATCGGTCCAGAGGCTCAACAGGAGAAACGCGAGATCATGGACTCCACCACCTACACGGCCCTGTCTACCACCGCCAAAGTCCGGGTATGCTCAGTACCATTCCTCTTACCGAGGGGGCAGAGACCCCCGTGTGATTCTGCTCTCCCCAGACTGGGCTGATTTACACTGTGGCCCTTTTCCTTACAGTTTTAGGGATTTTTTGGTCCTTTGATTGGGTCGCTGGTCCCTAGGATGGGCCATCAGTGGCCTATCATTCCTGGCCTTGTATACCTGGGACAGCGCCGTACATTCTGTAGTGGCTGCACCTGGTACTGCAGATCTTTGCAGCTCAGTGACTTGACCATAGCTGCAGTTCCTGGCATGGCCACTACAGGATGTAAGGCGCTGTGCCAGTGCTCACGGGATCCCCGGAATCGCTGAGTTTTGGGTATTTTTTACTTAGTGGCTGTGATTAATTTCTTTTGTTGTTTCTGCAGCCAAAGAAGCTCGGACTTTCCCACTTCAGTAACCTGCGCAAGAAGAAGTTTGACGACTCCACAGACTTTGTGTGTCCCGTAGACGCCAGCCCACAGAAGAGCGACTTCAAGACCCCCAACAACAGTTCTATCAAAGACGTAGACAAACTGGAGCAGGTGGGCCGACTAATCTGAGGGGGCCTGCATGGGCACGTTCCTCACCCCTCACTGCTGTCTGTGTGTCTCTATCCATCGCCCCATACCCATCATCACCAGCATGGCGCCATCCAGAGACCGACTCTAATATCTCTATGTATCGCCACCCGCGGCCGGAGCGCGGTGGACCCTGATCACTGACACTTTACAGATTTTATACAGAATCTAATTTATCCAAATATATTTATCTCCAGATCATAGATGTAAATACTCGCTGTATAGGAAACGTTACATTGTGAAGACCGACCGGGAAATAAAGAAACCTGATAATGGCTGTATGTGGCCGTGCATCTGCTCCAGAGGGGTCTGGGTACGTAGACGAGCACCGAAACGGCACCCAGGACTGAGCCTAAAGTATTAGGATGTAGTGGCGGCTGTATAAATCTGTATGTAGTGAGCTCCTCCTAGTGGCGGCTGTATAAATCTGTATGTAGTGAGCTCCCTCTAGTGGTGACTGTATAAATCTGTATGTAGTGAGCTCCTCCTAGTGGCGGCTGTATAAATCTGTATGTAGTGAGCTCCCTCTAGTGATGGCTGTATAAATCTGTATGTAGTGAGCTCCCCCTAGTGGTGGCTGTATAAATCTGTATGTAGTGAGCTCCCTCTAGTGGTGACTGTATAAATCTGTATGTAGTGAGCTCCCTCTAGTGGTGACTGTATAAATCTGTATGAAGTGAGCTCCCCCTAGTGGTGGCTATATGAATCTGTATGCAGTGAGCTTCTCTAGTGGTGACTGTATAAATCTGTATGTAGTGAGCTCCCCCTAGTGGTGGCTGTATAAATCTGTATGTAGTGAGCTCCCTCTAGTGGTGGCTGTATAAATCTGTATGTAGTGAGCTCCCTCTAGTGGCGGCTGTATAAATCTGTATGTAGTGAGCTCCCCCTAGTGGTGGCTGTATAAATCTGTATGTAGTGAGCTCCCCCTAGTGGTGGCTGTATAAATCTGTATGTATTGAGCTCCCTCTAGTGGTGACTGTATAAATCTGTATGTAGTGAGCTCCCCCTAGTGGTGGCTGTATAAATCTGTATGCAGTCAGCTCCCCCTAGTGGTGGCTTTATATATCTGTATGTCGTGAGCTCCCTCCAGTGGTGGCTGTATAAATCTGTATGTAGTGAGCTCCCTCTAGTGGTGGCTGTATAAATCTGTATGTAGTGAGCTCCCTCTAGTGGTGGCTGTATAAATCTGTATGTAGTGAGCTCCCTCTAGTGGTGGCTGTATAAATCTGTATGTAGTGAGCTCCCCCTAGTGGTGGCTGTATAAATCTGTATGTAGTGAGCTCCCTCTAGTGGTGACTGTATAAATCTGTATGTAGTGAGCTCCCTCTAGTGGTGGCTGTATAAATCTGTATGTAGTGAGCTCCCCCTAGTGGTGACTGTATAAATCTGTATGCAGTGAGCTCCCTCTAGTGGTGACTGTATATAAATCTGTATGTAGTGAGCTCCCTCTAGTGGTGGCTGTATAAATCTGTATGTAGTGAGCTCCCTCTAGTGGTGACTGTATAAATCTGTATGCAGTGAGCTCCCTCTAGTGGTGGCTGTATATAAATCTGTATGCAGTGAGCTCCCCCTAGTGGTGGCTGTATAAATCTGTATGTAGTGAGCTCCCTCTAGTGGTGACTATATAAATCTGTATGCAGTGAGCTCCCTCTAGTGGTGACTGTATAAATCTGTATGTAGTGAGCTCCCCCTAGTGACGGCTGTATAAATCTGTATGTAGTGAGCTCCCCCTAGTGGCGGCTGTATAAATCTGTATGTAGTGAGCTCCCTCTAGTGGTGGCTGTATAAATCTGTATGTAGTGAGCTCCCTCTAGTGGTGGCTGTATAAATCTGTATGTAGTGAGCTCCCTCTAGTGATGGCTGTATAAATCTGTATGTAGTGAGCTCCCTCTAGTGATGGCTGTATAAATCTGTATGTAGTGAGCTCCCTCTAGTGGTGGCTGTATAAATCTGTATGTAGTGAGCTCCTCCTAGTGGTGGCTGTATAAATCTGTATGCAGTGAGCTCCCTCTAGTGGTGACTGTATAAATCTGTATGTAGTGAGCTCCCTCTAGTGATGGCTGTATAAATCTGTATGTAGTGAGCTCCCTCTAGTGGTGGCTGTATAAATCTGTATGTAGTGATCTCCCCCTAGTGGTGGCTGTATAAATCTGTATGTAGTGAGCTCCCCCTAGTGGCGGCTGTATAAATCTGTATGTAGTGAGCTCCCTCTAGTGGTGGCTGTATAAATCTGTATGTAGTGAGCTCCCTCTAGTGGTGGCTGTATAAATCTGTATGTAGTGAGCTCCCTCTAGTGGTGGCTGTATAAATCTGTATGTAGTGAGCTCCCTCTAGTGATGGCTGTATAAATCTGTATGTAGTGAGCTCCCTCTAGTGATGGCTGTATAAATCTGTATGTAGTGAGCTCCCTCTAGTGGTGGCTGTATAAATCTGTATGTAGTGAGCTCCTCCTAGTGGTGGCTGTATAAATCTGTATGCAGTGAGCTCCCTCTAGTGGTGACTGTATAAATCTGTATGCAGTGAGCTCCCTCTAGTGGTGACTGTATAAATCTGTATGTAGTGAGCTCCCTCTAGTGGTGCCTGTATAAATCTGTATGCAGTGAGCTCCCTCTAGTGGTGGCTGTATAAATCTGTATGTAGTGAGCTCCCTCTAGTGGTGCCTGTATAAATCTGTATGCTGTGAGCTCCCTCTAGTGGTGGCTGTATAAATCTGTATGTAGTGAGCTCCCACTAGTGGTGGCTGTATAAATCTGTATGTAGTGATCTCCCCTAGTGGTGGCTGTATAAATCTGTATGTAGTGAGCTCCCCCTAGTGGTGGCTGTATAAGTCTGTATGTAGTGAGCTCCCTCTAGTGGTGGCTCTATAAATCTGTATGTAGTGAGCTCCCCCTAGTGGCGGCTGTATAAATCTGTATGTCGTGAGCTCCCTCTAGTGGCGGCTGTATAAATCTGTATAAAGTGAGCACCCTCTAGTGGTGGCTGTATAAATCTGTATGTAGTGAGCTCCCTCTAGTGGCGGCTGTATAAATCTGTATGTAGTGAGCTCCTTCTAGTGGTGGCTGTATAAATCTGTACGTAGTGAGCTCCCTCTAGTGATGGCTGTATAAATCTGTATGTAGTGAGCTCCCTCTAGTGGTGGCTGTATAAATCTGTATGTAGTGATCTCCCCCTAGTGGTGGCTGTATAAATCTGTATGTAGTGAGCTCCCTCTAGTGGTGGCTGTATAAATCTGTATGTAGTGAGCTCCCTCTAGTGATGGCTGTATAAATCTGTATGTAGTGAGCTCCCTCTAGTGGTGGCTGTATAAATCTGTATGTAGTGATCTCCCCCTAGTGGTGACTGTATAAATCTGTATGTAGTGAGCTCCCTCTAGTGGTGGCTGTATAAATCTGTATGTAGTGAGCTCCCCCTAGTGGTAACCTTATAAAACTGTATGTAGTGAGCTCCCCCTAGTGGTGGCTGTATAAATCTGTATGTAATGAGCTCCCTCTAGTGGTGGCTCTATAAATCTGTATGTCTTGAGCTCCCTCTAGTGGTGGCTGTATAAATCTGTATGTAGTGAGCTCCCTCTAGTGGTGACTGTATAAATCTGTATAAAGTGAGCACCCTCTAGTGGTGGCTGTATAAATCTGTATGTAGTGAGCTCCCTCTAGTGGCGGCTGTATAAATCTGTATGTAGTGAGCTCCTTCTAGTGGTGGCTGTATAAATCTGTACGTAGTGAGCTCCCTCTAGTGATGGCTGTATAAATCTGTATGTAGTGAGCTCCCTCTAGTGGTGGCTGTATAAATCTGTATGTAGTGATCTCCCCCTAGTGGTGGCTGTATAAATCTGTATGTAGTGAGCTCCCTCTAGTGGTGGCTGTATAAATCTGTATGTAGTGAGCTCCCTCTAGTGATGGCTGTATAAATCTGTATGTAGTGAGCTCCCTCTAGTGGTGGCTGTATAAATCTGTATGTAGTGATCTCCCCCTAGTGGTGACTGTATAAATCTGTATGTAGTGAGCTCCCTCTAGTGGTGGCTGTATAAATCTGTATGTAGTGAGCTCCCCCTAGTGGTAACCTTATAAAACTGTATGTAGTGAGCTCCCCCTAGTGGTGGCTGTATAAATCTGTATGTAATGAGCTCCCTCTAGTGGTGGCTCTATAAATCTGTATGTCTTGAGCTCCCTCTAGTGGTGGCTGTATAAATCTGTATGTAGTGAGCTCCCCCTAGTGGTGGCTGTATAAATCTGTATGTAGTGAGCTCCCCCTAGTGGTGGCTGTATAAATCTGTATGTAGTGAGCTCCCCCTAGTGGTGGCTGTATAAATCTGTATGTAGTGAGCTCCCCCTAGTGGTGGCTGTATAAATCTGTATGTAGTGAGCTCCCACTAGTGATGACTGTATAAATTTATATGTAGTGAGCTCCCTCTAGTGGTGGCTGTATAAATCTGTATGTAGTGCGCTCCCCCTAGTGGTGGCTGTATAAATCTGTATGTAGTGAGCTCCCTCTAGTGGTAACCTTATAAATCTGTATGTAGTGAGCTCCCCCTAGTGGTGGCTGTATAAATCTGTATGTAGTGAGCTCCCTCTAGTGGTGGCTGTATAAATCTGTATGTAGTGCGCTCCCCCTAGTGGTGGCTGTATAAATCTGTATGTAGTGAGCTCCCTCTAGTGGTAACCTTATAAATCTGTATGTAGTGAGCTCCCCCTAGTGGTGGCTGTATAAATCTGTATGTAGTGAGCTCCCCCTAGTGGTGGCTGTATAAATCTGTATGTAGTGAGGTCCCCCTAGTGGTGGCTGTATAAATCTGTATGTAGTGCGCTCCCCCTAGTGGTGGCTGTATAAATCTGTATGTAGTGAGCTCCCTCTAGTGGTGGCTGTATAAATCTGTATGTAGTGAGCTCCCTCTAGTGGTGGCTGTATAAATCTGTGTGTAGTGAGCTTCCTCTAGTGGTGGCTGTATAAATCTGTATATAGTGACCTCCCACTAGTGGTGGCTGTATAAATCTGTATGTCGTGAGCTCCCTCTAGTGGTGGCTCTATAAATCTGTATGTCTTGAGCTCCCTCTAGTGGTGGCTGTATAAATCTGTATGTAGTGAGCTCCCTCTAGTGGTGGCTGTATAAATCTGTATGTAGTGAGCTCCCCCTAGTGGTGACTGTATAAATCTGTATGTAGTGAGCTCCCTCTAGTGGTGGCTGTATAAATCTGTCTATAGTGACCTCCCCCTAGTGGTGGCTCTATAAATCTGTATGTCTTGAGCTCCCTCTAGTGGTGGCTGTATAAATCTGTATGTAGTGAGCTCCCTCTAGTGGTGGCTGTATAAATCTGTCTATAGTGACCTCCCCCTAGTGGTGGCTCTATAAATCTGTATGTCTTGAGCTCCCTCTAGTGGTGGCTGTATAAATCTGTATATAGTGAGCTCCCTGTAGTGGTGGCTGTATAAATCTGTATGTAGTGAGCTCCCTCTAGTGGTGGCTGTATAAATCTGTATGTAGTGAGCTCCTTCTAGTGGTGGCTGTATAAATCTGTATATAGTGAGCTCCCAGTAGTGGTGGCTGTATAAATCTGTATGTAGTGAGCTCCCTCTAGTGGTGGCTGTATAAATCTGTATGTAGTGAGCTCCCTCTAGTGGTGGATGTATAAATCTGTATGTAGTGAGCTCCCTCTAGTGGTGGCCACAGCCTGATTACATTTTATGAAGTAACTCTGACTGTGTGAAGTTAAAGGGGTTTTCCCGCGAACAAATGTTCATTTCAATCAATAGATCTTGGAATAATAATAATTTCCACATTTGGATGTGTTTAGATACAATGTTCCTGTGCTGAGATAATCTTATAAATGTGCCCCTGCTGTGTACTGTGTAATGACTGTGTCTCAGGAACATAGTCTGATCATACCACAGCTCCTGGGCAGGGGAGGAAGCAAAAGAGTATACAGACAGGACAGCAGGAGAGTATACAGACAGGACAGCAGGAGAGGACGCAGGAGAGTACACAGACAGGACAGCAGGGGAGGACGCAGGAGAGTATACAGACAGGACAGCAGGGGAGTATACAGACAGGACAGCAGGGGATGACGCAGGAGAGTATACAGACAGGACAGCACGGGAGGACGCAGGAGAGTATACAGACAGGACAGCAGGAGAGTATACAGACAGGTCAGCAGGGGAGGACGCAGGAGAGTATACAGACAGGACAGCAGGGGAGGACGCAGGAGAGTATACAGACAGGACAGCAGGGGAGGACGCAGGAGAGTATACAGGCAGGGGAGGACGCAGGAGAGTATACAGACAGGACAGCAGGGGGTCATAAGCTGATTCTTTCTTTGACGTAAAACATTGTTCATAAATAGGCAGGGAAATGTTTTACCTCACAGAAAGAATCAGCTGTGACCCCCTGCTGTCCTGTCTGTATACTCTCCTGCGTCCTCCCCTGCTGTCCTGTCTGTATACTCTCCTGCGTCCTCCCCTGCTGTCCTGTCTGTATACTCTCCTGCGTCCTCCCCTGCTGTCCTGTCTGTATACTCTCCTGCATCCTCCCCCGCTGTCCTGTCTGTATACTCTCCTGCGTCCTCCCCCTGCTGTCCTGTCTGTATACTCTCCTGCGTCCTCCCCCACTGTCCTGTCTGTATACTCTTTTGCTTCCTCCCCTGCTGTCCTGTCTGTAGACTCTCCTGCGTCCTCACCTGCTGTCCTGTCTGTAGACTCTCCTGCGTCCTCCCCCGCTGTCCTGGCTGTAGACTCTCCTGCGTCCTCCCCCGCTGTCCTGGCTGTAGACTCTCCTGCGTCCTCCCCCGCTGTCCTGGCTGTAGACTCTCCTGCGTCCTCCCCCGCTGTCCTGTCTGTAGACTCTCCTGCGTCCTCCCCCGCTGTCCTGTCTGTATACTCTCCTGCGTCCTCCCCCCGCTGTCCTGTCTGTATACTCTCCTGCGTCCTCCCCCGCTGTCCTGTCTGTATACTCTTTTGCTTCCTCCCCCGCTGTCCTGTCTGTATACTCTTTTGCTTCCTCCCCTGCTGTCCTATCTGTATACTCTCCTGCGTCCTCACCTGCTGTCCTGTCTGTATACTCTCCTGCGTCCTCACCTGCTGTCCTGTCTGTATACTCTCCTGCGTCCTCCCCCGCTGTCCTGGCTGTAGACTCTCCTGCGTCCTCCCCCGCTGTCCTGGCTGTAGACTCTCCTGCGTCCTCCCCCGCTGTCCTGGCTGTAGACTCTCCTGCGTCCTCCCCCGCTGTCCTCTCTGTATACTCTCCTGCGTCCTCCCCCGCTGTCCTCTCTGTATACTCTCCTGCGTCCTCCCCCGCTGTCCTGTCTGTATACTCTCCTGCTGTCCTGTCTGTAGACTCTCCTGCGTCCTCCCCTGCTGTCATGTCTGTATACTCTTTTGCTTCCCCCTCTGCCCAGGAGATGTGGTATGATCAGACCATGTTCCTGTACGGTCAGACACAGCCATTACACAGTACACAGCAGGGGCACATTTATCAGATTATCTCAGCACAGGAACATTATATTTAATCACATCCAATTGTGGAAATTATTATTATTCCAAGATCAATTGATTAAAATGAACTTTTGTTGGTGGGAAAACCTCTTTTGAGCAGAGGATTTGGAGCTCTGTGTCATGCAGACGAGCAGTTCTCGCCCCTCTGTAGCTTCTTTCCACCTCGGAGAAGAGATGAGGCTCCTGCGTTGGAGAATTAGCTGTTGTAATGCACAATTCCTAGAGATGAGGACGGTGTTTCCAGTGGCCATGTCCGTATTCTGTGGCCGCCTGACATGATCCCGGGAACCTCCTCCTATCCTGGATAATCTGTACGGGCCGCGGAGAGGCCGGCAGAAGGGGTTCACGGCTCCTGTCCTGCGTATTGATCAATGGCTGTTGTAACCCGACAACAACGCGACACGTGAAGATTCATTGTAAAACGGCCAATTAGTGATGATGCGTCCAACACAGAAGCGGCTATGAAAGGAGAATATTTGTAGCCACATGTGACTAATGGACCAAAAACTAAACCTCTGCGCTATATGGACGTCTCTGGCCGCGGTTACCGGCAGCGTCGGAGCATTAACATCACTTCTGCTTGTTCAGTCATCCCCATCGCTAACACGTCCGTCCTCTGTCCCTTGACTTACACGGCGGCTGTTGTTGGGATGATGGCTACTGCTATCCCCCAAACATTCAGAGTCTGGAGGCGACTGCGCCCATCATCCTAACACGAGCCCTGCACTAATCATACGCATGCAATACCACAGTACACCACAGGATGGCATTGCGGAGTAATGGGAAATACCTGCCACCGGATGGGGTCGTGGACACTGTGTGCTGCATGCTGCGTTACTGTTGCAGTTTGTGACATTTCTGTTTTCCTCCATATTTACGAGGTCACTGATTTTACAGATGGTGCATTCAGAGGGGATGGTAAAGCAGATAGGGGCTTTCTCTGAAGGCATTAATAACCTCACCGTAAGTATCACACTCTATTACCTCCTACCAAAGTGCGTAAATTATAGAGGGTCTCTGATAGGTCAGTGCCTTATATACAGTGCAGCCGCGTAACCCCCTCGTGTACATTGTGTCCGCTCACCCTAGATACGGTGCAGCCGCGTAACCCCCTCGTGTATGTCGTATCCACACACTCTAGATACGGTGCAGCTGCGTAACCCCCTCGTGTATGTCGTATCCACACACTCTAGATACGGTGCAGCTGCGTAACCCCCTCGTGTATGTCGTATCCACACACCCTAGATACGGTGCAGCTGCGTAACCCCCTCGTGTATGTCGTATCCACACACTCTAGATACGGTGCAGCCGCGTAACCCCCTCGTGTACATTGTATCCACACACTCTAGATACGGTGCAGCCGCGTAACCCCCTCGTGTATGTCGTATCCACACACTCTAGATACGGTGCAGCCGCGTAACCCCCTCGTGTATGTCGTATCCACACACTCTAGATACGGTGCAGCCGCGTAACCCCCTCGTGTATGTCGTATCCACACACTCTAGATACGGTGCAGCCGCGTAACCCCCTCGTGTATGTCGTATCCACACACTCTAGATACGGTGCAGCCGCGTAACCCCCTCGTGTATGTCGTATCCACACACTCTAGATACGGTGCAGCCGCGTAACCCCCTCGTGTATGTCGTATCCACACACTCTAGATACGGTGCAGCCGCGTAACCCCCTCGTGTATGTCGTATCCACACACTCTAGATACGGTGCAGCCGCGTAACCCCCTCGTGTATGTCGTATCCACACACTCTAGATACGGTGCAGCCGCGTAACCCCCTCGTGTATGTCGTATCCACACACTCTAGATACGGTGCAGCCGCGTAACCCCCTCGTGTATGTCGTATCCACACACTCTAGATACGGTGCAGCCGCGTAACCCCCTCGTGTATGTCGTATCCACACACTCTAGATACGGTGCAGCCGCGTAACCCCCTCGTGTATGTCGTATCCACACACTCTAGATACGGTGCAGCCGCGTAACCCCCTCGTGTATGTCGTATCCACACACTCTAGATACGGTGCAGCCGCGTAACCCCCTCGTGTATGTCGTATCCACACACTCTAGATACGGTGCAGCCGCGTAACCCCCTCGTGTATGTCGTATCCACACACTCTAGATACGGTGCAGCCGCGTAACCCCCTCGTGTATGTCGTATCCACACACCCTAGATACGGTGCAGCCGCGTAACCCCCTCGTGTATGTCGTATCCACACACCCTAGATACGGTGCAGCCGCGTAGCCCCCTCGTGTATGTCGTATCCACACACTCTAGATACGGTGCAGCCGCGTAACCCCCTCGTGTATGTCGTATCCACACACTCTAGATACGGTGCAGCCGCGTAACCCCCTCGTGTATGTCGTATCCACACACTCTAGATACGGTGCAGCCGCGTAACCCCCTCGTGTACATTGTGTCCGCTCACCCTAGATACGGTGCAGCCGCGTAACCCCCTCGTGTATGTCGTATCCACACACTCTAGATACGGTGCAGCTGCGTAACCCCCTCGTGTATGTCGTATCCACACACTCTAGATACGGTGCAGCCGCGTAACCCCCTCGTGTATATTGTGTCCGCTCACCCTTGATACGGTGCAGCCGCGTAACCCCTTCGTGTATGTCGTATCCACACACTCTAGATACGGTGCAGCCGCGTAACCCCCTCGTGTACGTTGTATCCACACACCCTAGATACGGTGCAGCCGCGTAACCCCCTCATGTACGTCGTATCCACACACTCAAGATACGGTGCAGCCGCGTAACCCCCTCGTGTACATTGTGTCCGCTCACCCTAGATACGGTGCAGCCGCGTAACCCCCTCGTGTATGTCGTATCCACACACTCTAGATACGGTGCAGCCGCGTAACCCCCTCGTGTACATTGTGTCCGCTCACCCTAGATACGGTGCAGCCGCGTAACCCCCTCGTGTATGTCGTATCCACACACTCTAGATACGGTGCAGCCGCGTAACCCCCTCGTGTACATTGTGTCCGCTCACCCTAGATACGGTGCAGCCGCGTAACCCCCTCGTGTACATTGTGTCCGCTCACCCTAGATACGGTGCAGCCGCGTAACCCCCTCGTGTATGTCGTATCCACACACTCTAGATACGGTGCAGCTGCGTAACCCCCTCGTGTATGTCGTATCCACACACTCTAGATACGGTGCAGCTGCGTAACCCCCTCGTGTACATTGTGTCCGCTCACCCTTGATACGGTGCAGCCGCGTAACCCCCTCGTGTATGTCGTATCCACACACTCTAGATACGGTGCAGCTGCGTAACCCCCTCGTGTATGTCGTATCCACACACTCTAGATACGGTGCAGCTGCGTAACCCCCTCGTGTATGTCGTATCCACACACTCTAGATACGGTGCAGCCGCGTAACCCCCTCGTGTATGTCGTATCCACACACTCTAGATACGGTGCAGCCGCGTAACCCCCTCGTGTATGTCGTATCCACACACCCTAGATACGGTGCAGCCGCGTAACCCCCTCGTGTATGTCGTATCCACACACCCTAGATACGGTGCAGCCGCGTAACCCCCTCGTGTATGTCGTATCCACACACTCTAGATACGGTGCAGCCGCGTAACCCCCTCGTGTATGTCGTATCCACACACTCTAGATACGGTGCAGCCGCGTAACCCCCTCGTGTATGTCGTATCCACACACTCTAGATACGGTGCAGCCGCGTAACCCCCTCGTGTATGTCGTATCCACACACTCTAGATACGGTGCAGCCGCGTAACCCCCTCGTGTATGTCGTATCCACACACTCTAGATACGGTGCAGCCGCGTAACCCCCTCGTGTATGTCGTATCCACACACTCTAGATACGGTGCAGCCGCGTAACCCCCTCGTGTATGTCGTATCCACACACTCTAGATACGGTGCAGCCGCGTAACCCCCTCGTGTATGTCGTATCCACACACTCTAGATACGGTGCAGCCGCGTAACCCCCTCGTGTATGTCGTATCCACACACTCTAGATACGGTGCAGCCGCGTAACCCCCTCGTGTATGTCGTATCCACACACTCTAGATACGGTGCAGCCGCGTAACCCCCTCGTGTATGTCGTATCCACACACTCTAGATACGGTGCAGCCGCGTAACCCCCTCGTGTATGTCGTATCCACACACCCTAGATACGGTGCAGCCGCGTAACCCCCTCGTGTATGTCGTATCCACACACTCTAGATACGGTGCAGCCACGTAACCCCCTCGTGTATGTCGTATCCACACACCCTAGATACGGTGCAGCCACGTAGCCCCCTCGTGTATGTCGTATCCACACACCCTAGATACGGTGCAGCCACGTAGCCCCCTCGTGTATGTCGTATCCACACACCCTAGATACGGTGCAGCCGCGTAACCCCCTCGTGTATGTCGTATCCACACACTCTAGATACGGTGCAGCCGCGTAACCCCCTCGTGTATGTCGTATCCACACACTCTAGATACGGTGCAGCCGCGTAACCCCCTCGTGTATGTCGTATCCACACACTCTAGATACGGTGCAGCCGCGTAACCCCCTCGTGTATGTCGTATCCACACACCCTAGATACGGTGCAGCCGCGTAACCCCCTCGTGTATGTCGTATCCACACACTCTAGATACGGTGCAGCCACGTAACCCCCTCGTGTATGTCGTATCCACACACCCTAGATACGGTGCAGCCACGTAGCCCCCTCGTGTATGTCGTATCCACACACCCTAGATACGGTGCAGCCACGTAGCCCCCTCGTGTATGTCGTATCCACACACCCTAGATACGGTGCAGCCGCGTAACCCCCTCGTGTATGTCGTATCCACACACCCTAGATACGGTGCAGCCACGTAACCCCCTCGTGTATGTCGTATCCACACACTCTAGATACGGTGCAGCCACGTAACCCCCTCGTGTATGTCGTATCCACACACCCTAGATACGGTGCAGCCACGTAGCCCCCTCGTGTATGTCGTATCCACACACTCTAGATACGGTGCAGCTGCGTAACCCCCTCGTGTATGTTGTGGCCACTCACCCTAGATACAGTGCAGCGGTGTAACTCCCTCATATACATTGTATCCACACCCCCTATGTTCAGTTAAGCCGTATAACCCCCTTGTGTACATTGCATCTGAACACCCTATGTACAGTGCAGCCGCGCAAGTCTCTTGTGCACTTTGCATCCACATATTCTATATACAGTGCGGTCAGACAACCCCTCGTGTACGTTGCATCCCAACACCCTATATACAGTGCAGCCACAAATTGATATATTGTGCAAGGTGCATCTGCACTCCCCTATATACAGTCTCATGTATGGTCCATCTGTGCACCCTATATACAGTGCAGCCACAAATTGATATATTGTGCAAGGTGCATCTGCACTCCCCTATATACAGTCTCATGTATGGTACATCTGTGCACCCTATATACAGTGCAGCCACAAATTGATATATTGTGCAAGGTGCATCTGCACTCCCCTATATACAGTCTCATGTATGGTACATCTGTGCACCCTATATACAGTGCAGCCACAAATTGATATATTGTGCAAGGTGCATCTGCACTCCCCTATATACAGTCTCATGTATGGTACATCTGTGCACCCTATATACAGTGCAGCCACAAATTGATATATTGTGCAAGGTGCATCTGCACTCCCCTATATACAGTCTCATGTATGGTACATCTGTGCACCCTATATACAGTGCAGCCACAAATTGATATATTGTGCAAGGTGCATCTGCACTCCCCTATATACAGTCTCATGTATGGTACATCTGTGCACCCTATATACAGTGCAGCCACAAATTGATATATTGTGCAAGGTGCATCTGCACTCCCCTATATACAGTCTCATGTATGGTACATCTGTGCACCCTATATACAGTGCAGCCACAAATTGATATATTGTGCAAGGTGCATCTGCACTCCCCTATATACAGTCTCATGTATGGTACATCTGTGCACCCTATATACAGTGCAGCCACAAATTGATATATTGTGCAAGGTGCATCTGCACTCCCCTATATACAGTCTCATGTATGGTACATCTGTGCACCCTATATACAGTGCAGCCACAAATTGATATATTGTGCAAGGTGCATCTGCACTCCCCTATATACAGTCTCATGTATGGTACATCTGTGCACCCTATATACAGTGCAGCCACATGTGATTGTAGCGTTTGGGGGTTTAATGATTTTGCTGTTTTGGGGGTTTTTCCCCATCGAGTTCCCCTAGCCCGCGCCCGATCTGCGGTATAATCTGTCCTGATTCGCATTAATAATCTTCAGATCTGGTTAATTTCCAATATATTTTCCACATATTTGGTAAAATCCCATCCGCTTTGCTGCTGCTGCTATAATTCTCTGCGCTGTGTGAACACTCCCCACCAGTAGCGGCAGGACAGGCCGCGCTTTATAGGGGTACACGACGCATCTGCTTCCGCCTGCGGCGGCGGCGGACACTTGATGCGCGCGGGCGCTCGTGTATCGCCTCCTCCACATGGGATTGCTGCTCTTACACCCCTGCGTATCATTTATGGCTCCCTGCAGAACTACAACTCCCAGCATGTCCTGCACCGCTCTAGTGAAAATTCACAGGTAACCCTAAATGCATGTCCCTGGGGATGATGGGACCCCCGACGGCCTGTTCTCTTCATCACCATACTGACTGTTTCCATTTCAGAACATGCTCAGTCAGGACGAAATCCTCAATAACTACAGGCTTCTATCCAGCTATGACTCCTGGAGATAGCGCTGCGGAGCGACCATGAGGAACGGGAGCCACGACCGGACTAACAATCCCCATCATGTGTTATTTATTACGGATCACGCACGACCATGCTGAACATCCCTTTTGGGGGGGGAATATGACTAAAGGGTGTATATATATTTTTTTTTAAAGTTTATAAAAAATTAATATAAAAATATTCTGTGCCAACATGTATATAGCGGTGTAAGGTTTTACTGTGGTGGTTTTTAATAATTTTTTTTATATATATATATATATATATATATTAAAAAGGGGGAGTTCACTTTTACCAACCAGTGTTAAAGGGCTGAGAATATTCACGATGGCTCCTTTTTTTTTTTCCCTTAAGCAGCGCCACTTTTATCCTCAGTCTCATTCAGTTGGCTGCAATACCAGGCTCGGCCTACAGGCAGGAGTGGCGCTGTTTTAGGAGTAAGTAGCCATGTGTATCCTTCTTTAAAAGAGGTGACGACAACCCCCATCCGCGACGTCTGAGGTCACATATGTTGAGCAGAACAGTCTGATGTTAATGACTAATTAAAAGTGAACTTCCCCTTTAAGTGGAAGATAGTTTGCTTTGTCTCTTCAGTATTATCTGTATTTGCTGCTGTATGAGATTATGAAAACCTCTTGTAAAATCGCTAAATAAACTCTATGCATTAAGAAGAAATGGGGGGGAAAAAAAAATGTCAAACTTTTTCAACAGAAGCTTTTGCATTCACAGCTCACCTCCACCTCTCTGCCATAAAGGATAGTAGGCGATGGCACAGCTTATCTCTTCTCACTCTCCGCATAATGACTACAGCACAAGTTAAAAGCATGGTACTCTATAAATATGAATTCTATGGTAGATCACATAGGACCCACTATTCACAATAGGTGTTGGGCACAGTTCACCTCCTCCCTCTCTCTGCACAAGTCACAGAGCATGCCCACAATACTCTCCCATCGAAGACCTATTGCATCACTGATCAATGTGGCTGCTATAAAGCAAACCTCTAAATGCCATTAGTTGTTTCAACTCAGGGAATAAGTCCGCCCCAATAATCCTGTAAAGAAATTAGAATAAAGAAACAAAAATGCATCTGGATTTACTTATAAATGAAGATAAATCCTCTTTAACGGTGGCAAAACTGAAATACCACTTGGTGCAACAAATAAGTTTACAGATGAAGTTTAATTATCTAAACCAGTTCTGATGACAATTACTAGAATAAAAGATGGACAAAATGTTACATTCTCAAATGTGAAGTGATAGAATGCACAGGTATCATGAAACATCTTACAAAGAAATATTGATCCTTAGTTGGTTCTTTTTCTATAATTCACAGCTTGATAGACGGTATTTCAGTGTATCACAATTTCAGATTCTTCAATGCAAAAAGAAAAATGCAACTATTAGGGTACCGTAATGGGGTCAACAAGCACCCCATGTACAGCTTCATAATAGATATAGCACAAATAGATAAATTATGACTGCAGGAAATAACTACTTATTGTAGTCTAGTGGTCTCTAAATTTGTAAAACTCCAGCTGCTCAACTCTACAGACGGTCCAGTGTGTAGAAAAGCTTAAACTCCTGTCGGCTGTCAGTGCCTGTTTGGAGTTGTAGTTTTGCAAAAGCTGAAAAGCAGCAGTATGTAGACCACAGCTTTAGTAACTGTCAAGATGTCATGTTAAAGTTAGTATTTGTTTTATCACTTCCCCTCTATAAGAAATATAAAGTGAACAGCAAAAATATCACATCCTCCCTACTAAAATAGACTTGTATCCCTTACAAAAAGTTTACAATTAATGGATTCTCTCGTCAGTCTACACGTATTGCATGCGATGGAGCCAATCTGTGATCCTCAGGGATTAATTTGCAACACAGAAATCCCCTTTAAATGAGCACTCCAGGTAAACCGGACACATGGTGTTATGCCTATTGCGGGGCCTAAGTCAGTGAAATTTTAGGCACTGCCCTAGGAAGACCACGGAGACTTTTTTTTTTTTACAATTTGCAACACTTTTGCAAATAGCGACTTTTTATCAAAGTCAATAATAAATGTATCACTTGGCAAATGTTTGAGTGGGCGTGGTTTACTGTGAGGGGTGTGGCTAAGGACAATCTGACCGATTTATTAAGTTTAAAGCCAAAAAATAATGCAAATTTTGGCACAAATCTTCCGCTGCTCCGAGCACCAAATGCACCAAATATAAAAGGTGTGCATTTATTAATACATTTGTGCCAATTTACTCCAACTATATATTATTTTACATTGGTTTAGAGTTGCAGTTGCAAAATCCTACAGTCACCCCCCCCCCCCCCCCACACAAGATGTGGGCAAATGGCGGAAAAACATGGCTGCACGACCTCGGTCATCGTGTACGGGAACATACCTGACAGCAGCAAGAGTAAAAAATATTTTGGAGGAGAATCACAAGATCAGGTCCAGGCATTGAGGGTTGTAGTCTGGTAGGCACAACACCCCCTGCTGGATATTGAATGGGTGGTCCCGGAGGACGTAGAGACCCTCTGTACATCCGACATTCATCCAGATCCAGTCGTCCTTCCAGCATTGATCTGCAGTCAGTCTTAGTAGGAGAATCTCCGGTCCTCGGGGTACCCGAGCTTGGTCAGGTTGTCCTGACATGCAAACTGGATCATAGGTGGGGGGCCGCACATGAGCACCAGGGGGTTGTCTGAAGGGGGAGGCAGATGCTTCTTTATCATATCGGCCGTGACAAAGCCGCTTCCGTGCTTCCAACCTGGATGCAATGCAAAAAAAAATAACGAATGTCAGACCACCAGAAGCCACGACCCCCGGGATGGCTGTTCCTCACCCGTCCTGCCTTGCAGCTTTGCCATTCCATTAATGGGGCACAACGCTGAATCTGTGCCCCATACACTCTCAGAATAAGCGGGGGTCCTCGAGAAGAATCCTAGGGATATGTGATGACTAGTGCTGAGCATTCCGGTACTGAAATATCGGGTATCGACCGATATTCGTGGTATCGGTGTTCCGATACTTTTAGAATGCTGGAATCGGAAGTTCCCATAATGCCTGCGCTCTGCAGAGTCTCTGAAGGATGACAAGCTGGATGGCAGCGCTCGGCTTACTGTACTTGTCATTTAGTGTTAAAGGATTTATTAAAAAATATAATAGTGTTTTCATGCACCGTCTCTTTAAAAAAGCCGGCCGGCAATTCATCAGCGGTACCCGACAATTTATAACAGAAAGAATAGAGCATCACACATAGATTAGATAGATAGAAACATGTCAGTCACATATATATGAAGTACAGTGACAGTGTTGATTACTGTACTTGTCATTTAGTGTTAAAATAAAGGATTTATTAAAAAAAAAATTGGCGTGGGGTTCCCCTTAATTTTAGTCTCTAGCGGAGGTTAAGCAGACGGCTGGGGCAGATGTTTGAAGCCTAGGAAGGGGGTAATACCCACGGAGCTTCCCAGGCTACTAATATCAGCCCCCAGCTGAATACCTAGCCTTTACTAGCTATTAAAATGGGGACCCCCCCCCCCCAAAAAAAAAAATGACGTGGGGTCCCCCCTATTTTAATAGCTAGCAAAGGTTAGGCAGACAGCTGGGGGCTGATATTAATAGCCCAGGAAGGGTGCCATGAATATTGGCCCCCTCCCAGGCTAGAAACACCAGCCGTCAGCCGCCCCAGAAATGGCGCATCCATAGGATGCGCCAATTCTGGCACTTAGCCTCGCTCTTCCCACTGCCCTGTAGCGGTGGCAGTGGGGTAATATGGTTGGGGTTGATGTCAGCTTATAATGCCAGCTGACATCAAGCCCAGGTTAGTAATGGAGAGGAGTCTATAAGACACCCCCATTACTCACCCCATAGTCAAAGTTAAAAAAAACACAAACACCCAGAATAAAGTCCTTTAATTGAAATAAAGACACAATTCTTTATTGTTCTAAATTAAACCATACTTACCATCACGCCCATTCCAGCTGAAGCCAACGATCTCCTGCAATAAAAGAAAAATAATAAACCAACCTCATCCTTACCTTTCCATGGTTCCCAGGACGGTTCCAGCTCTGCTACATTCACATGACAGGCTGGATCGCTGCAGAAAGCTTCCATCCAGCCTGTCATCCCGCAGACACTGAGAAGCGCAGGCATGCCGCTGCTGAATTGCCGGCTTTTCATGTTTCACTGTGAGCACTGTTCCCATCGATTTGGGCAACCACCTCCCCCAATACATTCTACATTATTCTTAGTTGTTTTCCTTCATGTAGAATAAACCTACAAGGAAAGAAAGGGTTTATTTTTATTCTGATATTTCTGTCCCATTGACTTGCATTGGTTTCCGGTATCGGAATCGGCGATATCCAATATTTTTTGGGTATCGGTCCGATCCAATCCGATCCGATTTTTCCCGATATCGGAAGATATCGCTCAACACTAGTCATGACTTACTGAGATGAAAATTGTCCTTTATACTAAACGTCTCCGTATAAACACCCACATATCGTGCAGTATACGTCTACTAACCGGAGAGCGTATGGGCGATAGATGGGCCCAAATAGAGGGGCGAGAAGACACTCCGTTACCTGTGACGGCCATTGTGATCAGAGGGAGCAGATAAAGTGCTCATGCTGCGTTACCGGCCCGTCTAGCCCAATAACTGGAGGCCGGTTCCCAACGATGCCCTGTACTGATAAAACACAGGAGCGACCCCTTTGGGGGCGTTTCAGGTAATTATAGTCAGAGGCGCAAACTGAAGAGCATTAAGGACCCCAACTATCTGGTGTCTCATGGCAGAGCGGCCCCTGGACCACCATACACCAGCCTCCGGGTCTGATAGCCCCTCTACCCCCGGATATAGGGGCCAGTATACAAGTTACACAGGTGAGTTACCTTGTGGCGGACGGTCCAGAGTGTAGAAAAGCTTAAACTGCTCGGGATGAGACTTCACGACAGATTCCAGCTCTGATCGAACTAAAATGTCTTCTTCAGTCTAAAGAACAGAAACACCAGATCCATCATCTCCGAGAGATCTGCACCTGCTTCCTTCTCCATGTCTGGGATCTACTCCTCCTCCATATCTGGGATCTATGCCTCCTCCTCCTCCATATCTGGGGTCTACTCCTCCATGTGTGGGGTCTACTCCACATCTGGGGTCCATGCCGTCTCCTCCTCCTCCATATCTAGGATCTACTCCTCCTCCTCCTCCATAGCTAAGATCTACTCCTCCAAGTCTGGCATCTATTCCTCCATATCTGAGATCTACTCCTCCATATCTGAGGTCTACTCCTCCTCCTCCTCCATATCTGGGATCTACTCCTCCATATCTGAGGTCTACTCCTCCTCCTCCTCCTCCATATCTGGGATCTACTCCTTCATATCTGGAGTCTATTCCTCTTCCTCCTCCATATTTGGAGTCTATTCCTCCATGTCTGGGTTCTACTCCTCCTTCATATCTGGGATTTACTCCTCCTCCTCATCCTCCATATCTGGTATCTATGCCTCCTCCATGTACTCCATATCTGGGATCTATGCCTCCTCCATGTACTCCATATCTGGGGTCTATGCCTCGTCCTCCATATCTGGGGTTTATGCCTCGTCCTCCATATCTGGGGTCTATGCCTCCTCCTCCATATCTGGGGTCTATGCCTCCTCCTCCATATCTGGGGTCTATGCCTCCTCCTCCATATCTGGGGTCTATGCCTCCTCCTCCATATCTGGGGTCTATGCCTCCTCCTCCATATCTGGGGTCTATGCCTCCTCCTCCATATCTGGGGTCTATGCCTCATCCTCCATATCTGAGGTCTATGCCTCGTCCTCCATATCTGAGGTCTATGCCTCGTCCTCCATATCTGAGGTCTATGCCTCGTCCTCCATATCTGAGGTCTATGCCTCGTCCTCCATATCTGGGGTCTACTACTCCATATCTGGGATCTATTCCTCTTCCTCCATATCTGGGGTCTATTCCTCCTTCTCCATATCTGGGATCTACTCCTCCATATCTGGGATCTACTCCTCCATATCTAGGGCATATGCCTCTTCCTCCATATCTGGGATCCACTCATCCATATCTGGGATCTATTCCTCCTCATCCTCCATATCTGGGATCTACTCCTCCATATCTAGGGCATATGCCTCTTCCTCCATATCTGGGATCCACTCATCCATATCTGGGATCTATTCCTCCTCATCCTCCATATCTGGGATCTACTCCATCATATCTAGGGCATATGCCTCTTCCTCCATATCTGGGATCTATTCCTCCTCCTATCTGAGGTCTATGCCTCCTCCTCATCCTCCATATCTGGGATCTACTCCTCCATATCTGGGATCTTCTCCATATCTGAGATCTACGCCTCCTCCTCCTTCATATCTGGAGTCTATTCCTCTTCCTCCTCCATATTTGGAGTCTATTCCTCCATGTCTGGGTTCTACTCCTCCTCCATATCTGGGATTTACTCCTCCTCCTCATCCTCCATATCTGGGGTCTATGCCTCCTCCTCATCCTTCATATCTTGGATCTTCAGATCATCCATATCTGGTATTTATGCCTTCTCCATGTCCTCCATATCTGGTATCTATGCCTCCTCCATGTCCTCCATATCTGGGATCTATGCCTCCTCCATGTCCTCCATATCTGGGATCTATGCCTCGTCCTCCATATCTGGGATCTATGCCTCGTCCTCCATATCTGGGATCTATGCCTCGTCCTCCATATCTGGGGTCTATTCCTCGTCCTCCATATCTGGGGTCTATGCCTCGTCCTCCATATCTGGGGTCTATGCCTCGTCCTCCATATCTGGGGTCTATGCCTCGTCCTCCATATCTGGGGTCTATGCCGCCTCCTCCATATCTGGGATCTATGCCTCCTCCATGTACTCCATATCTGAGATCTATTCCTCATCCTCCATATCGGGGATCTATGCCTCGTCCTCCATATCTGAGATCTATGCCTCGTCCTCCATATCGGGGATCTATGCCTCGTCCTCCATATCTGGGGTCTACGCCTCGTCCTCCATATCTGGGGTCTACGCCTCGTCCTCCATATCTGGGGTCTACGCCTCGTCCTCCATATCTGGGGTCTACGCCTCGTCCTCCATATCTGGGGTCTACGCCTCGTCCTCCATATCTGGGGTCTACGGCTCGTCCTCCTCCATATCTGGGAACTATTCCTCCTCCTCATCCTCCATATCTGGGATCTATGCCTCCTCCATATCTGGGGTCTATTCCTCGTCCTCCATATCTGGGGTCTATTCCCCGTCCTCCATATCTGGGATCTATTCCTCGTCCTCCATATCTGGGATCTATTCCTCGTCCTCCATATCTGGGATCTATTCCTCGTCCTCCATATCTGGGATCTATTCCTCGTCCTCCATATATGGGATCTATTCCTCGTCCTCATCCTTCATATCTTGGATCTACAGATCATCCATATCTGGGATCTATGCCTCCTCCATATCTGGGGTCTATTCCTCGTCCTCCATATTTGGGGTCTATTCCTCATCCTCCATATCTGGGGTCTACGCCTCGTCCTCCATATCTGGGGTCTACGCCTCGTCCTCCATATCTGGGGTCTACGCCTCGTCCTCCATATCTGGGGTCTACGCCTCGTCCTCCATATCTGGGGTCTACGCCTCGTCCTCCATATCTGGGGTCTACGCCTCGTCCTCCTCCATATCTGGGAACTATTCCTCCTCCTCATCCTCCATATCTGGGATCTATGCCTCCTCCATATCTGGGGTCTATTCCTCGTCCTCCATATCTGGGGTCTATTCCCCGTCCTCCATATCTGGGGTCTATTCCCCGTCCTCCATATCTGGGATCTATTCCTCGTCCTCCATATCTGGGATCTATTCCTCGTCCTCCATATCTGGGATCTATTCCTCGGCCTCATCCTTCATATCTTGGATCTACAGATCATCCATATCTGGGATCTATGCCTCCTCCATATCTGGGGTCTATTCCTCGTCCTCCATATTTGGGGTCTATTCCTCATCCTCCATATCTGGGATCTATTCCTCCTCCTCATCCCTCATATCTTGGATCTACAGATCATCCATATCTGGGATCTATGCCTCCTCCATATCTGGGGTCTATTCCTCGTCCTCCATATCTGGGGTCTATTCCTCGTCCTCCATATCTGGGGTCTATTCCTCGTCCTCCATATCTGGGGTCTATTCCTCGTCCTCCATATCTGGGGTCTATTCCTCGTCCTCCATATCTGGGGTTTATTCCTCGTCCTCCATATCTGGGGTCTATGCCTCGTCCTCCATATCTGGGGTCTATGCCTCCTTATTCATATCTGGGATCTACTCCTCCTCCATATCTGGGATCTACTCCTCCTCCATATCTGAGATCTACTCCTCCTCCATATCTAGGGCATATGCCTCTTCCTCCATATCTGGGATCTATTCCTCCTCCTATCTGAGGTCTATGCCTCCTCCTCATACTCCATATCTGGGATCTACTCCTCCTCGTCCTCCACATCTGGGATCTACCCCTCCACATCTGGGATCTACACCTCCACATCTGGGATCCACCCCTCCACATCTGGGATCCACCCCTCCACATCTGGGATCCACCCCTCCACATCTGGGATCTATGCCGTCTCCATATCTGGGATCTATGCCTCCTCCATATCTGGGATCTTCTCCATATCTGGGGTCTACGCCTCCTCCTCCTCATCTGAGATCTACTCCTCCATATCTAGGGCATATGCCTCTTCCTCCATATATGGGATCTACTCCTTCTCCATATCTGGTATCTATTCCTCCTCGTCCTTCATATCTGTGATCTACCCCTCCATATCTGGGGTCTATGCCTCCTCGCCCATACCTGGGGTCTACTCCTTCTCCTCCTCCATATCTGGGATCTACTTCTTCATATCTGGGGTCTATGCCTCCTCCTCATCCACCATATTTTGGATCTACAGATCATCCATATCTGGGATCTATGCCTCCTCCATATCTGGGGTCTATTCCTCGTCCTCCATATCTGGGATCTACTCCTCCTCCATATCTAGGGCATATGCCTCTTCCTCCATATCTGGGATCTACTCCTCCATATCTGGGATATCTGAGATCTACTCCTCCTCCATATCTAGGGCATATGCCTTTTCCTCCATTTCTGGGATCCATTCCTCCTCCTATCTGAGGTCTATGCCTCCTCCTCGTCCTTCATATCTGTGATCTACCCCTCCATATCTGGGGTCTATGCCTCCTCGCCCATACCTGGGGTCTACTCCTCCTCCTCCTCCATATCTGGGAGTGTATTCCTCCATATCTGGGATCTACTCCTTCATATCTGGGGTCTATGCCTCCTCCTCATCCTCCATATCTTGGATCTACAGGTCATCCATATCTGGGATCTATGCCTCCTCCATATCTGGAGTCTATTCCTCATCCTCCATATCTGGGGTCTATGCCTCCTACTCCTCCATATCTGGGATCTATGCTTCCTCCATATCTGGGATCTACTCCTCCATATCTGAGATCTATGCCTCCTCCTCGTACTTCATATCTGGAATCTCCTCCTCCTCCATATCTGGGATCTATGCCTCCTCCTCGTCCTCCATATCTGGGATCTACTGCTCCTCCATATCTGTGATCTACTCATCCATATCTGGGAACTCCTCCTCCATATCTGGGATCTACTCTTTCTCTTCCATATGTGTGGTCTATACCTCCTACTCCATGTCTGGTATTTACGTCTACCTCCTCCTCCTCCTCCTCCTCCTCCTTCTCCTCCATTTATGGGTTCTACTCCTCCTCCCCATATCTGGGGTCTATTCCTCCATGTCTGGGATCTACTCCTTCTCATCCTCCATATCTGGGATCTACTCCTCCACCATATCTGGGATCCACTCATTAATATCTGGGATCTATGCCTCCTCCTCGTCCTCCATATCTGGGGTCTACTCCTCCTCATCTGGCATCTACTCCTCCTCCTCCATATTTGGGATCTACTGCTCCTCCATATCTGAAATCTACTGCGCCTCCATATCTGAAATCTACTGCGCCTCCATATCTGGGATCTACTGCGCCTCCATATCTGGGATCTACTCCTCCTCCATATCTGGGATCTACTCCTCCTCCATATCTGGGATCTATGTCTCCTCATCCTCCATATCTGGGATCTACTCCTCCATCATATCTGGGATCTACTCCTCCATCATATCTGGGATCTATGCCTCCTCCTCGTCCTCCATATCTGGGGTCTACTCCTCCTCATCTGGCATCTACTCCTCCTCCTCCATATTTGGGGTCTATTCCTCCATATCTGGGATCTACTGCTCCTCCATATCTGAAATCTACTGCGCCTCCAATCTACTGCGCCTCCATATCTGGGATCTACTGCGCCTCCATATCTGGGATCTACTCCTCCTCCATATCTGGGATCTATGTCTCCTCATCCTCCATATCTGGGATCTACTCCTCCATCATATCTGGGATCTACTCCTCCATCATATCTGGAATCTATGCCTCCTCCTCATCCTCTATATCTGGGGTCTACTCCTCCTCATCTGGCATCTACTCCTCCTCCTCCATATTTGGGGTCTATTCCTCCATATCTGGCATCTACTGCTCCTCCATATCGGAGATCTACTCCTCCTCCATATCGGAGATCTACTCCTCCTCCATATCTGGGATCTACTCCTCCTCCATATCTGGGATCTACTCCTCCTCCATATCTGGGATCTACTCCTCCATCATATCTGGGATCTATGCCTCCATCATATCTGGAATCTATGCCTCCTCCTCGTACTCCATATCTGGAATCTACTCCTCATACATATATCTGGGATCTACAGCTCCACCATATCTGGGATCTATGTCTCCTCCTCCATATTTTGGATCTACTCTTCCTCATCCTCCATATATGGGATCTACTCCCATCATATCTGGGATCTACTCCTCCATATCTGGGATCTATGCCTCCTCCTCGTACTTCATATCTGGAATCTACTCCTCCTCCATATCTGGGATCTATGCCTCCTCCTCGTCCTCCATATCTGGGATCTACTGCTCCTCCATATCTGTGATCTACTCATCCATATCTGGGAACTCCTCCTCCATATCTGGGATCTACTCTTTCTCTTCCATATGTGTGGTCTATACCTCCTACTCCATGTCTGGTATTTACGTCTACCTCCTCCTCCTCCTCCTCCTCCTCCATTTATGGGTTCTACTCCTCCTCCCCATATCTGGGGTCTATTCCTCCATGTCTGGGATCTACTCCTCATCCTCCATATCTGGGATCTACTCCTCCACCATATCTGGGATCAACTCATCCATATCTGGGATCCACTCATTAATATCTGGGATCTATGCCTCCTCCTCGTCCTCCATATCTGGGGTCTACTCCTCCTCATCTGGCATCTACTCCTCCTCCTCCATATTTGGGGTCTATTCCTCCATATCTGGGATCTACTCCTCCATATCTGGCATCTACTGCTCCTCCATATCTGAAATCTACTGCGCCTCCATATCTGAAATCTACTGCGCCTCCATATCTGAAATCTACTGCGCCTCCATATCTGGGATCTACTGCGCCTCCATATCTGGGATCTACTGCGCCTCCATATCTGGGATCTATGTCTCCTCATCCTCCATATCTGGGATCTACTCCTCCATCATATCTGGGATCTACTCCTCCATCATATCTGGAATCTATGCCTCCTCCTCGTCCTCCATATCTGGGGTCTACTCCTCCTCATCTGGCATCTACTCCTCCTCCTCCATATTTGGGGTCTATTCCTCCATATCTGGGATCTACTCCTCCATATCTGGGATCTACTGCTCCTCCATATCTGAAATCTACTGCTCCTCCATATCTGAAATCTACTGCGCCTCCATATCTGAAATCTACTGCGCCTCCATATCTGAAATCTACTGCGCCTCCATATCTGGGATCTACTGCGCCTCCATATCTGGGATCTACTGCGCCTCCATATCTGGGATCTACTGCGCCTCCATATCTGGGATCTACTGCGCCTCCATATCTGGGATCTATGTCTCCTCATCCTCCATATCTGGGATCTACTCCTCCATCATATCTGGGATCTACTCCTCCATCATATCTGGAATCTATGCCTCCTCCTCGTCCTCCATATCTGGGGTCTACTCCTCCTCATCTGGCATCTACTCCTCCTCCTCCATATTTGGGGTCTATTCCTCCATATCTGGGATCTACTGCTCCTCCATATCTGAAATATACTGCTCCTCCATATCGGAGATCTACTCCTCCTCCATATCGGAGATCTACTCCTCCTCCATATCGGAGATCTACTCCTCCATCATATCTGGGATCTACTCCTCCATCATATCTGGGATCTACTCCTCCATCATATCTGGAATCTATGCCTCCATCATATCTGGAATCTATGCCTCCTCCTCGTACTCCATATCTGGAATCTACTCCTCATACATATATCTGGGATCTACAGCTCCACCATATCTGGGATCTATGTCTCCTCCTCCATATTTTGGATCTACTCTTCCTCATCCTCCATATATGGGATCTACTCCCATCATATCTGGGATCTACTCCTCCATATCTGGGATCTATGCCTCCTCCTCGTACTTCATATCTGGAATCTACTCCTCCTCCATATCTGGGATCTATGCCTCCTCCTCGTCCTCCATATCTGGGATCTACTGCTCCTCCATATCTGTGATCTACTCATCCATATCTGGGAACTCCTCCTCCATATCTGGGATCTACTCTTTCTCTTCCATATGTGTGGTCTATACCTCCTACTCCATGTCTGGTATTTACGTCTACCTCCTCCTCCTCCATTTATGGGTTCTACTCCTCCTCCCCATATCTGGGGTCTATTCCTCCATGTCTGGGATCTAAAACCTCCTCATCCTCCATATCTGGGATCTACTCCTCTGTATCCAGGGTCTATGCCTCTTCCTCCATATCTGGGATCTACGCATCCTCCATATCTGGGATCTACTCCTCATACTCTCCATCTGGTATTTACGTCTACCTCGTCCTTCTCTTCCATTTATGGGATCTACTCCTCCATGTCTGAGGTCTATGTCTGCCTCCTCCTCCATTTATGGGATCTATTCCTCCTCCTCCATAGGATATCTCGGATCCATTCCTGCTCTTCCTTCTTCACATTTCTGGGATCTATTTCCGCCTCCTCTATAGCAATGCTCCCTCATCACCTGCACAATTATGAAAGTAATCCACTGGATCCTATGGTATCTAATACAAGGGTTTCTCTGTGTACAAACGGGTGGGATCTGACAAGGATCAGTGCAGGATGTAGTATGGCAGGAATTAGATGAAAAAAAGATCCCATGTGGAGGAGGAACAATGGAAAGCGGCACAAACCAGGAAAATGGGAATGGCTGATAACTGAGAACAATAGACGCTATTGTCAAATTTCACATAAACTAGGCAGCAGCACATTATATGAAACGGTCGCTGTGGGGTTTTTTCTTCTATAATTGATGGATTCTTCATTCTTACCTGGTTGGCGAAGATCAGGTAACATTTTGTGTCATCGTTGGGATCCTGAGTGATGTGACGGATCAGCTGCAGCATCGGGGTAATACCTGGAGAAGGGCGAGGAGAGCGGAGATTAACAAATAATAGTGTTACAAAAATAATACCGCCATACACTGCCTGCATATCACTAATATACACTGTCCACATATCACCACCATATCCTCATAATACCGCCATGCAGTATCCATATAATACAGACATGCATGGCCTACATAATATCACCATGCAAGGCCCACATAGTACCATACTGTGCTGCCGTAATACTGCCATATAGTGCCTGCATAGTACTGTCATGCAATACCAACACTATGCTGCCAAACAGTGCCCTCAATACTGCCATATGGTGCCAATATATTACCTTCAGTGCCCACTTAGTCCCACCATGTAGTGGCCACGTACTATTGCCATGCAGTATCTAAACTAAGCTGCCATACAGTGCAAACATGATATTGCCATACACTGGCCACATATTACTGCCATACATAATACGGCAATACAGTGCCCATCTAAGTGTCATACAGTGCTTACATACTGCTGCCATACCATCCTGACATAATACCGTCATGCAGTGGTTATATAATACTGCTATACATTGCCCACATAACACTGCCATTCTGTGCCACAATAATTCTGCCATGCACCATCCACATAATGTCATGGGACGTGCCCAGAATGCTGAGCGCCATACAGCAGACGTTAAAGTCGAGCAGTCTAATGTACTACGACCCCCATCAGGCTCACGCTGCACCTGCCGGGTGGTTCCTAATCCATAAGAAGCCCCCTCTGTATTACAGACGCCTGGCCTTGATAACGGCTCAGCATTCCTGACCGGTACCGCTGAACCACGGGTCGCACGCCGGCGCAGCACTCACCCGTCCCCACCCCCGCTGGCGCAGCACTCACCCGCCCCCCCCGTTGGCGCAGCACTCGCCCGTCCCCACCCCCGCCGATGCAGCACTCACCCGCAGCCCCCCCCCCGCCACCGCAGCACTCACCTGTCCCCACCCCCGCCGGTGCAGCACTCACCCGTCCCCCTCCCCCCCCGCCACCGCAGCACTCACCCGTCCCCACCCCCGCCGGTGCAGCACTCACCCGTCCCCGTCCCCCCTCCGCCGATGCAGCACTCACCCGTCCCCACCCCCGCAGATGCAGCACTCACCCGTCCCCACCCCCGCAGATGCAGCACTCACCCGTCCCCCTCCCCCCCCGCCACCGCAGCACTCACCCGTCCCCACCCCCGCCGATGCAGCACTCACCCGTCCCCGTCCCCCCTCCGCCGATGCAGCACTCACCCGTCCCCACCCCCGCAGATGCAGCACTCACCCGTCCCCCCCGCGAGCATCCCCAGGTGCTTAGTGGTCTTAGTCTGCGGCTCCGACTTTTTATCCGGTCTGATGGCGAATTTACCTGGAAGAAATTAGAAAATGAGTCCCGCACCGGAGGAATGTAGGAACAAGGCCACACTGGGAGTTGTAGTCCCTCGCAGCAATGTGCAATAGGAAATCGCTTACACGGCAATTCCAGGTGAGTGAAGACTCTGCAGATCCCAAAGTGTGGGAGTATTTTCATAATTAGTCTTAGGCAATTGCTATGTAAGCGATTGCCTGTAAGTCACCATACGGGGGGAGCAGACCACGTACCCTTTCCCTTGTAGACCAGAAGACCATTGGGACCCCGGAAATCCACCGTGTCCCCGATCTTTAAGCCGTCCAAATACTGGGACATTTTCCCCCCATCCGGGAATTTCGGGTGCACTTTTTTGTAGTAAACCTGTGGAGCAGACAGGACGACTTATTATAGGTTTATTACGCCCCTCCCACAATGCACAGCGCACGGCCCCCCGCAGACACTGAACCAACAAGACATCAGCAGAACTCTGGAGCAGCAGCTAAAGCTGCTGCTGCTCTTTACCTCCAATC
This sequence comes from Phyllobates terribilis, assembly GCF_046119375.1. Lineage (NCBI taxonomy): Eukaryota > Metazoa > Chordata > Amphibia > Anura > Dendrobatidae > Phyllobates > Phyllobates terribilis. Next base: position 162,760,993 of record NW_027362773.1, on the reverse strand, counting down.
ACATCCAGAGCTGCACTCACAGTTCTGCTGATTTTCTCTCTCTACAAACAACGCCCCCTTCTGGCTCAGTGTCCGCATAGAGCGTGCGCTGTGCTTTGTGGCAGATGTATTATTTTCCATCAAGGCCGGATAAAGTGCATTCTACATTTCCCACAATGCACTGCAGACCCCTTAAAAGTATGGACCCCGTGTGCCCCCCCTCCCTATACATTTCTGTCCCATGCAGCAATACTTTATACTTTACACTGCAGCACAATACTTTACCTTTACAACAAGGTCCACATGACCTTTCACCTCATCACTGGACACCGGGGTGTACGCCCGGACCACCAAGCTGCCGTTAACTTTTGCTGATAGATAAACGTGTTGCCCTGTGGGATGAAGCCGGTACGGTTATAGGGGGGATGTGCGGGAAACATGGCTGCAAACAGCACCGCCCTCTCCAGCTCGGCTCCACTAAAGTGTATGGTGATGAGCTGCAGTACCACACCCGACCTGCAGACCGGGGAGGCGCTGGTCTTGGCAGAAAGCAGCCATGTTTGTTAGTCGTACGGTAAACAATTCTTACCTATAGGAAGCCCCAAGATGTGTTCGGACGACGGGAGGCCAAAGCTGAATCTCTTGGTGTCGTGGCTGATCTCCTGAAAATAGAGAATATATGGAGGATAAACACAACCCCGACGACTGAATCCTCCAGCTGTGACGCTGCATGAATAGCAACTCCCTAAATACCCCTACATCCCTGCCCTTAAAAAATGGGGAGACCTCCTGGACGCCAACAGATCTTCAACTAATCCGGTGATGTCATCAGTGGTTCAGTGATGTCATCAGTAACCACTTGTCCCTATTCCTACTGAGCCAGTGATGGCAGCATGACCAGGGCTGCCCATCTATCTCCCCCAGGGGGCGCTGCAGCCGGCTCTATTTTAGGGGGTGACCTCTTGCATTCCCGGAAGAGTTGGCAAATCTCCCAGAGCTTCAGATGAAGCTTTGGTTGCGAAACGCACATCCAGGGGGGCACAACACAGCGTGTGGAGGAGGCGCAGGGTCTGTAAAACGGGGTCACAGTTATGGGGGATTTTTCTGGGCCATAGTTGGCAGTACGTGATTCCAGGGCTGGGGGCATGGCCTGTATACACGGGGCAGAACGTGGCACGCTGCAGGCGACCGCCTGCTGCCAGTCATCCACATAAGGCAGTACCTGTTTCTCGATCAGCGGCAGCGGATACTTGGTGTTCGGATCCAGGAGGGTGACCGCTGTTTTCTTCTGCCGAGATCCCATAGATCTGATGAGGAATAACAAAAGGGTGACGCCAACCGCGGCGAGCGCCACCATCACCCCGGTCTCCTGAAAAACAAGAGGCGCAAAGCGCGTCACTGTGCGGCCATCATGACTCAGGACGCGGCGTCCCTCTCTGCGGCTCTTTACCGTCTGTCCAGCCATGCGGGGGCGCGGTATTATTTGGGAAGAGCGGTCATTTTCAATGGCACCGCTACATGGAGCGTATAACACGTCATGTGAACTCGTACCTAGAGCTTCACTTGCCATCGGTGTCTACACGGACCCGAAATGCACTTGTGTGAACAAGACTTTATTCCGATGTGGGCTTTTCTGGTCTCAGAGCAGTATAGGACATGTCACCATCTGTCGGTTTTATTGGCAGCACTCAGTGGGAAAAAACACCACAAGGCTGGCACCGGAGGGGGGGGGGGTGCGACTTTCACTGTTTGCCGAGAGAAACTCGGAAACAGCAGATGATTATTTTGTTTACAAGAAAAACAGAGGCGCGACCCAAAAAAAGGGTTAAAAATCAACGGAGCCGTGTGTGCGCTGTATAGCGGTATTATTGTATTTACCGTATATACGTGTATATAGCGTGTGTGTAACAGTTACCCATCATATGTGATCAGGGGGCACGGATGATACCTTGTACACAGTATGGGACGGCCGGTGTCAGTATAGCGGTATTTCTGCACCTTACACGGTACATTTCTATGATTACTGGAGAATATAATACTGCAGGATCCGGTTACACCCCACAATTACATTCTCTGCTCGCAGTTCTTCATTTTTCTGAATACTCTCGGAGGATTGTTCTGTAACATGATCCCGATATTCAATGAATCGCTAATGCCGGCACGTTAATCCCTTATAATGTACAAACAGTGAAATCTACGCCCGACGCGCGCCCCGGGCTTTATAACGGGACATCCCAGAATCCGCAGCCACAGACCCTCCCATGGTCAGACACCATCCACTGTACGGGGCCAATGGACGCTCAGCCCTCCCCTGCTATACATCAGATCAGGAACACGCCCCCCGGAGCCATGAATGGAGACACTACACAGGTGTAGCAGAGCCCAGCCGGTCATGGGATGTAGCAGAGCCCAGCCGGTCATGGGATGTAGCAGAGCCCAGCCGGTCATGGGATGTAGCAGAGCCCAGCCGGTCATGGGATGTAGCAGAGCCCAGCCGGTCATGGGATGTAGCAGAGCCCAGCCGGTCATGGGATGTAGCAGAGCCCAGCCGGTCATGGGATGTAGCAGAGCCCAGCCGGTCATAGGATGTAGTGTCACCCATGGAGGAGGCGAACGGACGACGGGATCGCTGTATTCACTGCGATATCGGAGCCATAACCGTATTCACAGTATCACACTCGGACTATGCTACACCAAGAAGGACAGAAGGAAGGAATGATAGATAGATGACATATAATAGATAGATAATAGATAGATGATAGATAGATGATAGATAGATGATAGATAGATAGATGATATATGATAGATAGATGATAGATAGATGATAGATAATAGATAATAGATAGATAATAGATAGATAATAGATAGATAATAGATAATAGATAGATAATAGATAGATGATAGATATAGATAATAGATGATAGATAGATGATCAATGATAGATAGATGATCGATGATAGATAGATGATAGATGGATAATAGATAGATGATAGATAATAGATAGATGATAGATAGATAATAGATAGATGATAGATAGATAGATAATAGATAGATGATAGATAGATGATAGATAGATAATAGATAGATGATAGATAATAGATAGATAATAGATAGATAATAGATAGATGATAGATAGATAGATAATAGATAGATGATAGATAGATAGATGATAGATAGATGATAGATAGATAATAGATAGATGATAGATGATAGATAGATAATAGATAGATAATAGATAATAGATGATAGATGATAGATAGCTAATAGATAGGTAATAGATAGATGATATATAATAGATAATAGATAGATGATAGATAGATGATCGATGATAGATAATAGATGATAGATGGATAATAGATAGATGATAGATAGATGATAAATAATACATAGGTCGATAATAGATAGATGATAGATAGATGATAGATAGATGATAGATAGATGATAGATAGATGATCGATGATAGATAATAGATGATAGATGGATAATAGATAGATGATAGATAATAGATAGATGATAGATAGATAATAGATAGATAATAGATAGATGATAAATAATACATAGGTCGATAATAGATAGATGATAGATAGATGATAGATAGATGATCGATGATAGATAGATGATAGATGGATAATAGATAGATAATAGATAATAGATAGATAGATAATAGATGATAGATAGATGATAGATAATAGATAGATAATAGATAGATAATAGATAGATGATAGATAATATGTTGGTGCCATATCAATAACCAGTAATAACCGCTATTCCAGCTCTATCACTGATGGACACTTTGTATCAATATTTACACCTTTGTGTTACATTGTGTTGATACTTTGCTTCTATTAACCCACTGATGGCTGCAGCTCACCGCCCTGTGCATCCAGACAATGTAAATCAGTATCTCACAAAGGTGTGAATACTTATGCAAGCTTCCCCAGCAGAGGAGCCCTGAGCCATGCACTTACCATGATGGGAGCTGAGCTTCTTGCAGTGGAGGCAGCCGGCAGCTCCTGATATCAGATGTGTCCCCTCCCTCCAGGCCTGGATCCTCCTCCTCCTCCTGCTCTGGGGCTCTGCTGCTACAATGCAGGGGGAGGGGGGGGGGGAGGAAGCTGCAGGTGTGAGAATGCATGCTGGAGCTTGTGGTGCCACTGGTACAGAGCTGACAGTCTGCATTGTGTGGGGATTAAGGGGAAGATGTCTGATGTATTCTCAGGCTATGTTAGGACTTGTAGTTCCCTGTGTATTTAAAGAAGAGTGAATTTTGGGTATGTATATGATGGGGGTAGTAGTTCTGATTATTTCTTTCACCTGTAAATCTTAGGTCTTGTAAATCCCCTTTTTTTTAGTAAAAGTTTGGATTTTAGGAATTGATATTTTTGCACCAAATTCATTCTGGCTTTCGCTCCCTTTTTTGCAGTTTTTTTCAGTCCTCGTGATTTTTGTTTTAGGATTAGGCAGAGACTATTTGGACGATCCTTTGTCAATGCATCCTGGAACCTGTAGTGCCACGTTATCCTGTGTTAATGTTGGGTTGGGGCTCCGGAGCCGCCCTGGGGCCACACATTACATTGACATGCAGCAGTTTGTCATCATGGGATCTTACAGTCGTATGTGACGAGGGGTGTACGGTTGTGCCCCAGGGTGCACTGGTGAGATCTGTATAATGTAAAGTACGGACTTCATTAAGCTCAATGGAGAAGTCATGAGTGCACTTTTCCCTCTGCCCATCTGCTCGTTGGGGGCCGTGCACACCTGATGATTGAGTCTGGTTGCACCTCTGGTCCAAACTGACCACTTGCTTGCAGAGGTAACTTTACCTCTGCAACACTGGAGAAGTGCAGGGGGGACTAAAGATGCCAACTTCAGAGCAGCGCTCACAAGCTCTATACCAAACAGCATGCAAGCGTGCGCTCCATGCCTAATAAACCAACCACCTCTGATAGTACCGGCCACTGCTGCAGTCTACTACAGAATTAAAAAAAAGGATTTTTAATAACAGGTAAATTTCAAAGTTTTTCGATTTTATTAAAACTTTGCAACTTGACCTATTTAATAAGATGAGACCTTCCCTTTAATCGTGGATTTCTGGATCTGCGGTAAATTCATAAGTTAAAAAATGTTTCTAAAAAAGTTAAAAATAAAAAAAAAATCCCCAAACTCTCAGCGGCACAAGGGATGAGGAGGACGGGCTGTACCGAGACCAGAGCGGATCCGAAAAGGTTCATCAAGCATCAGACGTGCTGACAATGAGCACTTACCCACCCCAGACCACTGGGGACGTTTCCATACTGTAGGGCGTTAGCACGAACCCCTGGTCCACCCCGGGGCGTCACCGATCTATACAACAAATTAACCCTTTAAGTTTTGTTTCATTGATCTCCATTCACTGACAGCAAGCAGGAATTAGAGCGATCCCAGAAACGGACGTGTGTGATTGTCAGCTCTTCTGTTCCCACCGCTTCTGTTCCTTGGGCTTGTTTCTATTTAATATCCAAACACGAAGCAACAGGCGCGATTTGTGGTTTTCTCCCCGGTGGCCGTCATGCCTGACTGGCACAATAACAGGAAGCCGACAGCTCGGAGTTCAAGCCTTCACTTTCATTAGATCTTCAGAAATGTCGCAGGTTCTTTAGAGCAGCGTTCACACACAACATCCGATTCACACGTAACGGGCGCTCGGGTGACTTTCAGAAATCCTTTAGGGGGAAAAAATGTGCAAGTGCGTCCACCGCTCCAACTCTGACGACACAAGGGGGTCTGCACCCCGGGAGGGTGGGATGTTATAGGGTGGGGTTGTTAGGACCACGCCAGGTGTCCCATGTTGTGCCCAACCATCTACCGGAACCGCTACAAATCATATAATCGGACAATTGCAGAAAATTCCAAAACGTTTCAGGCCACGGTGGCTGATTGTGGACTGTTCAGACTGAGGCTGGCGGCATTTATACCGCAGTATTTACGGCGTCACTGATAATGGGGGGCTTTAGTACATCAGCGCTCGGGGTGGGGGGGCTTGTGGACGTCAGCGTATCAGATACAAATGTGTGACAATCCCGTGTAATAAATGATTCGATTTATTATAGGAGACAGGAAATATAATGCAAACCAGAAAATATGCAACAAATGTTCGTCTGCGCAGCGTTGTGCCTGCCTGAGCTGCAGTATGTGCTGCAGAGCTGATCTTCCTGCAGCAAAAAGCACCTTCTGCTCCAATAGAGACTAATAGACAAGGAACAGGCACAAGGGAAGCGTCCCCATGGCGGCCCACGCGACAGTCCCCGTTGGCGGCCCACGCGACAGTCCCCGTTGGCGGCCCACCTGCAAGCGTCTCCTCTCTGGTTTTCTGTAGAATTTTACGGACTTAGGGGGGGATCAATATACGCTACCCTGGCACAGCGGGGGCATCACCGGTGGTCCAAGCACAGGTGATCTAGTGATGGCACCGCCGCCTGTATCACTGTGCAGCCTCTGGGAAAGGCGGGGAGAGAGCTGTACCCCAGAGCTGAAATCTTAATGAAGTCAGAACAGTAACATCCCAACAATCTAGAATTTGTAAAAGTCTGACATTTCTGGTACAAAATTCCTCTAATCCAGGATCAGATCTCGGGTTAGCAAATATTCTGGATTATCGGGCAGTCATAGAAAAGAATGGGAGACTTGCTGGTAATACAGAAATGATCTGGAGATCCTCGGTGATTGTCTTGCGATTTTCAGCTTCTATTTTTACATTGAAGTTGCGTCACGTGCAGGAGTCGGATTGTCATTATTACTTTCTGGATTATCAGATGGCGGATTAAAGGATCCTCCCTGACATTTTTGTAAGGCTCTACATGTACTGACAGTTTACTTTGTACGTGCCGTGTCGGGCGCAGATTTGCACTCCGGCTTCAGTTTTGGATACGGTAGGTGTAGGATAGCACCAGCTGAAGCTCGGAGCGGACCTCCATGGTGACGGCCGGCCCTCTGGACATTATGGTGACCGGGATCTTCTCCTTTGTCAGCCGAGCTGCAGAGAAATGTTATATGTCAGCCAAGAATCGCGGAGCAAAGGTGAATGCCGAGGATTATCTACAGGGCAGAGTCCGGGGGCAGAGACGGTGCAGAGTCCACACCCGGGAGACACGTACAGAGGCAAATGCTGCAATGCGCTGTATACTATATACCGTGCGCTGTATACTATATACCGTGCGCTGTATACTATATACCGTGCGCTGTATACTATATACCGTGTACAACGCGCTGTATACTATATACCGTGCACCGAGCGCTGTATACTGTATACCGTGCACCGAGCGCTGTATACCGTGCACCGAGCGCTGTATATACCGTGCACTATGTGCTGTATACTATATACTGTGCACCACACGCTGTATACCATATACCGTGCACCGAGCGCTGTATACTATATACTGTGCACCGAGCGCTGCATACTATATACCGTGCACTGAGCGCTGTATACTATATACCGTGCACTGAGCGCTGCATACTATACACCGTGCACTGAGCGCTGTATACTATATACCGTGCACCGCGCGCTGTATACTATATACCGTGCACCGAGCGCTGTATACTATATACCGTGCACCGCGCGCTGTATCCCATATACTGTGCACCGAGCGCTGTATACTATATACCGTGCACCGAGCACTGTATACTATATACCATGCACCGAGCACTGTATACTATATACTGTATACTATATACCGTGCACTATGCGCTGTATACTATATACCGTGCGCCGCGCGCTGTATACTATATACCGTGCACCGCGCACTGTATACTATATACCGTGCACCGAGCGCTGTATACTATATACCGTGCACCGCGCGCTGTATCCCATATACTGTGCACCGAGCGCTGTATACTATATACCGTGCACTATGCGCTGTATACTATATACTGTGCACCGAGCGCTGTATACTATATACCGTGCACCGAGCACTGTATACTATATACCATGCACCGAGCACTGTATACTATATACTGTATACTATATACTGTGCACTATGCGCTGTATACTATATACTGTGCGCCGCGCGCTGTATACTATATACCGTGCACCGCGCGCTGTATCCCATACACTGTGCACCGCGCGCTGTATCCCATATACTGTATACTATATACTGTGCACTATGCGCTGTATACTATATACTGTACACCGCACGCTGTATACTATATACTGTGCACCGCGCGCTGTATACTATATACTGTGCACCGTATACTATATACCGTGCACCGCTCGCTGTATACTATATACTGTGCACTATGCGCTGTATACTATATACCGGGCACCGCGCGCTGTATACTATATACTGTGCACTATGCGCTGTATACTATATACCGTGCACCGCTCGCTGTATACTATATACTGTGCACCGAGCGCTGTATACTATATACCGTGCACCGCGCGCTGTATACTATATACCGTGCACCGAGCGCTGTATACTATATACCGTGCACTATGCGCTGTATACTATATACTGTGCACCGAGCGCTGTATACTATATACCGTGCACCGAGCACTGTATACTATATACCATGCACCGAGCACTGTATACTATATACTGTATACTATATACTGTGCACTATGCGCTGTATACTATATACTGTGCGCCGCGCGCTGTATACTATATACCGTGCACCGCGCGCTGTATCCCATACACTGTGCACCGCGCGCTGTATCCCATATACTGTATACTATATACTGTGCACTATGCGCTGTATACTATATACTGTACACCGCACGCTGTATACTATATACTGTGCACCGCGCGCTGTATACTATATACTGTGCACCGTATACTATATACCGTGCACCGCTCGCTGTATACTATATACTGTGCACTATGCGCTGTATACTATATACCGGGCACCGCGCGCTGTATACTATATACTGTGCACTATGCGCTGTATACTATATACCGGGCACCGTGTGCTGAATACTATTTACTGTGCACCTCACGCTGTATACTATATACCGTGCACTGTATACTATATACTGTGCACCACACGCTGTATACTATATGCTGTGCACTATGCGCTGTATACTATATACCGTGCACTATGCGCTGTATACTATATACCGTGCACTATGCGCTGTATACCATATACTGTGCTGTGTACATATACATTGCGTACACTATGCGCTGTACACTGTACTGTATAAGACAGCTGGCACCTGACATCCTCACCCTGACTATGACATGTACGTCGGTGTAAGAAGTGGTTGCAGGGCTTGAGCCATCTGCACAGCTCAGGAGCGCGCACAGCTCAGGAGCGCGCACTGCTCAAGAGCGCGCACTGCTCAAGAGCGCGCACTGCTCAAGAGCGCGCACTGCTCAGGAGCGCACACAGCTCAGGAGCGCGCACAGCTCAGGAGTGCGCACACAGCTCAGGAGTGCGCACACAGCTCAGGAGTGCGCACACAGCTCAGGAGTGCGCACACTGCTCAGGAGTGCGCACACTGCTCAGGAGCGCACACTGCTCAGGAGCGCACACAGCTCAGGAGCGCACACTGCTCAGGAGCGCGCACTGCTCAGGAGCGCGCACTGCTCAGGAGCGCGCACTGCTCCCCTTCCTCCAGGCTTCCTGCTTGTCAGGGGCGCTGCACTCCTGCTTGATTGACAGTTCTGATCAGCGGCCTCATTGCACCGCAGGCCTGAGCTGCACACGATCCGATGCGTCTATACCAGGCAGCTTTGCACTGCAGCATCGGAGGAGCGCAGCATCGGGAGCTGACAGTGCGCTCCAGCCTCCCGGCCGCTTCAGAGCTGGCATACAAACTCAGCAGTAAAGAGCGTGTAAGTGCTGCGCCTGTTTGACCGCCACTCTAAGATCTCAGTAGTTCCCAGTCCATTTGGCCAAGAGCATGGTGCTGGGATTAGGCCCGGGACCTGCTCCATGTGGTCAGAATATGATGTCCTGGGCAATGGAACCAATTCCTGCTGGATGTGGGCACCGCCGTCTGCTCCCCGCACGTTACAGGAGGTGGACGGACTCGCTATTTTGTTAAAAAAAAAATTCAAGTCCAGGATTTAATTTCTTACTTTTTCTTCATGATGGTAAATGCTCGGTGATAATCTGCAGTCCCATGCAAACCTCCGCAATGATATCACAAAGCATGGTACCCAATGAGGAGCTCAGCTCTGCTTCATCTGCTCGCTTATTCTCACCTTTAAAGGTTTTATTGCTGGATTCCCCATCGTAAATCATCAAGGAGCAATGATCGCAGGACGCGCTCAAATGCATGAAATCCAGCAAAATAATATGACGGTGCGGAGCCTGAAATACAACGCGGCACCTGGTAAGACAAGAAAGAAGGAGAAAGAATATAAAAACAACAAAATAATCAAATACTAATGATGATGATGGTGATGATGATGATTCCAGACATGGACAGTAAGGACCTGTGTATCTTCTCATATACAGCTGCAGTGCCCGTATCTCGGCCATCGCCCCCCCACCCCGGTGCCACCCAGACGCCATGGGCCCACGACAATCCCCCTTACAGGTGGTGGTGGTTTCTGCACTTTCCGTGCCCGGGGTACTAACACGTCGGTCCAGGTTTTGCCCCAATGTAAATATTCCGCCCTTTAGAAACAGTTTTAGAGTCAGAATTCTGCAAATTTGCAGAATAAACAGGAAAATCCGTAACGACAAATCTGCACCCAGCGGAAAATGAGCAGAAACATCTGTATGGACGGACGAGCGAGTGTGCCGCATGCAGCGACCCCCGCGGTCCACTCACTGCCGGTACCAGCCCCTCACTGACCAGCGCCACGTTGACTTTCACCTTAGTGTAGATGTTTTTTCGCTGTTTAGTTTTTACTGGTTAAAAAAAATCGAAAACTCGTGTAAAGATCCGACCGGATGACTAAGAGAACAGAGAGTGGAGAGGGTCCCGCTGTCAGCCGTCCGTGCCGCGCTCCCTCCTGGGTCATGCAGCGTCTGCTGCCCCCTAGTGACACAGGAGACTCCGCCACCACGTCTTTACACTAAGCAGATACATAGACCAGCAGAGGGCGTCCTCTGCTGGTCTATGTATAAACACCGGTTTATCTTTTTATATATTGCCCGGTATACATTTTATTAATATGGGAACCTTGGGGCGATTTTGCCACCGTAAGGCACTTTGACGCATCTTCAGGACGTTAGATGCTTCTCTCTTTTTTTTTTCTTTTTCCTCCTCTTCTGTGATCTATCATAACCCAGTATGTCCAATAAGATGCAAAAAGTCCAAACTACACACAATAATATTGCGGTGCACAGCGGTGGTAGTGGTGGTGGTGCACAGTGGCAGCGGTGGTGGTGGTGGTGCACAGCGGCGGCGGAGGCAGTGGTGGTGCACAGCGGCGGCGGTGCATTCAGCAGGTTTTTCTTTGAATGCAAATTAAAAGGTTTATCCAAGAGTTGGGCAAACAGGTTTGCAGCTGACAGTCCGTGGCCACCGGTCCAGAGTCCTGTGAGCCTCCTTCTTTCTGCGACATCCCTGACCCTTTTTCAGATAATGGAGTAATTCAAGAGGTGTCAGGGTTGTCGGCGGTGGGAAGAGGTCTGCGGTAGGGGGACGAAGAGGTCGGCGGTAGGGTTGCGAAGAGGTCGGAGGTAGGGGTGCGAAGAGGTCAGCGGCAGGAGGAGGCTGGCGGCGGCAGGAGGAGGCCGGCGGTAAGAGTACGAAGAGGTCGGCGGCGGTAAGAGTACGAAGAGGTCGGCGTCGGCAGGATGAGGTCGGCGGCGGCAGGAGGAGGCCGGCGGTAGGAGTACGAAGAGGTCGGCTGCGGCAGGAGGAGGCCGGCGGTAGGAGTACGAAGAGGCCGGCGGGGCAGGAGGTCGGCGGTAGGAGTACGAAGAGGTCGGCGGTAGGAGTACGAAGAGGTCGGCGGTAGGAGTACGAAGAGGTCGGCGGTAGGAGTACGAAGAGGTCGGCGGTAGGAGTACGAAGAGGTCGGCGGTAGGAGTACGAAGAGGTCGGCGGTAGGAGTACGAAGAGGTCAGCAGCGGCAGGAGTACGAAGAGGTCAGCAGCGGCAGGAGGAGGAGGCCGGCAGCGGCAGGAGGAGGAGGCCGGCAGCGGCAGGAGGAGGAGGCCGGCAGCGGCAGGAGGAGGAGACCGGCGGCGGCAGGAGGTTGGCAGAGCGCTGGTTCGTGGGCCTGGACTGCTCAGTTGTTCCCATATTATCCTGTTACTACCTCCCCACCAGACAGATAATTGGCCGATAGATGGCCGCCCCAATGACCCGGAGGACGGGGCTCAGCAATGCTGCGGCCATTGGTGATGGGGCTGTTGGAGATGACGAGATACAAGGCCACAATATGGCGTGTTTCACCTAGTGATTCTCCCCAATATTTACCTCTATTTCCGTCCATTTACCTGTCGCCGTCTGGACTGTCCTGACCGCCGGCCACCAGTCTCAATTTCCCCGGTGATTGTACAGTCATGACGTCTTTACAGGTCACATAGTTCTGTGCAGAGCCGGAGCCATCAGCCGCAGGACGCGCTGCAAGAGACACACGGTGAATAATGGCGGCTTCGTTTCCATCATGTTCGTTTATGCTCTGGTGGTTTTGGCCCATGACCACTGCAGTCAATCAGTGACCAATAAACCCTCAGACTGTCTACAGCGGTCATTTTCCTGCACGTCGGACCACCGCACATCAAAGTGGAATTGGTTGTAATTATTTTGTGGTGTTTTAGCATTTTCTGCTGTTTTTTTTCTCCCTAATATCTCATTAACCGTTTGTGCTCAGCTTGTTCTGAGGTTATTTCTGCGTCTCCACATCTGGCGGTCCTGTGATATAACGTACAGAGACGTGATGGACGTCAGTACCTGACTGCGGGTTATAAAGCTGATCCGGAGGAATAACAGGGTCCGGGGGCTGAAAACCAGTGTCGTCCGCTCATGTAACAAGATAGAAAGGGTTAAATTGTATTACACAAGGGTTCAAGGTGTCACAGATCAGACATCAGGGGAAGACCACCGACCTAACGGTGTGCGCTACATCCCCCCACACATACAGCCTCCACACATGGCCCCCGCCCTATTACACAACCCCATCCCCAATGTATGGATCCATACCATCTTCCCCTTCCTATACGCACCCCCCACACATGCCTCCATACACGGCCCCCCCAGTCTAGCATCTCATTGCCGCTGCGATGTCGCGGGTCTCAGGTGATAATCAGCGCTCGCCCCCCCTGGACTGTGACACCACACCGGCGCAAGCAGAAGTGATAGTGAGAAACAGTGAAGAATAAGACTCCAAAGCCAAGACAAGAGCTAGAAAGTTACTGCAAACTAACGCTGCACTTACCGGAGAGAATCATTTCCCGTATCCACTGACTAAACATGGGGACCCTGCTGTACACGCCCGGCTTGGGTTTTTTATTGAATCCAATGTACCCAATATCAACACCATAAATAAAGAAGTTTCCCGTATCAGACAGATAGACCAGCGGGGCTCCAGACTGCGCCTACGACACACGGACACCTCGTTAGTCGGCCATGATCTCATAGGAAATAATACAGGTTCGCTTGTTACAGCAGAAGTTTGTACCCCAGAGCTGCTTTTCCCACTGTAACTGGGGATAGATATTATTTGTGATATTACGGAGCCTTCACTAGTCGTGCAGACGTATGCACACGGACTCTGTGCTCTCCATGTTCCACCTGCATGGGTGCTGATTGAGACCACCAGGACCTGCACCGATCTTGAGAACAAAGCACTGGCAGAAACGCACATCTCCATCAGTCCCACAGCAGAGAAGCGCGTTGGCAGCGGCCGCTCCGATCCAATGAGGCATTTCATAGCCATGCTGGAACGGAGCGGTGGTGCCACCTCCTGAGATCCTGAGAAAGGGGGCGCTAAAATGCCCGCTGTCGGAGCAGTAACAACAAATGTGCGGCCATTCTCTGGGTTGATGGCGGTCCCAGCGGTGGTGCGCCCAGCAATCATCAAGTTATCAGCCATCCTGAAACTGGTACAAGTGAGAAAAGTGCCAACATGGCAGAAGCCCTGGAAATAGAAACACAAAATCCAAAAGACGGCAGGAGAAGTAAAAACTCTAACTTGCTGCGCCACCATGATGGCAGTTCATGCGGGGGCTGACAGCAGCTCGAGGGGAGACCGCAGCTCGAGGGGAGACAGCAGCTCGAGGGGAGACAGCAGCTCGAGGGGAGACAGCAGCTCGAGGGGAGACCGCAGCTCGAGGGGAGACCGCAGCTCGAGGGGAGACAGCAGCTCGAGGGGAGACAGCAGCTCGAGGGGGCGACCGCAGCTCGAGGGGGCGACCGCAGATCGAGGGGGCGACCGCAGATCGAGGGGGCGACCGCAGATCGAGGGGGCGACCGCAGATCGAGGTGGCGACAGCAGCTCGAGGGGCGACAGCAGCTCGAGGGGCGACAGCAGCTCGAGGGGAGACAGCAACTCGAGGGGCTGGCAGAAGTGTGACCCAGATGGTGGTGCCAGGGACAAAGCCAACCAACCACTCTGCCTCGGTCAGGACATTTACATCTCGGCTATGCGGATCATTGGGATTTGTAGAGTAGCCTGTGTCGGGGCGATGTCCCTGTGACTCCGAACACAAGTTTTACTTTACAGCTGAAGATTCAATCACTTGGGAATAAACGGCACAAAAGAGTAAGAAGAGCATGGACCGGCGCTAGGTCATCATGTCTCGGAGATGGAGTCCACCATGACACAGCGACTGCCCTCCCGATGAACAGAAGAAGTTTGGCTCCGGCCCCAGAAAGGTTCATCCGTCATATAAGCAAAAGGGAAGGGAAATGGATTTTCAATACAAAAGAAAAAAAAAAAAAAGTTATCTCCAAGTAAGAAGCAGAAGAAGAAGCAGAAGCCATGTTTGTTAGAGGTGGTTCTGGTCACTTACCAAGCAATCAGCATTGTCTTTTGCCACCATGGGTCCAGCACAAAACATGGTGTCCGTCAGGCCACTGTAGTATTTCTTGCAGATGCCGTCCAGGATGATCGGGACTTCCAGCTGCTTCAGCTTTGTAGAGAATTCATCTAGGAATGAAGATTTTACAGGTGATGATGACTGAGTCTGTGCAGTCGGTGGATCCAGGCCGGCACCACACAACGGATGTGATCAGCCCCGGCCATCCGGTGTCAGACAGGCTTTATGAGAGCCCCATTAAATAACAGCTAATAAATACAATAGTGTTCAAAATAATAGCAGTGTGCTCAAACACATGAGTTACGCACAGAATCTTTTTCCTAGTTTTTATTTCCAGCATTGGGAACATTGCACGCTGTTTTCTAATTCTAAACATCAAGAGAAATGTAGATAATTTTTAACTATTTTACAGAAAATAACAAAAAATGAACATTGGGCTGCTCTAAAAAAAAATAGCAATGTCTGCATTTGTCTTTACAAACTCACAATATGTCTCTTTTTTTGAGGATTTCACATTCCTGTGAATCACTAACCTAGTATTTACTTGTTACCCACAGTGTTTTAGAACTGCTTCACATCTATGTTGCATAGAGTTAACTAACTTCTGGCCCCTGTCAGCTGTTATTCCAGCCCAGGATGCTTTCACTACATCCCACAATTTTTCAGCATTTGTTGGCTTTGCCTCAGAAACGGTATTTTTGATGTCACCCCACAAGTCTCCTATCGTAAGGTCTGGGGATCCGCCTGGCCGCTCCATAACCTTAATTTTGTTGGACTGGAACCAAGATTTTGCTCATTTACTGGTGTGTTTAGGGTCAGTGTCTTGTTGAAACACCCATTTCAAGGGCATATCCTCTTCAGCATAAGGCAACATGACCTCTACAAGTATTTTAAATATATGCAAATTGGTCCATGATCCCTGGTGTGCGGTAAATAGGTCCGGCACCATAGTAAGAGAAACATGCCCATATCATGATGCTTCCACCAAGCTTCACTGTCTGCAGGGTGTACTGTGGCTGAATGCAGAGTTTGGGGGTCGTCTGATGAACTGTCTTTGTTCCTTGGACCCAAAAAGAACAATTTTACTTTCATCCATCCATAAAGTGTTTCTCCATTTCTCTTTAGGCCGGTTGATGTGTTCTTTGGCAAATTGTATCCACTTCAGTACATGTCTTTTTTTTAACAGTGGGACTTTGCAGGGACTTCTTGGTAAGAGATTAGCTTCACACAGGCGTCTTCTAACTGTCACAGTCCTCACAGGTAACTTGAGACTGTCTGTGATCATCCTGGAGCTGATCATTGCCTGAGCCTTTGCCATTCTGGCTATTCTTCCGTCCATTCGAATGGTAGTCTTCCGTTTTCTTCCACGTCTCTCTGGTTTTTGCTTTCCATTATAAAACATTGGAGATCATTTTAGCTGAACACCCGATTACTGTCTGCACTTCTTTATGAGTTTTACCCTCTCCAATCAACTTTTTAATCAAAGTACGCTGTTCTTCTGAACAATTTCTAGAACGACCCATATTTCTCAGGCTTTCAAGGAGAAATGCATGTACAACATGTGCTGGCTTCACCCTTAAATAAGGGCCACCTTAGTCACACCTGTTTCCTCACAGAATGATTGACCGCACTAATTGATCTCCACACTGATATTATATTGAACACCCCCCGTACAATTAATTATTCAGATACACTGCAGACTCAGAAACCTGCAGATCATGAATGCGGAGTCTGGGGGTTTTCTTTCAATCTACTGCACCAACTGGTGAATTGTCTGACATGTGGTGATATAATTTACATCAAAAACAGCGATTAATCTGGTCAGTCATATTGGACTGCTAGTATTTTGAACACTACTTGTATAAATAAATCTGCCATCATGTTGTGCAATGTAATGGGGCCACGTTGCGTCTCTGTCACCGGAGCGTCACATTGCTCTCACCATTGAGGCTCCATCCGGTCACGACGCAGAGGTCCGATGGCTCCAGCGAGATCTGAGCGTCCGGGAGGCAGACGGGCCACACGTAGGAGCTGTTCTGGAAGGGCTCATCCACTTGGATCAGGGCCACGTGATGGTTCTTTTCAGGATGTAAAATGACTTGCTTCACCCGCCGCTTCTGAAAAAGGAAAAGTAAACGTGTAGAGACTAGTCCTGGCTGTACGTTACGTTACCGGAGCCATCAAATAACAATGTCCGAGCCCCCCACCGCTGTATGCTACCGCGCTCCCCATTGAGACGGATGAGGCGTCAGGAATCTCTGGGGAAAACTACACCCCAAAGCCTTCCAATTATACACGTGGAAACCTAAATTTTATCACACGGCGTCCTCCAGGTCTTCCAGAACTGGCGGGTTCCCTTCTTCACCTATTGAAGTGAATGGAGCATCCGACACAAAGAAGATGCGCTATTTCCACTCTGTTTAAGAGGGTCTGGAATAGCAGGACCCCCTCTATTAACTCGTAATTACCAACCCAGAGAACTTAAGAAGTGATTTCATAGATCAGACACCCGCTTTAATACCATGAAGGAACCCAGGGGTCCCGTAAACACCGGTGCATAACCCTCGGCTCGCTGCAGTATAAGGTCTGTAAGTCTATGAAGGAATCCAGAGCAAACTGCGATGACCAAAGACTTTACCAAATGTGACTAATGACTAAACCTGCGTGTGTAGCGAGACCCCCAGATCGTGCAGACCGGCCACAATCAACCCGACATCCTTCAGCGACTTCCTGGAACAATGTGGAAAGGGTCAACAACATCCACAACATCAAGTAATCCAGAAATTCTGAGAGATCGTTGCCAAGAAGGCTTATAGTAGACCCCGGGAGAAGGCCGGCACCTACCCTTCTGCCACGCATCCCGCAGAGGTCAGGACGAAACTCTCAGACACAATGGCTCCATTACACATGTGCTTGTTACCAGTGCTCATACTGACGTGCCAGGGCCAGGAGTTGGGCATCGCCTCCTCCGCTGTGGTTATGCTGCGAGAGTTGAATCTGGGAGGTTTTAGGGGGACTCCGCAGACCTTATCTAGGAGAAAACAGCAGACGTGAGACATGATGGCGACATCCTCCGAGCACTGGCATCTCCTGTGTGGGGTCAGATAGGGAGGACCATGGTCGGCTCTCAGGGCCGATCACACTTTGTGTTGCACTATGATGGATATTGTCCATCCTGACCCTATGAGGCTCAACACCAGGTGAAAAAAAAAAAAAGTCTTGGCACCACTGGGTGGGCAGTAGGAGATGAACCCAAAAAAAACAAAAAAAAATTCTAAAAAACACAAAAGCAGGAACCAACCTGACCTGAACCCGGGGAAGACCATTACAATGGCCACAGGCTCCGAGAAGCAAGATCTGGTGGGTTCCCCAATGTATTCAATGTTAAGTACAGAAGATTTCTGGCTAAAAACATTTTAGACCATGGTGTGTCCCGAAGAAGTCTCAATGGGTGAGATAAAAAGGACAACAGAGGACCATGCGGACAACCACCACCACACAGACAGCACCAAACCCTCCAAGACGGGATCTGCAGAAGAAATTGAGTGGATGTTGTAGAATTTGAGAAAGATAGGCCCGACTGCGCACGAGGCCCGACTGCGCACGAGGCCCGACTGCGCACGAGGCCCGACTGAGCACGAGGCCCGACTGCGCACGAGGCCCGACTGCGCACGAGGCCCGACTGCGCACGAGGCCCGACTGCGCACGAGGCCCGACTGCGCACGAGGCCCGACTGCGCACGAGGCCCGACTGCGCACGAGGCCCGACTGAGCACGAGGCCTGACTGCGCACGAGGCCCGACTGCGCACGAGGCCCGACTGCGCACGAGGCCCGACTGCGCACGAGGCCCGACTGCGCACGAGGCCCGACTGCGCACGAGGCCCTGTCTATTCTTCTAGAAGGAGCAGAGACCCAAAATGGTGGAAATCTGCCTTCGGTTTTGTAGGAATCCACAATAACCTGATCCATTTAGCAATGGTTGTTTTGGAGTCTGACAGGTGCTTGCATGGACCATCGGGATCACGAAAAAAAAAGAATCAGAACATCTAAAGGCTCCTGTAAAGGAAAGATCGGCCCTGATAGCTCTCACCAGACAACAGAGAGAACGATCCCAGGCATCAAGAGGAGTAATGGGGCACAGACTACTCCTGATGGAGGATAGGGCATGGAGCCTGGCAGGAATGGGCAGCGAGCTCTGACACCCTGTGAATGGAGGTCAGACAGAGCCAGACTGAGGTGCTGTCCCATCGAGTGTCTGTAAGGAGGGGCGCGATTAGCCAGTAAATGGGATGGGAGAAGGTCCACATCAGTGGTGGCCAACAAAGTCCGATCTGGCTGAAGATCTCTGGATGGAGGAAGAGCCTTCCGGACGTAGAGCTTCTTTGTGGAGATGTCCGTGACCCTGTTTTACAGGCCGGTAACATGGATCGCACCAGGGCGCTGGATCGTGGCGCTCCGCCGCCCCGTGAAGGATTACGTTGTGTTCATCTCCTCCGTCCTCTACATGCGACATATTATTAATAAGTGCACAAAAACCTCACCAAAATGCATCTATTCTGGACAGGTCATAGAGGTCTTAAAAAAAAAAAAAGGCGCAGAACAAAAAGTACATCAATGATTTGGCAGACGGTCCGGTGTCATTTTTGCTAAATATGAGCCAATAAGTCAGTTCTGAGCCACGTGGAAATGTGTAATGAAAAAGTAGAACAAATGACTTACTGCCGTGCTCCGCTGCTCGCTGACTGCCCTGCGGATGACTATTCTGCTGGATCCCAGGACTGACATCACCTGTAAAATGTACAAGAAATGGACAGAAGTGATCAACGCGACCGTCTAGAGGAGCGACACAAGCGATTCTGAAAGGTAATCTGCAGTGATCGGCCCTCCTGAGCCGTCCATAGGGGCCGCAGGTCATAAGAAGGAAAAGATCAGGACGCCTCGATATCTGCATCCGATGTCTAATTCCAGAGAAATAAGGAGGAATTAAAGGCGATGGGTCACTATTAAGCCCACGTAAGGTGCGACCAGGGCAGCAAATCACTTACTGCCATTTTCCTCTGCGTCCTGACTTTCCTCTGGATGATTATGGTCGTGTATCTCAGGATTAATATTACCTGCAATATAAAGAGAAGAGAACAGAGCGGATCGGCTGTTTGTCTAGATGAGCGGATCTATACGCCCTAAATCCCCAATCTCCAAGTCTACGTTTTATTTCGTGCTGCACCAGTTCTCCGGAATGCACTACCACAAACAATCAGATAGGCCAGCGGCGACTCCTGCAGCTATATACATGGGCCTACCCTTATATAAGATGGCTGCACCTTACAATACCTCTCTCCTTATAGATTGTAAGCTCTTGTGACCAGGCCCTCACAGTTGTTGGTTACACTTTAAAGTTTGATTTTTTTTGTACATGTATCCGTGGAATATGTTTCGATTATTATAATTATTAGGAATTAAAAAAAAAAAATAGTCCAGGACCAATTCGTCAATTATTGACGCTTCGTCTTTAGCAAAAAAAAAAAATTCTGAAAATCTATTTACACCGGAGTACGAGTTTAGTTTTGTCATAAACGAATATTAAAGGAGTCATCGAACTCTTAAAAGAAGTAAAAACAGCAGCAAAACAACCTGTGCTCGTTCTTTACCTCGGTGCTCTAGACCTAATGTCCGGCGATCATTTCCTACGAGACTGCGGCGGTAGGTGACGAATCAGTGGCACCATATTGCGGTGCTGAGCGGGGGGGGCACGGGAGCGCTGCAGCCACTCATGAGCCATAGCGATCGTCTGCTGCTGGGAGAAACCCAGGGAATCGGAGCTGCCAGTTCTACCATTTGTAGCTACTTTATATATATTTTAAGAAGTTGGATGTCCCTTTAACATTTGGAATATAGTGAATGGAAATCCCGACGCACAGCCCTGAGTTACCAGGATCGATGTTTTTCGCCTTCACACGATCTGTAAATATTATTATGTGTGTTATAAAAAAAAAAAAAAAAGAAGATTCTTACGAGACTTCGAACGCACGAAGGTAATGACGGCTTGGAACCCGATGTAATTGGCAGCGTAGTCGGAGATGAAGGTGATCTGCAGGACGTTGGAGACGCTTACAATTGGGTCAGGAGGTGAAAATCCGCAGAACTTCCCTGGAGAGAAAGAAAAAAAAAAAAACAAGAACATCACGTGTCAGCAGAAGGGCGCACCCCGGACTCCGTGCTTCAGGATCGGGGAACGGACAATCATCGCAACGTCTGACATCTTACACCTAGGGCCAATCATTAGTCATCACTATGAAGATTGGCAGGACCCCGGCCTGGTGGCCACCGTCTCTAGTGCACCGTCCCTAGTGCACCGTCCCTAGTCCACCGTCTCTAGTCCACCGTCTCTAGTCCACCGTCTCTAGTCCACCGTCTCTAGTCCACCGTCTCTAGTCCACCGTCTCTAGTCCACCGTCTCTAGTCCACCGTCTCTAGTCCACCGTCTCTAGTCCACCGTCTCTAGTGCACCGTCCCTAGTCCACCGTCTCTAGTCCACCGTCTCTAGTCCACCGTCTCTAGTCCACCGTCTCTAGTCCACCGTCTCTAGTCCACCGTCTCTAGTCCACCGTCTCTAGTCCACCGTCTCTAGTCCACCGTCTCTAGTCCACCGTCCCTAGTCCACCGTCCCTAGTCCACCGTCCCTAGTCCACCGTCCCTAGTCCACCGTCCCTAGTCCACCGTCCCTAGTCCACCATCCGGTGGCCGCTGACCAGAACCCTACGAACCGCCTGCGATCTGCCGGCATCCTCGGAGTCTCTTCGGATTAGTAACTCTGGCACAATGTCGTGGTTGCGGTGCGAGGCATGCATGGCGTCTTGCAAGGCCTGCTAATAAAAAGTGACACCAGGGATGCCAGCAGGGAGGAGCAGGTCCGCAGGGTTCAGAAGTAGCTGCTGAGCCAGGGTCCTGCAAATGTTTTTGATCATCTCTACCAACCATGCATCATTGGTGGAGGTCCCACCCCAATCCCATCGATCAGCGGGTCATCCCTTCACTATAGTATCTGACGCAGCGACATCCATGCGTATATGGCTCCTTTACTCCTGCTGATTAAGTGAGGGGCCCAGGACCCCCATATAATCACATTTGATGGCCAAGAAAATCCAAGTTTCCATTTTAGTACAGAATTGGGTAAATGAGACTTTCAGCTAATAACCCCAGCTCTGTGCGATCGTCTGCAGCGCTTCCCATGACCACAATGATGTCTGACCTGCCACCATGTTTCCTTGCAGGTCATAATGAACGACCACGTAATCAAAGATGCAGTCTTCATGGGGCTCCACCTCAAAGATTACAAAGGTTAACTGAAAAAAAAAAAAAGAAAGACGAGACCGAGAATGCTCAGACGACCTCGCCGGACGCTGACGCACATCCATATTTTTACCTTCCCGGGCGACTACGACCAATTTTTCCATCATTGCATGTTTACTAACAATTAGAAATGCTAAATCTGAGACATATAAGCCCCACCCATGGGAACACCCTCTAATGGGTGTGGCTGTAGCAAACTCCACCCCATTTACAGTCGCAGGATTTTCCCAGCAAGGTCAGGACTGTTGGCCACAACATTATTAGGGGGGGAGGGGGATTATATTGGACCTCACAAAGGTGGAAGTTTATATAGATAGTGTTACATTAACCCCTACATACCCAGGTAATATCCCTTTAATTGCAGCGAGTACCTTGATGAGATGGGTCGGCAGACAGTGGACCACCCACTGACAAATGGCGTTACTGCTGTACGGGCTCGGGTAATTCATCGTCTGGATTTCTCCTTCCTCAAAGATAACAGCGACAGATCCACATTCAGAATCTGAAATAAGGGTAAAAATGAAGACAAGGACCAGAGGGGGAGATTGTGACCCCAGAATTAAAAGGGACTTACCTCACCACACCATACACACTGCACCAACATCGGCGGACCCCGTCAATATCGACAGGTGCGGCCAACAGTCTAATGTGTATGGGGGCCCCGTGCAGATGATTGTCAGACCACCGACCTGATGGGGGCCCCGTGCAGATGATTGTCGGACCACCGACCTGATGGGGGCCCCGTGCAGATGACTGTCAGACCACCGACCTGATGGGGGACCCGTGCAGATGACTGTCAGACCACCAACCTGATGGGGGCCCCGTGCAGATGATTGTCAGACCACCGACCTGATGGGGGCCCCGTGCAGATGATTGTCGGACCACCGACCTGATGGGGGCCCCGTGCAGATGATTGTCGGACCACCGACCTGATGGGGGCCCCGTGCAGATGATTGTCGGACCACCAACCTGATGGGGGCCCCGTGCAGATGACTGTCGGACCGCCGATCCGATGGGGGCCCCGTGCAGATGACTGTCGGACTGCTTATCCGACAGGGGCCCCGTGCAGATGATTGTCAGACCACCGACCTGATGGGGGCCCCGTGCAGATGACTGTCGGACCGCCGATCCGATGGGGGTACCATGCAGATGATTGTCGGACCGCCAATCAGACAGGGACTCCCTGCAGATGATTGTCGGACTGCTTATCTGACGGGGGCCCCGTGCAGATGACTGTTGGACCGCCGTTCAGACGCGGGCCCCGTGCAGCTGATTTTTGGACCGCCGTTCAGACGCGGGCCCCGTGCAGATGATTGTTGGACCGTCGTTCAGACGCGGGCCCCGTGCAGATGATTGTTGGACCGCCATTCAGACGCGGGCCCCGTGCAGATGATTGTCGGACTGCTGATCCGACGGGGGCCCCCTGCAGATGATTGTTGGACTACCGATCCAATGGGGGCCCCCTGCAGATAATTGTTTGGCCACCGATCTGTTGGGGGCCCCCTGCAGATGATTGTTGGACTACCGATCCTATGGGGGCCCCCTGCAGATAAATGTTTGGCCACCGATCTGATGGGGACCCCCTGCAGATTGTTGGACCACCGATCTGATGGAGGCCCCCTGCAGATGATTGTTGGACCGCAGCTCTGATGGGGGCCCCGTGCAGATGACTGTCGGACTGCCGATAAGTTGGGGGCCCCGTGCAGATAAATGTCGGACCGCCAATCCAATCTGAGAGAAGAATCAACACCAGAGATGTCCGTCATCGTGTCTCAAGAGAACACAGGAGTTCGGCACAGTGAGTGCTCCTGTGCACTGGCGGACACGCACAGAACAGAGCTCCTGTGCACTGGCGGACACACACAGAACAGAGCTCCTGTGCACTGGCGGACACGCACAGAACAGAGCTCCTGTGCACTGGCGGACACACACAGAACAGAGCTCCTGTGCACTGGCGGACACGCACAGAACAGAGCTCCTGTGCACTGGCGGACACGCACAGAACAGAGCTCCTGTGCACTGGCGGACACGCACAGAACAGAGCTCCTGTGCACTGGCGGACACGCACAGAACAGAGCTCCTGTGCACTGGCGGACACGCACAGAACAGAGCCCCTGTGCACTGGCGGACACACACAGAACAGAGCCCCTGTGCACTGGCGGACACACACAGAACAGAGCCCCTGTGCACTGGCGGACACACACAGAACACAGCCCCTGTGCACTGGCGGACACACACAGAACAGAGCCCCTGTGCACTGGCGGACACACACAGAACAGAGCCCCTGTGCACTGGCAGACACACACAGAACACAGCTCCTGTGCACTGGCGGACACACACAGAACAGAGCCCCTGTGCACTGGCAGACACACACAGAACACAGCTCCTGTGCACTGGCGGACACACACAGAACAGAGCTCCTGTGCACTGGCGGACACACAGAACAGAGCTCCTGTGCACTGGCGGACACACACAGAACAGAGCTCCTGTGCACTGGCAGACACACACAGAACAGAGCTCCTGTGCACTGGCGGACACACACACAGAACAGAGCTCCTGTGCACTGGCGGACACGCACAGAACAGAGCTCCTGTGCACTGGCGGACACACACAGTACAGAGCCCCTGTGCACTGGCGGACACACACAGAACAGAGCCCCTGTGCACTGGCGGACACACACAGAACAGAGCCCCTGTGCACTGGCGGACACACACAGAACAGAGCCCCTGTGCACTGGCGGACACACACAGAACAGAGCCCCTGTGCACTGGCAGACACACACAGAACACAGCTCCTGTGCACTGGCGGACACGCACAGAACAGAGCTCCAGTGCACTGGCGGACACACACAGAACAGAGCTCCTGTGCACTGGCGGACACACAGAACAGAGCTCCTGTGCACTGGCGGACACACACAGAACAGAGCTCCTGTGCACTGGCAGACACACACAGAACAGAGCTCCTGTGCACTGGCGGACACACACACAGAACAGAGCTCCTGTGCACTGGCGGACACGCACAGAACAGAGCTCCTGTGCACTGGCGGACACACACAGTACAGAGCCCCTGTGCACTGGCGGACACACACAGAACAGAGCCCCTGTGCACTGGCGGACACACACAGAACAGAGCCCCTGTGCACTGGCGGACACACACAGAACAGAGCCCCTGTGCACTGGCGGACACACACAGAACAGAGCCCCTGTGCACTGGCGGACACACACAGAACAGAGCCCCTGTGCACTGGCAGACACACACAGAACACAGCTCCTGTGCACTGGCGGACACACACAGAACAGAGCCCCTGTGCACTGGCAGACACACACAGAACACAGCTCCTGTGCACTGGCGGACACACACAGAACAGAGCTCCTGTGCACTGGCGGACACACAGAACAGAGCTCCT
This sequence comes from Phyllobates terribilis, assembly GCF_046119375.1. Lineage (NCBI taxonomy): Eukaryota > Metazoa > Chordata > Amphibia > Anura > Dendrobatidae > Phyllobates > Phyllobates terribilis. The sequence continues at coordinate 162,735,339 of NW_027362773.1, read as the reverse complement.
GTGCACTGGCGGACACACAGAACAGAGCTCCTGTGCACTGGCGGACACACACAGAACAGAGCTCCTGTGCACTGGCAGACACACACAGAACAGAGCCCCTGTGCACTGGCGGACACACACAGAACAGAGCCCCTGTGCACTGGCGGACACACACACAGAACAGAGCTCCTGTGCACTGGCGGACACACAGAACAGAGCTCCTGTGCACTGGCGGACACACAGAACAGAGCTCCTGTGCACTGGCGGACACACACAGAACAGAGCTCCTGTACACTGGCGGACACACACACAGAACAGAGCCCCTGTGCACTGGCGGACACACACAGAACAGAGCCCCTGCGCACTGGCGGACACACACAGAACAGAGCTCCTGTGCACTGGCGGACACACAGAACAGAGCTCCTGTGCACTGGCGGACACACAGAACAGAGCTCCTGTGCACTGGCGGACACACACAGAACAGAGCTCCTGTGCACTGGCGGACACACACAGAACAGAGCTCCTGTGCACTGGCGGACACACAGAACAGAGCTCCTGTGCACTGGCGGACACACACAGAACAGAGCTCCTGTGCACTGGCGGACACACACACAACAGAGCTCCTGTGCACTGGCGGACACACACAGAACAGAGCTCCTGTGCACTGGCAGACACGCACACAGAACAGAGCTCCTGTACACTGGCGGACACACAGAACAGAGCTCCTGTGCACTGGCGGACACACACAGAACAGAGCTCCTGTGCACTGGCAGACACGCACACAGAACAGAGCTCCTGTGCACTGGCGGACACACACAGAACAGAGCTCCTGTGCACTGGCGGACACACAGAACAGAGCTCCTGTGCACTGGAGGACACACACAGAACAGAGCCCCTGTGCACTGGAGGACACACACAGAACAGAGCCCCTGTGCACTGGCGGACACACACACAGAACAGAGCCCCTGTGCACTGGCGGACACACACAGAACAGAGCTCCTGTGCACTGGCGGACACACACAGAACAGAGCTCCTGTGCACTGGCGGACACACACAGAACAGAGCTCCTGTTCACTGGCAGACACACACACAGAAAAGAGCTCCTGTGCACTGGCGGACACACAGAACAGAGCTCCTGTGCACTGGCGGACACACACAGAACAGAGCCCCTGTGCACTGGAGGACACACACAGAACAGAGCCCCTGTGCACTGGCGGACACACACAGAACAGAGCCCCTGTGCACTGGCGGACACACACACAGAACAGAGCCCCTGTGCACTGGCGGACACACACACAGAACAGAGCTCCTGTGCACTGGCGGACACACACAGAACAGAGCCCCTGTGCACTGGCGGACACACACACAGAACAGAGCTCCTGTGCACTGGCGGACACACACACAGAACAGAGCTCCTGTGCACTGGCGGACACACACAGAACAGAGCCCCTGTGCACTGGCGGACACACACAGAACAGAGCCCCTGTGCACTGGCGGACACACACACAGAACAGAGCTCCTGTGCACTGGCGGACACACACAGAACAGAGCCCCTGTGCACTGGCGGACACACACACAGAACAGAGCTCCTGTGCACTGGTGGACACACACAGAACAGAGCTCCTGTGCACTGGCGGACACACACACAGAACAGAGCTCCTGTGCACTGGCGGACACACACACAGAACAGAGCTCCTGTGCACTGGCGGACACACACAGAACAGAGCCCCTGTGCACTGGCGGACACACACAGAACAGAGCCCCTGTGCACTGGCGGACACACACAGAACAGAGCCCCTGTGCACTGGCGGACACACACAGAACAGAGCTCCTGTGCACTGGCGGACACACAGAACAGAGCTCCTGTGCACTGGCGGACACACACAGAACAGAGCCCCTGTGCACTGTCGGACACACACAGAACAGAGCCCCTGTGCACTGTCGGACACACACAGAACAGAGCTCCTGTGCACTGGCGGACACACACACAGAACAGAGCTCCTGTACACTGGCGGACACACACACAGAACAGAGCTCCTGTGCACTGGCGGACACACACAGAACAGAGCTCCTGTGCACTGGCGGACACACACAGAACAGAGCTCCTGTGCACTGGCGGACACACACAGAACAGAGCCCCTGTGCACTGGCGGACACACACAGAACAGAGCCCCTGTGCACTGGCGGACACACACAGAACAGAGCCCCTGTGCACTGGCGGACACACACAGAACAGAGCTCCTGTGCACTGGCGGACACACACACAGAACAGAGCTCCTGTGCACTGGCGGACACACACAGAACAGAGCTCCTGTGCACTGGCGGACACACACAGAACAGAGCTCCTGTGCACTGGCGGACACACACAGAACAGAGCCCCTGTGCACTGGCGGACACACACACAGAACAGAGCCCCTGTGTACTGGCGGACACACACACAGAACAGAGCTCCTGTGCACTGGCGGACACACACAGAACAGAGCCCCTGTGCACTGGCGGACACACACACAGAACAGAGCCCCTGTGCACTGGCGGACACACACACAGAACAGAGCTCCTGTGCACTGGCGGACACACACACAGAACAGAGCTCCTGTGCACTGGCGGACACACACAGAACAGAGCCCCTGTGCACTGGCGGACACACACAGAACAGAGCCCCTGTGCACTGGAGGACACACACAGAACAGAGCCCCTGTGCACTGTCGGACACACACAGAACAGAGCCCCTGTGCACTGGCGGACACACACAGAACAGAGCCCCTGTGCACTGGTGGACACACACACAGAACAGAGCCCCTGTGCACTGTCGGACACACACAGAACAGAGCCCCTGTGCACTGGCGGACACACAGAACAGAGCTCCTGTGCACTGGCGGACACACACAGAACAGAGCTCCTGTACACTGGCGGACACACACACAGAACAGAGCCCCTGTGCACTGGCGGACACACACAGAACAGAGCCCCTGTGCACTGGCGGACACACACAGAACAGAGCTCCTGTGCACTGGCGGACACACAGAACAGAGCTCCTGTGCACTGGCGGACACACAGAACAGAGCTCCTGTGCACTGGCGGACACACACAGAACAGAGCTCCTGTGCACTGGCGGACACACACAGAACAGAGCTCCTGTGCACTGGCGGACACACAGAACAGAGCTCCTGTGCACTGGCGGACACACACAGAACAGAGCTCCTGTGCACTGGCGGACACACACACAACAGAGCTCCTGTGCACTGGCGGACACACACAGAACAGAGCTCCTGTGCACTGGCAGACACACACAGAACAGAGCTCCTGTGCACTGGCGGACACACACAGAACAGAGCTCCTGTTCACTGGCAGACACACACACAGAACAGAGCTCCTGTGCACTGGCGGACACACAGAACAGAGCTCCTGTGCACTGGCGGACACACACAGAACAGAGCCCCTGTGCACTGGAGGACACACACAGAACAGAGCCCCTGTGCACTGGCGGACACACACAGAACAGAGCCCCTGTGCACTGGCGGACACACACACAGAACAGAGCCCCTGTGCACTGGCGGACACACACACAGAACAGAGCTCCTGTGCACTGGCGGACACACAGAACAGAGCTCCTGTGCACTGGCGGACACACACAGAACAGAGCCCCTGTGCACTGGAGGACACACACAGAACAGAGCCCCTGTGCACTGGCGGACACACACAGAACAGAGCCCCTGTGCACTGGCGGACACACACACAGAACAGAGCCCCTGTGCACTGGCGGACACACACACAGAACAGAGCTCCTGTGCACTGGCGGACACACACAGAACAGAGCCCCTGTGCACTGGCGGACACACACACAGAACAGAGCTCCTGTGCACTGGCGGACACACACACAGAACAGAGCTCCTGTGCACTGGCGGACACACACAGAACAGAGCCCCTGTGCACTGGCGGACACACACAGAACAGAGCCCCTGTGCACTGGCGGACACACACACAGAACAGAGCTCCTGTGCACTGGCGGACACACACAGAACAGAGCCCCTGTGCACTGGCGGACACGCACACAGAACAGAGCCCCTGTGCACTGGCGGACACACACAGAACAGAGCTCCTGTGCACTGGCGGACACACACAGAACAGAGCTCCTGTGCACTGGCGGACACACACACAGAACAGAGCTCCTGTGCACTGGCGGACACACACACAGAACAGAGCTCCTGTGCATTGCGGACACGCACAGAACAGAGCTCCTGTGCACTGGCGGACACACACACAGAACAGAGCTCCTGTGCACTGGCGGACACACACACAGAACAGAGCTCCTGTGCACTGGCGGACACACACAGAACAGAGCCCCTGTGCACTGGCGGACACACACAGAACAGAGCCCCTGTGCACTGGCGGACACACACAGAACAGAGCCCCTGTGCACTGGCGGACACACACAGAACAGAGCCCCTGTGCACTGGCGGACACACACAGAACAGAGCCCCTGTGCACTGGCAGACACACACAGAACACAGCTCCTGTGCACTGGCAGACACACACAGAACAGAGCCCCTGTGCACTGGCAGACACACACAGAACACAGCTCCTGTGCACTGGCGGACACACACAGAACAGAGCTCCTGTGCACTGGCGGACACACAGAACAGAGCTCCTGTGCACTGGCGGACACACACAGAACAGAGCTCCTGTGCACTGGCAGACACACACAGAACAGAGCTCCTGTGCACTGGCGGACACACACACAGAACAGAGCCCCTGTGCACTGGCGGACACACAGAACAGAGCTCCTGTGCACTGGCGGACACACACAGAACAGAGCTCCTGTGCACTGGCGGACACACACAGAACAGAGCTCCTGTGCACTGGTGGACACACACAGAACAGAGCTCCTGTGCACTGGCGGACACGCACAGAACAGAGCTCCTGTGCACTGGCGGACACGCACAGAACAGAGCTCCTGTGCACTGGCGGACACACACACAGAACAGAGCTCCTGTGCACTGGCGGACACACACACAGAACAGAGCTCCTGTGCACTGGCGGACACACACACAGAACAGAGCTCCTGTGCACTGGCGGACACACACAGAACAGAGCTCCTGTGCACTGGCGGACACACACACAGAACAGAGCTCCTGTGCACTGGCGGACACACACACAGAACAGAGCTCCTGTGCACTGGCAGACACACACAGAACAGAGCTCCTGTGCACTGGCGGACACACACAGAACAGAGCCCCTGTGCACTGGCGGACACACACAGAACAGAGCCCCTGTGCACTGGCGGACACACACAGAACAGAGCTCCTGTGCACTGGCAGACACACACAGAACAGAGCTCCTGTGCACTGGCGGACACACACAGAACAGAGCCCCTGTGCACTGGCGGACACACACAGAACAGAGCCCCTGTGCACTGTCGGACACACACAGAACAGAGCCCCTGTGCACTGGCGGACACACACAGAACAGAGCCCCTGTGCACTGGCAGACACACACAGAACACAGCTCCTGTGCACTGGCAGACACACACAGAACAGAGCTCCTGTGCACTGGCGGACACACACAGAACAGAGCTCCTGTGCACTGGCGGACACACACAGAACAGAGCTCCTGTGCACTGGCGGACACACAGAACAGAGCTCCTGTGCACTGGCGGACACACACAGAACAGAGCCCCTGTACACTGGCGGACACACACACAGAACAGAGCCCCTGTGCACTGGCGGACACACACAGAACAGAGCCCCTGTGCACTGGCGGACACACACAGAACAGAGCTCCTGTGCACTGGCGGACACACAGAACAGAGCTCCTGTGCACTGGCGGACACACAGAACAGAGCTCCTGTACACTGGCGGACACACACAGAACAGAGCTCCTGTACACTGGCGGACACACAGAACAGAGCTCCTGTGCACTGGCGGACACACACAGAACAGAGCTCCTGTGCACTGGCGGACACACACACAACAGAGCTCCTGTGCACTGGCGGACACACACAGAACAGAGCTCCTGTGCACTGGCAGACACACACAGAACAGAGCTCCTGTGCACTGGCAGACACACACAGAACAGAGCTCCTGTGCACTGGCAGACACACAAACAGAAAAGAGCTCCTGTGCACTGGCGGACATACAGAACAGAGCTCCTGTGCACTGGCGGACACACACAGAACAGAGCCCCTGTGCACTGGAGGACACACACAGAACAGAGCCCCTGTGCACTGGCGGACACACACACAGAACAGAGCCCCTGTGCACTGGCGGACACACACACAGAACAGAGCTCCTGTGCACTGGCGGACACACACACAGAACAGAGCTCCTGTCCACTGGCGGACACACACACAGAACAGAGCTCCTGTGCACTGGCGGACACACACAGAACAGAGCCCCTGTGCACTGTCGGACACACACAGAACAGAGCCCCTGTGCACTGGCGGACACACACAGAACAGAGCCCCTGTGCACTGGCGGACACACACACAGAACAGAGCTCCTGTGCACTGGCGGACACACACACAGAACAGAGCTCCTGTGCACTGGCGGACACACACACAGAACAGAGCTCCTGTGCACTGGCGGACACACACAGAACAGAGCCCCTGTGCACTGGCGGACACACACAGAACAGAGCCCCTGTGCACTGGCGGACACACACAGAACAGAGCCCCTGTGCACTGTCGGACACACACAGAACAGAGCCCCTGTGCACTGTCGGACACACACAGAACAGAGCTCCTGTGCACTGTCGGACACACACAGAACAGAGCTCCTGTGCACTGGCGGACACACACAGAACAGAGCTCCTGTGCACTGGCGGACACACACAGAACAGAGCCCCTGTGCACTGGCGGACACACACAGAACAGAGCTCCTGTGCACTGGCGGACACACACAGAACAGAGCCCCTGTGCACTGGCGGACACACACAGAACAGAGCCCCTGTGCACTGGCGGACACACACACAGAACAGAGCCCCTGTGCACTGGAGGACACACACAGAACAGAGCCCCTGTGCACTGTCGGACACACACAGAACAGAGCTCCTGTGCACTGGCGGACACACACACAGAACAGAGCTCCTGTGCACTGGCGGACACACACACAGAACAGAGCCCCTGTGCACTGGAGGACACACACAGAACAGAGCCCCTGTGCACTGGAGGACACACAAAGAACAGAGCCCCTGTGCACTGTCGGACACACACAGAACAGAGCCCCTGTGCACTGTCGGACACACACAGAACAGAGCCCCTGTGCACTGGCGGACACACACACAGAACAGAGCCCCTGTGCACTGGCGGACACACACACAGAACAGAGCCCCTGTGCACTGGAGGACACACACAGAACAGAGCCCCTGTGCACTGGCGGACACACACACAGAACAGAGCTCCTGTGCACTGGCGGACACACACAGAACAGAGCTCCTGTGCACTGGCGGACACACACACAGAACAGAGCCCCTGTGCACTGGCGGACACACACAGAACAGAGCCCCTGTGCACTGGCGGACACACACAGAACAGAGCCCCTGTGCACTGGCGGACACACACAGAACAGAGCCCCTGTGCACTGGCGGACACACACAGAACAGAGCCCCTGTGCACTGGCGGACACACACAGAACAGAGCCCCTGTGCACTGGCGGACACACACACAGAACAGAGCCCCTGTGCACTGGCGGACACACACACAGAACAGAGCTCCTGTGCACTGGCGGACACACACAGAACAGAGCTCCTGTGCACTGGCGGACACACACAGAACAGAGCCCCTGTGCACTGGCGGACACACACACAGAACAGAGCCCCTGTGCACTGGCGGACACACACACAGAACAGAGCTCCTGTACACTGGCGGACACACACAGAACAGAGCCCCTGTGCACTGGCGGACACACACACAGAACAGAGCCCCTGTGCACTGGCGGACACACACAGAACAGAGCCCCTGTGCACTGGCGGACACACACACAGAACAGAGCCCCTGTGCACTGGCGGACACACACAGAACAGAGCTCCTGTACACTGGCGGACACACACAGAACAGAGCCCCTGTGCACTGGCGGACACACACACAGAACAGAGCCCCTGTGCACTGGCGGACACACACAGAACAGAGCCCCTGTGCACTGGCGGACACACACACAGAACAGAGCCCCTGTGCACTGGCGGACACACACAGAACAGAGCTCCTGTGCACTGGCGGACACACACAGAACAGAGCCCCTGTGCACTGGCGGACACACACACAGAACAGAGCCCCTGTGCACTGGCGGACACACACAGAACAGAGCCCCTGTGCACTGGCGGACACACACAGAACAGAGCCCCTGTGCACTGGCGGACACACACAGAACAGAGCCCCTGTGCACTGGCGGACACACACAGAACAGAGCCCCTGTGCACTGGCGGACACACACAGAACAGAGCCCCTGTGCACTGGCGGACACACACACAGAACAGAGCCCCTGTGCACTGGCGGACACACACAGAACAGAGCCCCTGTGCACTGGCGGACACACAGAACAGAGCCCCTGTGCACTGGCGGACACACACACAGAACAGAGCCCCTGTGCACTGGCGGACACACACAGAACAGAGCCCCTGTGCACTGGCGGACACACACAGAACAGAGCTCCTGTGCACTGGCGGACACACACAGAACAGAGCCCCTGTGCACTGGCGGACACACACAGAACAGAGCTCCTGTGCACTGGCGGACACACACACAGAACAGAGCTCCTGTGCACTGGCGGACACACACACAGAACAGAGCTCCTGTGCACTGGCGGACACACACACAGAACAGAGCCCCTGTGCACTGGCGGACACACACACAGAACAGAGCCCCTGTGCACTGGCGGACACACACACAGAACAGAGCTCCTGTGCACTGGCGGACACACACACAGAACAGAGCTCCTGTGCACTGGCGGACACACACACAGAACAGAGCTCCTGTGCACTGGCGGACACACACACAGAACAGAGCCCCTGTGCACTGGCGGACACACACACAGAACAGAGCTCCTGTGCACTGGCGGACACACACACAGAACAGAGCTCCTGTGCACTGGCGGACACACACACAGAACAGAGCTCCTGTGCACTGGCGGACACACACACAGAACAGAGCCCCTGTGCACTGGCGGACACACACACAGAACAGAGCCCCTGTGCACTGGCGGACACACACACAGAACAGAGCCCCTGTGCACTGGCGGACACACACACAGAACAGAGCTCCTGTGCACTGGCGGACACACACACAGAACAGAGCCCCTGTGCACTGGCGGACACACACACAGAACAGAGCCCCTGTGCACTGGCGGACACACACACAGAACAGAGCTCCTGTGCACTGGCGGACACACACACAGAACAGAGCTCCTGTGCACTGGCGGACACACACACAGAACAGAGCTCCTGTGCACTGGCGGACACACACACAGAACAGAGCCCCTGTGCACTGGCGGACACACACACAGAACAGAGCCCCTGTGCACTGGCGGACACACACACAGAACAGAGCTCCTGTGCACTGGCGGACACACACACAGAACAGAGCTCCTGTGCACTGGCGGACACACACACAGAACAGAGCCCCTGTGCACTGGCGGACACACACACAGAACAGAGCCCCTGTGCACTGGCGGACACACACACAGAACAGAGCTCCTGTGCACTGGAGGACACACACAGAACAGAGCCCCTGTGCACTGGCGGACACACACAGAACAGAGCCCCTGTGCAAGAACAATATCTGGGCCCTTTGCAGTTCAAATCACTCATCATAGTGCACAATTCCACCTATTTTGGAGGTGGTGATGGCCCCTTGATCTCTTAGGCCACACAGGTTGCACCAATGATATGTCCGTCCCTGCCCAGTATATGTGATAGACACTCGGGATGGCTGCCGGCAGGGCGATCATTTGTCAAAATCTAAGGTGCTTACATGCTATCATTCCTTCTGAAGTTGCTGACTGGTTGCAGCGGTCACATACACATGGTTGATATTTCCACACTGCAGGCAGTAAGCAAAGGATGGCATGGACCACATACTTTTCTATGTAAAGTGTACAGCAAGACAGTCATACATTGCCCTTGGAGACGCTCAGGATATGTTCACACTGGACCTTTCTGCTGCGGCAAAAATAGCTGCAGATCTTGTTAAACATTTGCAGCAATGTTTCCACACATTCACCATCTTTATCGCAATTAACCTGCTGTAGATGTCAAATCCAAGGCTGCAAGCGACAATATGCAGCAGATCAGCCCTGGGGGTCCGCACTGTTACACCGCACCCTCCATGGCAAAGCAAACGTTACGCTGTAATCAGTAATGAGTTCACAAAAGGCGACGGACTCACCTGGATAACGGTTTGGTTCCACTGCCTCATAGGAGAGGGAAAATCCAGAGCGGCACTCCTGAAAATCGGAGAAGAACTTCACAGTGACGCTTATATTGGGGATCCTTAGTGGCCGCGGCTGGACGTCGCCACAGAATTTCCCTGCAACCAGGAGGAAACGTCAGTCAATCACTTTGCTATACATAATATTTACACCCCGGAAAGGAACAAAAGATCTAGACACAAATGTGCAGATGAATCAATGAACCAGCGGCCCCCGCTGTTAGTCAATCTGCAGCGTTCCCCGCATGATCCCGAAACAGATCTCCTTCCGATCAGCCCCATCTAAGCCTGGTGGCCGCCTCCTTCACTGAGGGCCATCCTGTTGGCTAGCTTTTGCCCTGAGGCAGACAACGCAGAGGGTGGAGGCTCCTGCTGCAGCCAGTTGTCTTACAGCCACACACAGGACAGAGGGGGGAGGCTACAGCTGCAGCCAGTTGTCTTACAGCCACACACAGGACAGAGGGGGGAGGCTCCTGCTGCAGCCAGTTGTCTTACAGCCACACACAGGACAGAGAGGGGAGGCTCCTGCTGCAGCCAGTTGTCTTACAGCCACACACAGGACAGAGGGGGGAGGCTCCTGCTGCAGACAGTTGTCTTACAGCCACACACAGGACAGAGGGGGGAGGCTCCTGCTGCAGCCAGTTGTCTTACAGCCACACACAGGACAGAGGAGGGAGGCTCCTGCTGCAGCCAGTTGTCTTACAGCCACACACAGGACAGAGAGGGGAGGCTCCTGCTGCAGCCAGTTGTCTTACAGCCACACACAGGACAGAGGGGGGAGGCTCCTGCTGCAGACAGTTGTCTTACAGCCACACACAGGACAGAGGGGGGGAGGCTCCTGCTGCAGGCAGTTGTCTTACAGCCACACACAGGACAGAGGAGGGAGGCTCCTGCTGCAGCCAGTTGTCTTACAGCCACACACAGGACAGAGGGGGGGCTCCTGCTGCAGGCAATTGTCTTACAGCTACACACAGGACAGAGGGGGGAGGCTCCTGCTGCAGCCAGTTGTCTTACAGCCACACACAGGACAGAGGGGGGGAGGCTCCTGCTGCAGGCAGTTGCCTTACAGCCACACACAGGACAGGGGGGGGGAGGCTCCTGCTGCAGACAGTTGTCTTACAGCCACACATAGGACAGAGGGGGGAGGCTCCTGCTGCAGACAGTTGCCTTAAAGCCACACACAGGACAGAGGGGGGGGGGGCTCCAGCTGCAGGCAATTGTCTTACAGCTACACACAGGACAGAGGGGGGAGGCTCCTGCTGCAGACAGTTGTCTTACAGCCACACACAGGACAGGGGGGGGAGGCTCCTGCTGCAGTCAGTTGTCTTACAGCCCCACCCAGGACACTGAGGAGGACACAGAGAAGACTCCTCACACTCCGTTTTCTGCTGAAGATTTCCATTGGATGTTGCACAGATTTTTCTTTATGAGGATGATCCCCCCTTGTTATTCACTGGAGCGAACAGGGATCATAGATCCACAAGGATTTTTAGAAATCGCACCCGACATATTGTCTCTTGTGGATGATCCTGACTGAACCCTCAACTAAGGAAAGTTTCTTTGGAGATGATCAGGGATGGACGGACCCGTCCAGTACAGCACTATGCTGCCCCCGCCGTCTCATCTGCTCTGCGGGGCCGGGGGTCATCAAGGCCAAACCTGGGTGGGTGCAACTACAGACTGGTGCGGCCCAATAAGAGACAGGCAACAAGGCCTGTGCGTGACGTGGGGCTGCCAGCACTCTGATGGCTGAGGGTGATAGAGCCCACAATACGGCCAGTGCTTATACACTCGCCAATGAGACGTCCTGATGAACAGTAGACCCCCAGATAATCCAGATCACAGGAATAATCCCACTCCACACTGAAGCGATGGAACCTCAGGATGATGTGATTTCCTTCAGGGACCAGAATTCTCCAGACACAATTTCTATTGAGGAAAAAAATGAATAGGGTAAAATTAAAAAAATCACCACCTAATCTAGGGGGTCAGACAATCACTGATCGGACACTTAGGTAGGCCTTATTGATGTGTGGTTGGAGGCTGCCAACCATACAGGTGCTGGGGCGGGCACCCATGACGGGGGCATTAGAGCTGGTACCTCTGAGGGCACTCATGATGGGGGCATCAAGACTCTCTACCTGTGCAATCACCTGATATACCTAGCCAGGTTCAGGGAGGGAGACCGCGAAGACTGGCGAGACCACCACTCTCTAGAGATCAACCCCCTACATGCTAAGTTCAATAGCGACATAGCACCAGAAGCAGGATTGGACTGGCCTACAGGAGAATCCTCCGGTGGGCCACCACCCTTTTATAGGAGCAGTACTCGGCACAATACGTGAATCACTATGTACAGACAAAGGCGGCATCTTATTCATGTAACAAAATATATATATATATATATATATATATATATATATATATATATATATATATATATATATATATATATATATATATATATATATATATATATATATATATATACAGTACAGACCAAAAGTTTGGACACACCTTCTCATTTAAAGATTTTTCTGTATTTTCATAACTATGAAAATTGTACATTCACACTGAAGGCATCAAAACTATGAATTAACACATGTGGAATTATATACTTAACAAAAAAGTGTGAAACAACTGAAAATATGTCTTATATTCTAGGTTCTTCACAGTAGCCACCTTTTGCTTTGATGACTGCTTTGCACACTCTTGGCATTCTCTTGATGAGCGTCAAGAGGTAGTCACCGGAAATGGTTTTCACTTCACAGGTGGGCCCTGTCAGGTTTAATAAGTGGGATTTCTTGCCTTATAAATCGGGTTGGGACCATCAGTTGTGTTGTGCAGAAGTCAGGTGGATACACAGCTGATAGTCCTACTGAATAGACTGTTAGAATTTGTATTATGGCAAGAAAAAAGCAGCTAAGTAAAGAAAAACGAGTGGCCATCATTACTTTAAGAAATGAAGGTCAATCAGTCAGAAAAATTGGGCAAACTTTGAAAGTGTCCCCAAGTGCAGTTGCAAAAACCATCAAGCGCTACAAAGAAACTGGCTCACATGATGACCGCCCCAGGAAGGGAAGACCAAGAGTCACCTCTGCTTCTGAGGATAAGTTTATCCGAGTCACCAGCCTCAGAAATCACAGGTTAACAGCAGCTCAGATTAGAGACCAGGTCAATGCCACACAGAGTTCTAGCAGCAGACACATCTCTACAACAACTGTTAAGAGGAGACTTTGTGCAGCAGGCCTTCATGGTAAAATAGCTGCTAGGAAACCACTGCTAAGGACAGGCAACAAGCAGAAGAGACTTGTTTGGGCTAAAGAACACAAGGAATGGACATCAGACCAGTGGAAATCTGTGCTTTGGTCTGATGAGTCCAAATTTGAGATCTTTGGTTCCAACCACCGTGTCTTTGTGCGACGCAGAAAAGGTGAACGGATGGACTCTACATGCCTGGTTCCCACCGTGAAGCATGGAGGATGAGGTGTGATGGTGTGGGGGTGCTTTGCTGGTGACACTGTTGGGAATTTATTCAAAATTGAAGGCATACTGAACCAGCATGGCTACCACAGCATCTTTCAGCGGCATGCTATTCCATCCGGTTTGCGTTTAGTTGGACCATCATTTATTTTTCAACAGGACAATGACCCCAAACACACCTCCAGACTGTGTAAGGGCTATTTGACCAAGAAGGAGAGTGATGGGGGGCTACGCCAGATGACCTGGCCTCCACAGTCACCAGACCTGAACCCAATCGAGATGGTTTGGGGTGAGCTGGACCACAGAGTGAAGGCAAAAGGGCCAACAAGTGCTAAGCATCTCTGGGAACTCCTTCAAGATTGTTGGAAGACCATTTCCGGTGACTACCTCTTGAAGCTCATCAAGAGAATGCCAAGAGTGTGCAAAGCAGTCATCAAAGCAAAAGGTGGCTACTGTGAAGAACCTAGAATATAAGACATATTTTCAGTTGTTTCACACTTTTTTGTTAAGTATATAATTCCACATGTGATAATTCATAGTTTTGATGCCTTCAGTGTGAATGTACAATTTTCATGGTCAAGAAAAAGAAAATACAGAAAAGTGGGGCCCTGGAGCTGGTTACTGTTGGGCCCTTGGCAGCCCAGTCCAACACTGACCAGAAATGTTTTTGTTTCCATCTGCCTCCCTAAAAATAATAAAATGGTACAAATTATAGTATTGACTACCACAAAAAAACCTACCATGGCAACCAGAGCTCAGCATTCCTTCTACCGTGGCAACCAGAGCTCAGCATTCATTCTACCATGGCAACCAGAGCTCAGCATTCATTCTACCATGGCAAGCAGAGCTCAGCATTCATTCTACCCTGGCAACCAGTGCTCAATATTCTTTTTACCATGGCAACCAGAGCTCAGCATTCTCTTTACCATGGCAACCAGAGTTCAGCATTCCCTCTACCATGGTAATAAGAGCTCAGCATTTCCTCTATCATGGAAACCAGAGCTCAGCATTTCTTATACCATGGCAACCAATGCTCAGTATTCTTTTTACCATGGCAACAAGAGCTCAGCTTTCCCTCTACCATGGCAACCATAGCTCAGCGTTCCCTTTATCATGGCAACCAGAGTTCAGCATTCCCTCTACCATGGCAATAAGAGTTCAGCATTTTCTCTAACATGGCAACCAGAGCTCAGCGTTCCCTTTATCATGGCAACCAGAGTTCAGCATTCCCTCTACCATGGCAATAAGAGTTCAGCATTTTCTCTAACATGGCAACCAGAGCTCAGCGTTCCCTTTATCATGGCAACCAGAGCTCAGCGTTCCCTTTATCATGGCAACCAGAGTTCAGCATTCCCTCTACCATGGCAACCAGAGCTCAGCGTTCCCTTTAGCATGGCAACCAGAGTTCAGCATTCCCTCTAACATGGCAATAAGAGCTCAGCATTTCCTCTACCATGGCAACCAGAGCTCAGCATTCGTCCTACCATGCCAACCAGAGCTCAGAATTCCTTCTACCATGGCAACCAGTGCTCGCTATTCTTTTTACCATGGCAACCAGTGCTCGCTATTCTTTTTACCATGGCAACCAGTGCTCGCTATTCTTTTTACCATGGCAACCCGAGCCCGGCATTCTTTTTACCATGGCAACCAGAGCTCAGCATTCTTTTTACCATGGCAACAAGAGGATTGGTTTTTAGGTCTTACTATCACACAGTTTTAACCCCTTATGGAGCTGGGAATTTCATTTTTTCTTCCATTTGCTTCAAGAGTCAAAACGTCTTTATTCTTTTGGCAACATAGTCACATGAGGGCTTGTGGTTTTAGTTTTTTTTTTTGCAGGATTGGTTGTAGTTTTTGTATCACATCATCTATTTTACCATATAACATACGGGAAAATGGGAGAAAAAAAATCTAAGTGGGGGGGGGGGGTGTAATTCCGCTACTGTTTTTTGTTTTTTATTTTTACAGCTTTTATTTCTGTGGTAAAACGGATTCTCCAGGTCGGTACGATCACGGTGATACCAACACTGGACAGATCTTTATTGCTTTAGTGGTGAAGAATAATTATGAAATCTATATTAAAAAAAAAAATAAAAAAAGGGAACATGGAGGGGGAGGGGGGTGGGGGTTGTCCATTTCCTGAGACCTGTTAAATGTTTCTGTCCAGGAGGCTGTGAGTGATCGAAGGTGGAATTTAAAAAGTTCGACTGCAGCGACCGGATCGAGCTCCGGTTGCTGCTTGTACCAGTACATGCTGGCCGGTGACAAAACACGTGCGTCATTGATAGTTAAGGGGTTAATAAATGAGGCCAATTCATACAATGCATTGACCCCCTGTACAGAATACTCACTCATTATTGGAGTAATATCTCCTGAAGCCTTTGGGGTGTGTGATCTGCCCGGCCGTCCCCCTCAGGAGCCCATCGTTAGTGCTGCACCGCACTGCGCGATATGAGAAATCTCTGGTAATCACACGCCGGTCACGTCAATCAGCGAGGAGCGCGAGACGACAATAATTACCTTGAGCCTCAGTCCAATATGAGACCTCTAGTGAAAACACAAAAATAACGCAAAAGGATAAAAGTTGTCAGGTTTGTATGGATGTGTTTGACAGTGTAAAATCGTGCAGGGTTCTGGAAAGGCTGGTGGTCAGACGTCACAGCTCATATCCCTACAATATGGTGGTGAAAGCCCCAGAAGCCCCCTGGAGTTTACAGAATCCCCTTCAGCGCTTCGCAGGATTTGTCGACATTGTTTCCAAAGTTTTAGGACGGTCCCTCTAAATTTGGCTACTATGCAGCCATGGATAGCCATGAATCTAGCAGTCGATGGAAGGAATGGAGTGCAGTATCGGAGGGGGTATTCCACCACTGGACTGGTGAGGGTCGGATTGTTGGGACCCCAACTGAGCACAGCAATGGAATGGATCGGCCGGACGCACGCTCCGACGAAGATCCCCTCGGTCTCCAAGCTGTGGTCATGCAGCAGGGCAGAAATAGGGGCAAGGGCCCCCCATCCAAGCGGTTAGTGAGGGGGGGGCTCCAGTTATTGGAGCCGCACCGATCCAACTCACTTTATCTCACAAATGTCTTAACAGGGATGAACCGTAAATTCTCAGAATAAGTGATAACCTGATGATTGCTGGGAAGCGACCACTGGGACCCCCAATGATCCCCAGCATCATTTCAATGCAGCGGTGGTCCCAATCACTCTCCTTCCATCAATCCCATAGACAGCATGTGGGACCATCACTCCATTTAAATAGAGCACTCCAAAGCCCCATTCTGTGGATCAGTGGGGGTCCCGGTGATCGGCCCCCAGCAATCACTAGGTCAGTATCTGTTGTTTGTGTAAAGTGAGAGAGTCTGTGACGACGTGAGAGCAGTTACCTTGATTCAGCTTTGTAATGATCCAGCCACGAAGCATCTGAATATCCGTGAAAATACCCGGTGAGCCCCGCTTGTCCGGTGGGCGCAGGAAATTGTCTACCCATTTCCGAGCACATCCCAGTCCCCAGGAGGTTACACCAACCAAAACCCACCTGCCGTGGCTCCTCTGACAGAGGAAAGGACCTCCAGAGTCCCCCTAAAAAGAGTAATAAAGATGCTGACATCATAAAACATCTTACTGTTGACAGATGCCCAAAAGTGGCCACTGCAACCAATGACTGGCAGCAGTGGTGACCAATGAGTCATCACTACATCCAGTGATTGGCTGCAGTCGTCACATGCCAATCCCAACCATACAGGAAGTGCAGAGACCGACTGGGGGACCTAGGCTACACTGGAACGAGAGTGGTGGGCCGTCATTAGTGTGAGCATTACAAATTTTATTCATTTATAGAATTAAAGAAGTTGTCCAGTACTTTATATTACCCCCCCCCCCCCCCAATATATCCCCCCGGGTCCCCTAAGGATTTTTGTAATTACTTTACGTTGCGGTTTCTGCCTGTGAGCGGCGACATAGCCATTGGCATCCACCGCGCACTTTCCCAATGAATGGGGAGAGGCAGAGTGGGGTAGCCCGACCCACAGCCTGGCATCCACCTGAAAAGCGGAAGAGGGACCCCCGGCTGCTGCCAGCTCTTGTCGTGACATCAGCGGATGTCAGAGCCGGCTGCAGCCGGGGGTCACGTGATGCCTGTGAGCGACCAGCGATAGCGCCGCTCACAGGCAGTATCAACAGCGCAAGGTAATTACAAAAATCCTTAGGGGCCCCGGGGGGGATACATTGGGGGGGTAATATAAAGTACTGGACAACCCCTTTAATTTTCAACATTTAGTGGCTGCATGACCCCTTTAATACCCAACATGCAAGGCTAGGGGTGACCGTAGCACCTTGACTGTCCATTATATAAATATATGTGCCGAACCAGGTGGCCGGAACCATAGAGGTGACCATGTAATCAACATAGGGACCAGTCCAGGGTGGTCCCATCATAGATGCGATTAGATGGCGAGAACCTATTCAGGACTCTCAAGAGAAGCTGCACCGCTGGCAAACAAAAGGGTGGGGAAAATCGGCCTGTCCTGCGCCCTCCTGTCCTGGGGTCTTCCGGTCCTGCGGCCCTCCCGCCCTGCGGCCCTCACGTCCAGCAACTCTGCCTTCCTGCGACCCTCCTGCACTGGAACCATCTGTCCTTTGACCCTCCCGTTCTGTGACCATCTGTCCTGCGACCCTCCCGTCCTGGGGCCCTCCTGCACTGGGACCATCTGTCCTGTGACGCTCCCGTCCTGGGACCCTCCTTCACTGGGACCATCTATCCTACTACTCTCCTGTCCTGCAGCCCTCCTGCCCCGCTGCCCTCCCGCCACGCTGACCCCCCCAGCACTGGAACCATCTGTCCTGCGACCCTCCTGTCCTGGGACCCTCCTTCACTGGGACCATCTATCCTACTACTCTCCCGTCCCGCAGCCCTCCCGTCCCGCAGCCCTCCAGCACTGGGACCATCTGTCCTGCGACCCTCCTCCTTCCTTCCACTGATACCACTTACTCTGGAGGACCTCCCAATCCCACATATCATCGCTAACACCCAGCACCTGGCAGGCGTCTTTCCCTCCTTCCGGATATCCTGCGCAGACCACCGTATTAAAATGTAAACGCTGATCCACAGTTTTCATGGTGCTCATGCAGCTTTTGTTCTCAATTATCGGTAAAGACACTAGCTGCAATTTGCTGGGTAACTTGCCATCTGAAATACCAAATTTGGGGTGAAGAGTAGTTACAGTCAGATATGCAAAGTTCTCCTAGCGTGTTATTGCCGAAGCCTTCTTACTTTCCTCCAGCCGTCCCCATCCCATAGTATCGCACATATATCCTTTGGAAAAAATTTCGTCCGGGCTCGGCAGGCACGCCGGCTGGATATTACTATCTGGAATGTCAGAACACAGAAAGATGCATTAAAAGTAATGCACATGCACCCATAGACCCCAATTATGCTCCCCGATCCGGTGCATAGGGCGCACTATGTATGCCGGAGCTCTCATGAGCCTGAGTGCTTCCACTACAAGTCCAGGCCTCTCTTCACCAGCGATGCGGCGCACCGTCCGCTCCATCCCTGCGCAGATCTAAGATTATTAGTTACCAAACTTTATGCGTCCCGCCACCTGCACCACTGCAATGTCGTTGTTGTACGGCTGTTTGCTGTTGAAGTCGGGGTGCTTGTGAATGGCTTGTACATGGAAACTCTGCTCTGTGGGTTCCTTAATGTTGAAATCATAGTCTCCAACATAAACTCTCATTAAAAATTCAATGTTTCTGTGAAGAGAGAGAGAAAAAACAGAGGAAGATTCGGATATATATTCGTCTCAGGGAGTGGTCACATTTTCCCCTGTATGACAGTGCTGTGAGATGAGAGCTGCAGTGTGCAATCACATACAGTGCTCGGCATTATTGCCTGGGATAGATGCAGAACAATGTTTGTAATGACGCACAGCTCAGCTTTCCTCAGCCCACACAATGTTTCTTACCATAGCACAGAGAAAGATGGTTTTGATCATCTCTTTTTTTTTTTTTTTTTCCTTCTCCTGCTTATGATTGGACACCATCATATTGGGGAAAAAGTAACCGCCCCCAGGGACAGATCTCTGTTAACGCCCCCTTGGTTATATAGTATAAATCAGCAGATAAACTTTGCAAGCTACTCTCTCCGTAATGGAGATGAGAAATACAAAAATTAAAACATTTTATTCAGATTTTCAGCCACTTGGTTTGCCCAGTTTAGCACGAAAAATTTCTAAAGCAGTTACTTCACTCCTTACCTGTAGGAAAGCATGGTCTTGCTCCCACCACATCAGATTAAACCCACTTTTGGGGAACAAACCAGACTAAGGTGTCTAGGACGTGTCTCAATTCTCATGCATTATAACATGTCATCTACTCTTTTTGGGTGGTTGCTTCCTCTACATCAGCATTCTGCCAGCTCTATAAGAACTGGAACTCCCTAACATCCCAGCATACATTGCTCCCAATATTGTCCGAAGGCATGTCTGCTCTGAAATGGAAGCCTGTCCCTTTGTTAAGCATCTATACAATTTACCGGAAAGGAGAGGAGAGACACTTCCCATAGAGAGACAAAGACCCTCCCCCACTTCATGTAAAGAGACACTCGCCCATCTCTTCCTGTAGAAACAGACCCGACCCCACTTCCTGTAGAGAGACGCACCCCCACTTCCTGTAGCGAGACATACCTGCCCCCACTTCCTGTAGAGAGACAGACGTGCTTCCCACTTCCTGTAGAGACAAACACGCCCCAACTTCCAGTAGGGAGACAGACATGCCCCCCACTCTCTGTAGAGACAGATGCACCCCCACTTCCTGTAGAGAGACAAAGACCCACCCTCATTTCCTGTAGAGAGATAGATGCACCCCCACATCCTGTAGAGAGACAAAGACACACCCTCACTTCCTGTAGAGAGATAGATGCACCCCCACATCCTGTAGAGAGACAAAAACACACCCTCACTTCCTGTAAAGACAGATGCACCCCCCACTTCCTGTGCGTCTATATCTCACTAGACAGATGCGCCCCCCACTTCCTGTAGAGACAGACGTGCCCCCCACTTCCTGTAGAGAGACAGACGTGCCCCCCACTTCCTGTAAAGAGATTGACCTACCCTCACTTCCTGTAGAGACAGATGGACCCCCCACTTCCTGTAGAGAGACAGACGTGCCCCCCACTTCCTGTAGACAGACGAGCCCCCCACTTCCTGTAGAGATTGACCTACCCTCACTTCCTGTAGAGACAGATGGGCCCCCCACTTCCTGTAGAGAGTCAGAGGCGCCCCCCACTTCCTGTAGAGACAGATGGGCCCCCCACTTCCTGTAGAGAGACAAAAACCCACCCTCATTTCCTGTAGAGAGATAGATGCACCCCCCACATCCTGTAGAGAGACAAAAACACACCCTCACTTCCTGTAGAGACAGATGCACCCCCCCACTTCCTGTGCGTCTATCTCACTAGACAGATGCGCCCCCCACTTCCTGTAGAGAGACAGACGTGCCCCTCACTTCCTGTAGAGATATTGACCTACCCTCACTTCCTGTAGAGACAGATGGGCCCCCCACTTCCTGTAGAGATTGACCTACCCTCACTTCCTGTAGAGACAGACGCGCCCCCCACTTCCTGTAGACAGACGCACACTTCCTGTAGAGATTGACCTACCCTCACTTCCTGTAGACAGATGGACCCCCCACTTCCTGTAGTTAGAGGTGCCCCCCACTTCCTGTAGAGACAGACGCGCCCCCCACTTCCTGTAGAGACAGATGCGCCCCCACTTCCTGTAGAGAGACAAAGACCCACCCTCATTTCCTGTAGAGACAGATGCAGCCCCCACTTCCTGTGCGTCTATCTCACTAGACAGATGCACCCCTCACTTCCTGTAGAGAGTCAGAGGGCCCCCCCCACTTCCTGTAGAGAGTCAGAGGGCCCCCCCACTTCCTGTAGGGAGACAGACCCGCCCCCACTTCCTGTAGGGAGACAGACCCGCCCCCACTTCCTGTAGGGAGACAGACCCGCCCCCACTTCCTGTAGGGAGACAAACGCGCCCCCCACTTCCTGTAGAGAGATTGACCTACCCTGACTTCCTGTAGAGACAGATGGGCCCCCACTTCCTGTAGGGAGACAGACCCGCCCCCACTTCCTGTAGGGAGACAGACGCGCCCCCCACTTCCTGTAGGGAGACAGATGCGCCCCCCACTTCCTGTAGAGACAGACATGCCCCCCCACTTCCTGTAGAGAGATTGACCTACCCTGACTTCCTGTAGAGACAGATGGGCCCCCACTTCCTGTAGGGAGACAGACCCGCCCCCACTTCCTGTAGGGAGACAGACGCGCCCCCCACTTCCTGTAGGGAGACAGACGCGCCCCCCACTTCCTGTAGAGACAGACATGCCCCCCCACTTCCTGTAGAGAGATTGACCTACCCTGACTTCCTATAGAGACAGATGGGCCCCCACTTCCTGTAGGGAGACAGACCCACCCCACTTCCTGTAGGGAGACAGACCCGCCCCCACTTCCTGTAGGGAGACAGACCCGCCCCCCACTTCCTGTAGGGAGACAGACCCGCCCCCCACTTCCTGTAGGGAGACAGACGCGCCCCCCACTTCCTGTAGAGAGATTGACCTACCCTGACTTCCTGTAGAGAGATTGACCTATCCTGACTTCCTGAAGAGAGATTGACCTACCCTGACTTCCTGAAGAGAGATTGACCTACCCTGACTTCCTGAAGAGAGATTGACCTACCCTGACTTCCTGTAGAGACAGACCCGCCCCCACTTCCTGTAGGGAGACAGACGCACCCCCCACTTCCTGTAGGGAGACAGACGTGCCCCCCACTTCCTGTAGGGAGACAGACGCGCCCCCCACATCCTGTAGGGAGACAGACGCGCCCCCACTTCCTGTAGGGAGACAGACGCGCCCCCCACTTCCTGTAGGGAGACAGACCCGCCCCCACTTCCTGTAGGGAGACAGACCCGCCCCCACTTCCTGTAGGGAGACAGACCTGACCCCACTTCCTGTAGGGAGACAGACCCGCCCCCCACTTCCTGTAGGGAGACAGACGCGCCCCCCACTTCCTGTAGAGAGATTGACCTACCCTGACTTCCTGTAGAGACAGATGGGTCCCCACTTCCT
Organism: Phyllobates terribilis; assembly: GCF_046119375.1. Lineage (NCBI taxonomy): Eukaryota > Metazoa > Chordata > Amphibia > Anura > Dendrobatidae > Phyllobates > Phyllobates terribilis. Next base: position 162,712,327 of record NW_027362773.1, on the reverse strand, counting down.
GTAAGGAGACAGACCCGCCCCCACTTCCTGTAGGGAGACAGACGCGCCCCCCACTTCCTGTAGAGAGATTGACCTATCCTGACTTCCTGAAGAGAGATTGACCTACCCTGACTTCCTGTAGAGACAGACCCGCCCCCACTTCCTGTAGGGAGACAGACGCACCCCCCACTTCCTGTAGGGAGACAGACCCGCCCCCCACTTCCTGTAGGGAGAGACCCGCCCCCCACTTCCTGTAGGGAGACAGACCCGCCCCCCACTTCCTGTAGGGAGACAGACCCGCCCCCCACTTCCTGTAGGGAGACAGACCCGCCCCCCACTTCCTGTAGAGAGATTGACCTACCCTGACTTCCTGTAGAGACAGACGTGCCCCCCACTTCCTGTAGGGAGACAGACGCGCCCCCCACTTCCTGTAGGGAGACAGACCCGCCCCCACTTCCTGTAGGGAGACAGACCCGCCCCCACTTCCTGTAGGGAGACAGACCCGCCCCCACTTCCTGTAGGGAGACAGACGCGCCCCCCACTTCCTGTAGAGAGATTGACCTACCCTGACTTCCTGTAGAGACAGATGGGCCCCCACTTCCTGTAAGGAGACAGACCCGCCCCCACTTCCTGTAGGGAGACAGACGCGCCCCCACTTCCTGTAGGGAGACAGACACGCCCCCCACTTCCTGTAGGGAGACAGACGCGCCCCCCACTTCCTGTAGGGAGACAGACGCGCCCCCCACTTCCTGTAGAGACAGACATGCCCCCCACTTCCTGTAGAGAGATTGACCTACCCTGACTTCCTGTAGAGACAGATGGGCCCCCACTTCCTGTAGGGAGACAGACCCGCCCCCCACTTCCTGTAGGGAGACAGACCCGCCCCCCACTTCCTGTAGGGAGACAGACCCGCCCCCACTTCCTATAGAGACAGACATGCCCCCCACTTCCTGTAGAGAGATTGACCTACCCTGACTTCCTGAAGAGAGATTGACCTACCCTGACTTCCTGAAGAGAGATTGACCTACCCTGACTTCCTGAAGAGAGATTGACCTACCCTGACTTCCTGTAGAGACAGACCCGCCCCCACTTCCTGTAGGGAGACAGACCCGCCCCCACTTCCTGTAGGGAGACAGACCCGCCCCCACTTCCTGTAGGGAGACAGACGCACCCCCCACTTCCTGTAGGGAGACAGACGCGCCCCCCACTTCCTGTAGAGAGATTGACCTACCCTGACTTCCTGTAGAGACAGATGGGCCCCCACTTCCTGTAGGGAGACAGACCCGCCCCCACTTCCTGTAGGGAGACAGACCCGCCCCCACTTCCTGTAGGGAGACAGACCCGACCCCACTTCCTGTAGGGAGACAGACCTGACCCCACTTCCTGTAGGGAGACAGACCCGCCCCCCACTTCCTGTAGGGAGACAGACGCGCCCCCCACTTCCTGTAGAGAGATTGACCTACCCTGACTTCCTGTAGAGACAGATGGGCCCCCACTTCCTGTAAGGAGACAGACCCGCCCCCACTTCCTGTAGGGAGACAGACGCGCCCCCCACTTCCTGTAGAGAGATTGACCTACCCTGACTTCCTGTAGAGACAGATGGGCCCCCACTTCCTGTAGGGAGACAGACCCGCCCCCCACTTCCTGTAGGGAGACAGACGCGCCCCCCACTTCCTGTAGAGACAGACATGCCCCCCCACTTCCTGTAGAGAGATTGACCTACCCTGACTTCCTGTAGAGACAGATGGGCCCCCACTTCCTGTAGGGAGACCGACGCGCCCCCCACTTCCTGTAGAGACAGACATGCCCCCCCACTTCCTGTAGAGAGATTGACCTACCCTGACTTCCTATAGAGACAGATGGGCCCCCACTTCCTGTAGGGAGACAGACCCACCCCCACTTCCTGTAGGGAGACAGACCCGCCCCCACTTCCTGTAGGGAGACAGACCCGCCCCCCACTTCCTGTAGGAAGACAGACCCGCCCCCCACTTCCTGTAGAGAGATTGACCCGCCCCCACTTCCTGTAGGGAGACAGACCCGCCCCCACTTCCTGTAGGGAGATTGACCTACCCTGACTTCCTGTAGAGAGATTGACCTATCCTGACTTCCTGAAGAGAGATTGACCTACCCTGACTTCCTGTAGAGACAGACCCGCCCCCACTTCCTGTAGGGAGACAGACGCGCCCCCCACTTCCTGTAGGGAGACAGACGCGCCCCCCACTTCCTGTAGAGAGATTGACCTACCCTGACTTCCTGTAGAGACAGATGGGCCCCCACTTCCTGTAGGGAGACAGACCCGCCCCCACTTCCTGTAGGGAGACAGACCCGCCCCCCACTTCCTGTAGGGAGACAGACGCGCCCCCCACTTCCTGTAGGGAGATTGACCTACCCTGACTTCCTGTAGAGACAGATGGGCCCCCACTTCCTGTAGGGAGACCGACGCGCCCCCCACTTCCTGTAGGGAGACAGACGCGCCCCACTTCCTGTAGGGAGACAGACGCGCCCCCCACTTCCTGTAGGGAGACAGACGCGCCCCCCACTTCCTGTAGGGAGACAGACGCGCCCCCCACTTCCTGTAGGGAGACAGACGCGCCCCCCACTTCCTGTAGGGAGACAGACCTGACCCCACTTCCTATACTCCGGTTCCTGCTTCCTATAATCGTGGTTATTAGAGATGGATTACAATTGCCAGCAGGCGGTGGGCAGCAAGTGGTCGGCACAAGGGATTTCTGGGAGGTAAGAAACATATAAAGTGATTGCAGCTCGTCTGTCACATTGTCAGATGTCCTTCCATTTCTGAAATACAGGAAAGTCGCTTACTTGTCCATTAAGCAGTGAGCGGCTGTCACTACGCAAGTATCACTAACAATGGTTGCTCCACAGAAGTGTTTGCCATCTTTTTTCAATGAAGCCTAAAAAAAGATAAATATTTACGAATTATGGTAATTTTATACATGGCGAGCATCCAGTACTATTAGTGCAGGATGGCTACACTGCACACAGCCAGGCCGTACAGCTATGGATAACCTTGACTGGACATTTTTTACACACATTAATGTTTATCTAGTGTCAGAACGTTGATTTACGCAGTGCTGATCTGAGCTTCCGTGTCGGTCAGTCTCCCCGAGAAACGAGGTCCAGAGGTTCCTCAGATGGAGCCATAAGGTACGACGAGACTAACGGAACTGTAATGGATGCCATTTGGTCTCTTTTGCGGTGACGTCAGTCTTTTCAGATGGGCAGAAGACAATAGTCTACTATATCCTGGTGCCCATCTAAAAATATGGACACCACTGCAGAGGAGCATGGATGGAGTCCATTTATTTTTCTCATTGTACTGAATAGCTTTTTCCACCGGACAACAAGTCTGAATCGCATATTTCAAGGATTCAGAGGCCATGAAAGCAAAGCTGAGCACAATGTGAACGCTCCTATTTTCTGATTTTTCTCCTGTGATTGTGTCCCTCCCAGTAACAAATGCTGGATGTGAAGGCTGTGTATCCATGATGCTTCTGTCTGCACTAGCTCTTATATATGAGCAAAGCTTCAATCCTGGAGTTAGTTTCCTCTTCATGTGCTTTCTTCCCCTATCTACACCCTTTTAATTCTGCCCTCCCAGAGAATGTAGATGCTTTCTGACCTCTCAACATTCTCATCTGCAATGCTCTCCTTGCTGCAATCTCCAAAACTGAGGAGAGAAAGAGGGGGACTGAGACATTGCATACAATTGTCGCTTACCATCCAAGGGCATTCCTCTTTCTTTGCAGATGTTCCTCCGACAATACGTGAGAGCAGACTGTAGTTGATCGATTCATTGGCAGCCGGACGTTCTCCACACCTAGAAACTAAGGCAATAGGTCACATATATTTTCTGTATATAGAGTTAGGTCCAGAAATCTTTTGCCAGTGACGAATCTTTGTGATTTCAGCTCTGCAGGGAGCCATTTTTTATTTAAAATTAAGTAACTGAAATGCAATAGAAGTGAAGAGTTTCAGATTTCATTAATAAGGTTTAACAAAAATATCCTGTGAAACTTTTGGGAATTGTAGCCATTTTACTACAAAGCTTCCTTATTTCAAGGGCTCAAAAGTAATTGGACAAAATTAACTTTCCCATAAATGGACGTCACCATCGCTGGTCTCCTTCGGTGTGAGGCTTTGCTGCAATGACGGCCTGAAGTCTGGAGGCCATGGGCATCACCGTCACTGATCTCCTCCGGGGTGAGGCTTTGCTGCGATGACGGCCTGAAGACTGGAGGCCATGGCCGTCACCATCGCTGGTCTCCTTCGGTGTGAGGCTTTGCAGCAATGACGGCCTGAAGTCTGGAGGCCATGGCCGTCACCATCGTTGGTTTCTTCCATTGTGAGGCTTTGCAGCAATGATGGCCTGAAGACTGGAGGCCATGACCGTCACCATCGTTGGTTTCTTCCTTTGTGAGGCTTTGCAGCAATGACAGCCTGAAGACTGGAGGCCATGGCCGTCACCATCGTTGGTTTCCTCCAGTGTGGGGCTTTGCAGCAATTATGGCCTGAAGACTGGAGGCCATGGCCGTCACCATCGTTGGTTTCTTCCATTGTGAGGCTTTGCAGCAATGACGGCCTGAGGACTGGAGGCCATGGCCATCACCATCGTTGGTTTCTTCCATTGTGAGGCTTTGCAGCAATGACGGCCTGAGGACTGGAGGCCATGGCCGTCACCATTGTTGGTTTCCTCCAGTGTGGGGCTTTGCAGCAATGGCGGCCTGAAGTCTGGAGGCCATGGACGTCACCATCGCTGGTCTCCTCCGGTTGTGAGGCTTTGCCACCTTTACTGCAGGTACTTCAGTTCTCGCTGGTTTGCGGCTCTTTCTGCCTTCAGTTTTGATCATGTGCGTATGAAATGGTCCTCGATGGGCTGAGATCTGGTGAGGACTCGGCCATTGCAGAATATTCCTCTTCTTTGCTTTCGCAAGATGTTTTGGGTCATTGTCCTCTGTGCTGTGAAGCGTAGTCCAATCAACCTTGCTAAATGTGGTTGGTTCTGAGCAGAAAGTCTCGCCCTGTACACACAGGATTCATCTGGCTGCTTCTGTCTTCAGTCACATCATCAATAACCACTAGTGACCCAGCAGCATTGGCAGCCATGCATGCCCATGCCATCACACCACCTCCACCATGTCCACCACCACCTCCTCAGGATGTGCTGAGGAGCAGGAGCCGCTCCAAGCCTTCTCCAAACTTTCTTCTTCTTCCCATCATTTTGGTGCAGGTTGATCTTAGTTTCGCTTTTCCAGAACTGGGCGGCTTCTTTCAATGGTTTTTGGTAAAGTCTAATCCAGCCTATTTTCAGGCTAATTAATGGTTGCACCTTGTGGTGACTCTCGGTATTTGCTCTCATGAAGTCTTCTCTTTATGGTGGACTTAGATACTGAGACCGCCGACTTCCTGGAGAGTCTTCACTTGGGAGAAGTTGTGGAGGGATTTTCTTCCCCATGGGAAGGGTTCTGCCATCATCCACCTGTTGTCTTCCGTGGATGTCCAGGTCTTTTGGAGTTCCCGAGCTCACCGGGGCGCTCTTTTGTTTTTGCAGAATGTAACAAATTGTTGATTTGGCTGCTTCTAACATTTCTGCTGTCTCTGATGTTTTTTTTCTTTTTTTTTCAGCCTAATGATGGTCAATTTCTCTTCCATTGAGAACTCCTATCACCGCATTTTGTGGGTTCACAGCAGCAGCTTCCAAATGCAAATGCTGCACCTGGAATCAGCTTCAGACCTTTTACCTGCTTAACTGATGATAGATTAACGAGGGAAAAGCCTAATGCTGACCATTAAAGAGCTTCTGAGATAATTGTCCAATTACTTTTGGTCCTTATTATAGAGCTGTAATTTCTAAACCCTTCCCCCTATTAGCATGTGAATCCCTCAGATTAAAGCTGAAAGTCGGCACTTGAAGTCCAGATTGGTTACATATAGAACAGGGTCTGGAATATGTTTTAGTAAACGGCCAAAATGCCAAAACTTGTGTCACCGTCCAAATATTTCTGGACCTGATTGTGTATAGGCCACATTGCCATCTGCGATTTCTACATATAAATGGAACGTATACATTCCTCATTTCTAAGGATTCAATAAAACTTGTAAAACACTTATTTGAATTCCTACTCTTTCAGGACCTAGGCGTCCAGGGGGCAGTCCCACAAAATAATTTTCTATATGTTGTGGTAAAGCGACTTGATCGGCTCTCCAGAGGCAGACACAGGGCACACGGTTTGGGTTAACTTCCTGCTGGTTTATTCAGTGGCATAAACTCCAGCAGTGTCCCATAAAAGCGAGGCTCTGCCCGCTGCAGGTAGCACAGCGAAGTCTTCAGCAACACCAGTCCTCCGGTGTTGCTCTAAGGTTTCACCCAAACACAGCCTGGAGACTTCACTCTCCAGACCACACACTCCACAGAAACAAAGCTGACTGACCATTTAACCCTGCTCAGCCACACCCTGAGGGGAGGTAGGGGAATGACTTCCCTCCCATCTCTAAGTCATTCCCATAAAACCACACCCTTTTAAAAAAAAAAAGAGTTAACCCCCAGCATATAACATGCTGGCAGAAAGTTTATTGGTTTTAGTCCACACAGGTTAGAAAACTGTGTGACACATACCTCCCCTCATAAATCCTACCAGTGACTGTCATATATTCCCTCCATCTGCCAAAAATCGGGGGGTTTGGGCACCTTCTGATACCACACAGGGAATTCTAGACAGGGCATCAGCGTTCCAATGTAACCTCCCGGGCCTATGCTCTATGTGAAAGTTGAAGTCCTGAAGAGCTAGGAACCATCTAGTTACCCTGGCATTTTCACCCCTCTTTTCCCTCAACGGGGCATGGTCTGACACCAACTTAAACACCCAGCCTAGTAGGTAGTATCTTAGTGTATCTACGGCCCACTTTATGGCTAAACATTCTCGCTCTACTATTGCATAGTTCTTCTCGCATGACGAAAGTTTCCAGCTCAGATAAATGGGGAAGAGCATCCCATTCTCTATCTCTTGAGAGAGTACTGTTATGATCTGCTACAAGCACTAAGGAAAGAAAGGAGATCTGTCCCTACAATAGAACTAAGCTAGATCCCTACGATGTAACGGGGAACCTGATCCTGCGATCAGACCCGCTAAACTCCTCGGCTAGTCTGTACGAAGACCTATAGGTGCAAGGGAGGGATCCCTACAAGAACTAGAGACTGGGATAAAGTTGGACACCTCCTAGCAGAAATTGTAGCAGTAAAAGACAAACACACAACATAGAACATAAAGGTCCGAAGACATAGCTAAACTGACTGAGAAAGGTAACTAAGCACCAGGCTAATTTAAGAGTAGAAATTACAATGAAGTCCAGCAAGGCCAGGAGGGCGGAGCAGGATTAAATAGGCAAAAAAGGTCATGTGACCAGCAAACTAGAAAAAACCTAACAGGAGAGTTCTAACAAGTACAGCCTCCAGACCACCCTCTGAAGCATCCATCTGGACCACAAACTCTTTCTTAAAGTCTGGTGCGACCAGGACCGGAAGCTTACACAGTGCTGGCTTCATCTGTTGGAACGCGGTCTCTGTTCCTCCGTTCACTTCACCATGGTTGATCTGGTGTCTTTTAGGAGATCCATCAGCGGTGTGGCCTTCATGGCAAAATTCAGGATAAACCGCAGGCATTATCCCACCATTCCTAGGATGCTATTACTTGCTTCTTGGATAGTGGTTGCGGCCAGGTCTGGATTGCCTCCACTTTATTTACTTGCGGCTTTATTTTGCCTCTTCCGACGACATAGCCCAAGTACCTGGCCTCCTCTTTTCCAACGGCACATTTTCTCAGATTTATGGTAAATCCCACCTTCCTTAGAGCATCCAGAATGGCCTGTAGTTTAGGTAGGTGACTAGCCCAGTCTGGGCTAAAGACTACGATGTCGTCAAGCTAGGGTGCGGCATACATCTTATGTGGGGCTAGGATCGGATCCATAGCCCTCTAGAATGTGGCTGGGGCCCCCTGTGGTCCAAAAGGCATCCAAGTGTATTGAAAGCACCCATCAGGTGTCGAGAAAGCAGTCTTCTCCTTGGCCGTCTGGGACATGGGGATCTGGGAGTAGCCCTTCGTCAGGTCCAGAGTGGTGATGTACCTCGCCGGTCCAAGCCTCTCGATGAGTTCGTCGACGCGGGGCATCGGGTACGCGTCACACTTGGACACCTCATTCAGCCGGCAGTAGTCATTACAAAACCTCCACTCTCCGTTGGGTTTTGGTACGAGGACAATTGGGCTCAACCACCTACTCTTTGACTCCTCTATCACCCCGAGGTCTAACATCCTCTTCACCTCGGCCGAGATCATCTCCCGGTACGGCTTCATATTCACTCTTACATGTGGCTCTGTTAGCACGTCATGCTTTACCACCTGAGTATGCCCCGGCAACTCTGAGAACAGCTCCCAATTCTGCTGCAGCAGTTCTCGACCCTATCTTCTGGGCCAGCGATAGAGTTTCTGCTATAGTGACCTCCTCCACTTTGCCTTCGGGAACGGCTCCTACGCAAGGAGTTTCCACCGCTTCCTGGTCCCGCCACGGCTTGAGCAAGATCACATGGTATATTTGGTGCGGCTTTCTTCGGCCAGGCTGGTGGACTTTATAATTAACCTCGCTGACTTTCTCCACCACCTTGTACGGACCTTGCCATTTGGCCAGGAAGTTGCTCTCGACTGTAAGGATTAGCACCAAATCATGGTCCCAGGGCTGGAACTGCTTCAGCCTTGAAGTCGGTTATAGACCCTTGCCTGGTCTTCCTGTGCCTGGAGGAGATACACTTTCACAATCGGCATCACTATTCTTTCCTGCATCTGGGCGACATGTTCAATAACGCTCCGGTGTGGAGTAACCTCGGCTTCCCAGGTTTCCTTAGCGATATCCAGGAGCATTCGCGGATGTCGTTCATACAGATGCTCAAACGGAGAAAAGCCAGTAGAGGCTTGTGGAACCTCCCTTACAGAGAAGAGCAGGAATGGCAGCAGGTAGTCCCAGTCACGTCCATCCTTCTCTACGACTTTCTTGAGCAATGCTTTCAGGGTCTTATTAAAGCGCTCTACTAAGCCGTCGGTCTGCGGATGGTAAACGGAGGTTCGCAGCTGGGTAATCGGGAGAACCTTTCACAGCTCCTCCATTACCTTGCTCATGAACGGGGTCCCTTGATCCGTTAGGATTTCCTTCGGCAGCCCGGTCCTGGCAAATATATGAACCAGTTCCCTGGCTATGCATTTGCTTGAAGAGTTCCTTAGCGGTACCGCTTCTGGATACCGGGTCGCCATAGTCCATGATTACTAGAATGTATTGGTGGCCTCCGGCTGATTTGACTAAGGGCCCTACTAGGTCCATAGCAATCCTCTCAAAGGGGACCTCTATCACTGGTAGTGGAACTAGAGGACTACAGAAGTGGGAGCGGTTATTTGGCAGGTGGGACATGACCTACAATAGTTCAGAATTTCCCGGTAATATCTTGGCCAATAAAACCTACTTAATATCCTCTCCTGAGTTTTCTCGACCCTTAGATGTCCCCCCAAAACATGTGAATGGGCCATATCTAGCACCCTCGGTCTATATGGCCCTGGGATTAGCAGCTTTTCCACTCTCTCACCGCCCCTTAGTTTGGCCACCCGATATAATAACTCCCCCTGAACTGCAAAGTGGGGGAACCTGGTGTCGGCCCCCAGCTCTTGGGCAACCCTATTACATACAGTAGCCTGGTCAAAACGCACCCTTTAAGGTCAGGTCCCGAACTTGAGCAGTCCCAAAGTTCTCTCCGGACACACCTAACTCAGGGAGGTCGGCCTCCTCGGTCACCGTCTCGCCTTCATCACCGGCAAGGACGCACAGTGGGAACTCATCCACTTGAGACTTCGTCGGGGGTTCTTCTCCAGGGACCTGGCTTTAGTCCGGTTCCCTTCCCCCACAAGTCCCAAAACAAAGAAAAATCACGGCCCAGTATGATGGGATGTATCAGGTCCTTAACCACCCCGACCCCGTGAGACTGGGCGCCACAGTCTGTTCCCACTGTCACTGTGGCCACAGGGCAGTCCTTGGCGTCCCCATGGATGCACCGAACACCCACAGTTTTGGAAGGGACCAACTGGTGGGGAAGGGTAGCTCTGATTAAAGTCACCAGACTTCCAGCATCTAACAGCCCAAGCACCTTTAATCCATTTATGGACACGGCACACGCCTGCGGTCCCTTGCCGGGGCAACAGTCCACACTGCAGGCTGTATATTCATAATAGGAACTTTGTCTGCCTAGGCTGCAGTCCATGGGTTCAGGGGACATATGACACCGGACGGCTACGTGTCCAGGGTTGTGACACCGCCAACAGACTATATCCTTAACAACAGTCCTTGCGGGACCACCAGTGGAAGTGGGACGCCCCCCAGTGGTAGCTCTATACCCCTTCCGCCGTGAACCCGCCCCCCTTTTGGGTATCCCAGTACGAAGCAGTGATTATATCCGGTTTCCCAAGGGATTTTTCAACCACCTGGTACCTCTCTGTCAGGCCAATGAAGCCATCTGCTTTCTGGGGATCGTCCTGGGCAACCCAAGTCTGTACTGATTTGGGAAGAGAGTGCATGAATCTATCAGTCACCACCCGCTCGACCATCTGGGCCTGAGTGGAGGACTCTGGCTGCAACCACTTCTGGACAAGATGCAGTAGGTCAAACATCTGCGAGCGAGGGGGTTTGTCGCTGGCGTATGCCCAGTGGTGGAGTCATTGGGCTCTCACCGCCATATTCACTCCCAGGCGTGCTAAGATCTCTGCCTTTAGCTTGGCATATTCCTTGGCATCCTGCAGTGACAAGTCGTAATATGCCTTTTGGTGTTCACCCAACAAATATGGTGACAGAACCTCTGCCCACTGTTCTAGTGGAAGTCTCTCCCGATCAGCCAACCTCTCAAAGACTGTCAGAAAGGCTTCTACATCATCCCCGAGGGTCATCTACTGCATGGACCGTCTCACCACCTTCCTGACGTGTGAGTCATCAGTCGGCCCTGGGGGTGGGGCGGGCGCTCTGCCCTGGACGCCGTCCGCCAGAAGCTGTATCTGATGTTGCTGTTCCTGAGGGTGTTGCTGCTGCGCCTTTTGCTGCAACTGGATCTGTTGTAGTAACAGTTTGGTCATCTCTTGTTGAGATTGCTGCTACTGCTGTAGGATCTGCTGCTGCTGCAGGATGTGCTGCTGCTGCGGCAATTGCTGCAGGTGCTGCTGATCTTGCTGCTGCTGGCTCTAAACTAAATGCTTAATAAGCTCCTCCATGTTGCTGGAGATCTCTGGCTGGCTGACGGCCTTCACCCAGGACATCCACCGTTCTCTGTGGCAGGTATACGTGTTCCTGGATCTTTGCCAGCACTCTCACACCAACTGTGGTAAAGCGACTTGCTCAGCTTTCCAGAGGCAGACACACGACACACTTTTTGGGTTAACTTCCTACTGGTTTATTCAGTGGCATAAACTCCAGCAGTGTCTCATAAAAATAAACAGACCCTCTCGGGGTTAACGGGAAAAACAGAAAGGTAAGGTATGACAGAGTCCAATAGTAAGCGAGGCTCTGCCCATTGCAGGTAGCACAGTGAAGTCTTCAGCAACACCAGTCCTCCGGTGTTGCTCTCTGGTTTCACCCAAACACAGCCTGGAGACTACACTCTTCAGACCACACACTCCAGAGAAACAAAGCTGACTGACCATTTAACCCTGCTCAGCCACACCCGGAGGTGGAGGTATGGGGAATGACTTCCCTCCCATTTCTAAGTCATTCCCATAAAACCACAACCTTTAAAAGAGTTAACCCCCAGCATATAACATGCTGGCAGAAAGTTTATTGGTTTTAGTTCACACACGCTAGCAACCTGCGTGACACATACCTCCCTTCATATATTATACCAGTGACTCTGTCACAATGTGTACAAAACAGGTCGCTGTCAATCATACTGAATCTTCTCATAAATTATATATCTCTATCTCAGTCGGCTCAGCTTTTGCCGCTCTATCAGGCTGCTCCCTGCACATCAGGCTGTGTGGTCAATGTGACTGGTTCCTTATACAGCACAAGTAAAAGTCCTATTCTTGAATTTGGCAGATCAGTATTTAAGTGCGGTACTTTGAACACCAGACGAGGATGGCTCGGTGATGACACAAACGTGGCAGGGATTTACTTCTGCTTGAGGAAGGACCTTACACCGGTTACAGTCTTTGAGGACACAAATGTGGAAGTTTCACATCAATGATGGAACAGATTGTGGAATTACACCAATACTGAGGCGCTGAGCTTGTAGGTTACACAAGAATACTAAGACATTGAGCTTGTAGGTTACACAGGAATACTAAGGCGCTGAGCTTGTAGGTTACAAAAGATTACTAAGACATTGAGCTTGTAGGTTACACAGGAATACTAAGGCGCTGAGCTTGTAGGTTACAAAAGATTACTAAGACATTGAGTTTGTAGGTTACACAAGATTACTAAGGCATTGAGCTTGTAGGTTACACAGGAATACTGAGGTGCTGAGCTTGTAGGTTACACAAGAATACTGAGGCGCTGAGCTTGTAGGTTACACAGGAATACTGAGGCGCTGAGCTTGTAGGTTACAAAAGATTACTAAGACATTGAGCTTGTAGGTTACACAAGAATACTGAGGCGCTGAGCTTGTAGGTTACAAAAGATTACTAAGACATTGAGCTTGTAGGTTACACAAGATTACTAAGGCATTGTGCTTGTAGGTTACACAGGAATACTAAGGCATTGAGCTTATAGGTTACACAAGAATACTGAGGCGCTGAGCTTGTAGGTTACACAAGAATACTGAGGCGCTGAGCTTGTAGGTTACACAAGAATACTAAGACATTGAGCTTGTAGGTTACACAGGAATACTAAGGCGCTGAGCTTGTAGGTTACAAAAGATTACTAAGACATTGAGCTTGTAGGTTACACAGGAATACTAAGGCGCTGAGCTTGTAGGTTACAAAAGATTACTAAGACATTGAGTTTGTAGGTTACACAAGATTACTAAGGCATTGAGCTTGTAGGTTACACAGGAATACTGAGGTGCTGAGCTTGTAGGTTACACAAGAATACTGAGGCGCTGAGCTTGTAGGTTACACAGGAATACTGAGGCGCTGAGCTTGTAGGTTACAAAAGATTACTAAGACATTGAGCTTGTAGGTTACACAAGAATACTGAGGCGCTGAGCTTGTAGGTTACAAAAGATTACTAAGACATTGAGCTTGTAGGTTACACAAGATTACTAAGGCATTGTGCTTGTAGGTTACACAGGAATACTAAGGCATTGAGCTTATAGGTTACACAAGAATACTGAGGCGCTGAGCTTGTAGGTTACACAAGAATACTGAGACGCTGAGCTTGTAGGTTACACAAGATTACTAAGGCATTGAGCTTGTAGGTTACACAGTAATACTAAGGTGCTGAGCTTGTAGGTTACACGAGAATACGAAGGCATTGAGCTTGCAGATTACACAGGAATACTGAGGTGCTGAGCTTGTAGGTTACACAAGAATACTGAGGCATTGAGCTTGTAGGTTACACAGGAATACTGAGGCGCTGAGCTTGTAGGTTACAAAAGATTACTAAGACATTGAGCTTGTAGGTTACACAAGAATACTGAGGCGCTGAGCTTGTAGGTTACAAAAGATTACTAAGACATTGAGCTTGTAGGTTACACAAGATTACTAAGGCATTGAGCTTGTAGGTTACACAGGAATACTAAGGCATTGAGCTTATAGGTTACACAAGAATACTGAGGCGCTGAGCTTGTAGGTTACACAAGAATACTGAGGCGCTGAGCTTGTAGGTTACACAAGATTACTAAGGCATTGAGCTTGTAGGTTACACAGTAATACTAAGGTGCTGAGCTTGTAGGTTACACGAGAATACTAAGGCATTGAGCTTGCAGATTACACAGGAATACTGAGGTGCTGAGCCTGTAGGTTACACAAGATTACTAAGGCATTGAGCTTGTAGGTTACACAGTAATACTAAGGTGCTGAGCTTGTAGGTTACAAGAGAATACTAAGGCATTGAGCTTGCAGATTACACAGGAATATTGAGGTGCTGAGCCTGTAGGTTACACAAGAATACTGAGGCATTGAGCCTGTAGGTTACAAAAGATTACTAAGGCATTGAGCTTGTAGGTTACATAAGATTACTAAGGCATTGAGCTTGTAGGTTACAAAAGATTACTAAGGCATTGAGCTTGTACGTTACACAAGATTACTAAGGCACAGAGCTTGGTAGTTACAAAATACTGAGGCACTAGACTTAGTTATACAATACTCGGGTACTGAACTTGGCAGTAACAAAATACTAAGGTGCTCAGATTGGAGGTTACACAAGAATACTGAGGCGCAGAGCTTGGTGGTTACACCGTAATAAGTAAGCCGTGAGCTTGGTGGTTACACAAGATTACTGAAGTACTGAACTTGGTGGCTTCACATTAATACTGAAGCACTGAGCTTGGTCACTATGGCAGAACATAAACTGTCTCTGCTGATCAATACAGGTGGTCACTGTCACCAGGAACAGACCGGGTTCTACAGCTTCGGTTGTAGTGCAATTAACACGTCAGAATTTGCAGACACCATCCCTGCTGGTCTCCTGGTGGAGGCCAAAGTCTTCCTCGCCGTCTTTAAGCGACAGCAGACTTTGTACAGGCCACAGGTCCTATTATTTATGCCACACTGTCACCACAGGCGAGGGCAGGCAGTCGCTGCAGGTCAGTTTAGCTGCATACTCGGCCAGGGGTCTAGAAGTATTGCTTATGGTAGAGAATGCTGCCATATATAGGTACCATGCAGACTTTACCTTGCATATAAGACCTCCTGGTACAATATAGGAGCTCTATACAGAGGCATAACGTTCTGTGCACCAGTGCAGAATCTAACATGGCCCCTCAACTATTCAGCCCCGCTTCATATATTGGACTCCTCAAATTCAGCAAAGGCAAACCTCCAGCCTCCTGCAATCTGTGCACCATCTTTGGTTCCATTACTGGTTCAATATATACACACAACAGAAGTTTTAACTAATGTAGGGGGCACCAAGTAAATGATGAAATAATGTTTCTACAAGAACCTCCTATACAGGAATACTATATTATTACTTTAAGAGTCATAAAAGCAGAAACACTATGGTTGGAGCCGTACTTACGTCTGTCGTGGCTGATGGTTTCTCCTCTCTCTATGAGGCTCATCACAGTCAGCATTATAACGACATAAGGAAGGGATGTGTCCGCCATGTTCTCCCATGGAAATATCCAGCGGGAGGGCAGCAGACGTTTTATAGGCAGCTCTGGTCCTCTGCAGGAGAGCTGGCATTGATGAAGAGCAGCCTGGTTGATTATTGACTTTTCATGGGCACATCCTGCATTGCCAGGTGTAGCCAACCATTGTGTCCTGTGCCAGGTGCGTAACCTTACTTTCTTCCAGCAATTACTTTTATCTGGGAACTGTGTTCAAACGTAAGTGGAAATCAATAGAAAGGGAAAGATCCCACATAAGAACGATGCAGGAGGGCAGAAAACAAAGCGGAGACCGATAAGAGATCCAGATCCTAAGAGAAAATGCTGAGAGAATGATGGATGTTCCCAAGTATTTCGCAAGAAAACGTTCGTCTTCTGAGTGTTACGACAAACCATGTAGCAGCCACATATGATAGGCAAAGGCCGGTCAGCCCATCCACGGTATAAGGACCTTCCCAAAGTGCGTTAGAGGGTCGCCCCGAGACGTTTCACCGGTCACTTACAGAAAACACATCCGTAGACTGTATTGTTGTATTGAATAAATGAAGTATGCAGCCCGAGGTACGCTGCTCCATGTAGAGATTTATGTTCACACTGGCACCTTCCATGAAATGCAGCAGTTGTACATATAGGGGGGCGAGAAACCACCATATATAATGTATGGAAATAGATTGGTGTGGGCACTGAGCGCTACCCTGCGCCCACAGAGCGCTACCCTGTGCCCACAGAGCGCTACCCTGCGCCCACAGAGCGCTACCCTGCGCCCACAGAGCGCTACCCTGCAACCACTCAGCCTTACCCTGCGCCCAGCGAGCTCTAACCTGCGACCACTCAGCCATACCCTGCCCCCACAGAGCTCTACCCTGCGCCCACAGAGCTCTACCCTGCACTCACTCAGCCATACCCGGTGCGCAAACAGCTCTACCCTGTGCCCACTGAACTCTAACCTGCGACCACTCAGCCATACCCTGTGCGCAAAGAGCTCTACCCTGCGACCACTCAGCCATACCCTGAGCGCAGAGCTCTACCCTCTGCCCACTGAGCTCTAACCTGCGACCACTCAGTCATACCCTGAGCGCAAAGAGCTCTACCCTGTATGCAAAGAGCTCTACCCTCTGCCCACTGAGCTCTAACCTGCGACCACTCCGCCATACCCTGTGCGCAAAGAGCTCTACCCTGCGACCACTCAGCCATACCCTGAGCGCAGAGCTCTACCCTGTGTGCAAAGAGCTCTACCCTCTGCCCACTGAGCTCTAACCTGCGACCACTCAGCCATACCCTGAGCGCAAAGAGCTCTACCCTGTGTGCAAAGAGCTCTACCCTGTGTGCAAAGAGCTCTACCCTCTGCCCACTGAGCTCGAACCTGCGACCACGCAGCCATACCCTGAGCGCAAAGAGCTCTACCCTGTGTGCAAAGAGCTCTACCCTCTGCCCACTGAGCTCTACCCTGCGACCACTCAGCCATACCCTGAGCGCAAAGAGCTCTACCCTCTGCCCACTGAGCTCTAACCTGCGACCACTCAGCCATACCCTGAGCGCAAAGAGCTCTACCCCTGTGCCCACACAGCACACACTGCTGAAGTTATCTGTGCAGAACGCAAAAGGATCAGATTAGATTATGGAGGGCTGTAAGGTGCCTGGTGGTCATATGTGGTAGACCTTTCGGACAAGTCTGTTGGTTAGTTATGTCAGCAAGAGACCAGTTGCAGATGACAGATTGTAATGACAGAGTAAATTGATACCGACCTTTCCCTGGAAACTGTTGGTGACTCGGAGATGGAAGAAAACCCTGAACAAATTGTTGACCCTCAGGAGAGAACCCTAAAGTGACCTATTGACTTGCCGACCCGAGACCTCATATGGTGACAAAACACGGCCCAAGACAGCAATACAGACTGTGGACTGTGTGTAAAGTGGAGCTCTGGCCAGAGACAGTGGATATGGCTACGTCATGGCCTCAGATAATAAGAATAAGAAGTTGTAGCCTGAGACAGCGGCATGGAAGACGGAGACCGGTGTTGGAGGAACTGTAGAGATTGTGTGTTTGTGCCTCTAAGTCTGATTTTTGTCCTGCACCCGTGAGTGCACATTATGGACCGACGCAGGAATGATAACTGATAAAATGCTGAACTGCGCTGTTACTTTTTGGAATTATACCTGTTTACGTTAAAGAGAACGTTTCTATAAAGTAGATATAACCACCGAAAACCATAGTACTGTACAGAACTGTAACTACCAAGCTAAGTGCCCCTGTAAAGGGTGTCATCAGCAAGCTCTGTGCCTCTGTATATGGTATGTAACCAAGTTATCCCATTAGACAGTAGTGTAACCAAGCTCTGTGCTACTGTAAAGCATAATAACCACCAAGTTAAGTGCCCCTACAAAGGTCGTGTAACCACCAAGTTCTATGCCATTGTGAAGTAGTGTAACCACCAAGTTATGTTCCACTGTAAAATAGTGTGATCGCAAAGTGACTGTTCTGGTGTTTGTGTAACTGCCTCCATATTGTCATGTAACCACCAAAATTGGATGTTGTAACCGATATCATTTACTTGAGTAAACCTGGTTCAAGTTAACCCTGCTGTGTCCATCACGGGTCAACGTGCCACATCTACATTCTGCCCTCTTACAAGCCTGCAGCAAGGCAATGAATTAAGCAATAGCTAATATTTTGTGGCCACTGCAATAAAACCAGCCTTAAGACGTCCTATCACCAGCGTACTGCCCCACTGTAACACAGTGTTATAGTGCACGCTTAGCAGTGGTGTAACGTGAAGCTTATCGGCCCCAAAGCGAAATGTCCAACAGGGCCCCCAAGTAACACGGGTCTTTCCTAGAATTGGTCTCCTCTGAACAAAAGGGACCTTGAGGGACCCCCCAGAGCTCCAGGGCGCCCACTATAGTTACACCGCTGCTTACAGGCCATGGGACGCGTGCCGTTACACACTACCAACCTCAATGTCAATGTTGAAGAGCTTCTATAAGATGGCGTGCCTAAAGGGAGGGCGTGAATGCAGCCACCCCTGAGTCACCACCACCACCTTCACCGGACGGATTAGGTTACCAGTTTTGTGCCATTATTTGCATTGGTTATGCCCAGACTGAAGATAAAATACCCCACATGCCCACGTGGCTGCTTGGTAGAAGCGCCTCTGCCTATTTCTGCCACCCAATGGGCTGGCGGTCTACCCGATGGGCTGGCGGTCAACCCGATGGGCTGGCCGTCTACCCGATGGGCTGGCCGTCTACCCGATGGGCTGGCCGTCTACCCGATGGGCTGGCCGTCTACCCGATGGGCTGGCCGTCTACCCGATGGTGGCAACCACTAGATAAATCCATTAAGCAAAGCCAAAGGGGCCATGTATTAGATGACATGTAGATGATATGAGCGCTCCTGCTGCTGATTAACGGCCCATCCTCCCATGTACTGGGACAATTATAGGCGAGTTACGCTCCGCCCCGTGGGCTCATGAGGCCCAATTTGCATGCAATGTGATGGTAAGACATTGCAGGAGGTGCAGCCACAGACTCAAGTGTTTATGTGTAACTTTAAACCATTACGCACTTTCTCCAAAAAAAACTAATAAAATGGTCATGGGCGTCATAAAAAGGAGCACATTTTGTATAATTGATAAATATCCCCCCCGTGACTCACAACCTTTGTAACCAAAAGTGACTGTCAGCCCAAGCCCCATGAATCGCTTGTACTATTCCACATTTCCTAAAATGGGAATTCTGCTGGTCTTGGGCCTCAGACCTGAGGAGTAAAGTTCTGTAGAGCAGACGTCACACCATGGAGGCCGGCCACGTGCTCCCGACCCCTCTGGTCCAGGACTCCATCTCCTCCACTGGACCTACACAGCTACCAAAAACAGGGGGGGCAGAAATGGCCAAAGCCTCGAGAAAAGACCTCATAGGGGAAAAACACACTGATTTGGGGCCCCCTTTCCTCTGCAAATTAGGTGACGGGGGAGGGATGGACGCTGCAGGTTTTCCAGTACAGTGATGTCGCTGGGCGTTATTTTGTAGGGTCACCTTTGGTAAAAGCCATAATAATGTTCTAGGTAATTTACTGTCAAGGACGGACGCGCCCAGAAGATCGTCAGCTGCTGAACGAGCCGTGCGAGCAGAACCTCCATTATGGGAAACCATCGCCCCGCGCAGCCGTTACTTTCCACGTCACTGACTTGTACGTCACGCACCGCGCGCAGCAATAATGTAAGCGGTGCCGGGAGGGGGCAATTACTTTATGCGTGGGACCCGGCGCGTTATTATTTTAGGCTTCCGTTATGCACCATGGATTTCGTTTTCCAGGACTGCACTCCTTTCCATAATGTAATAAATTATGTGGTGGTCCTGAATGCAGACCCCCAGGTACACAGCCTCCGCTCCATTCATTGTCCATGGGCCTGCCGGACATCGCCGAGGGCTACACATCCCAAAGTCAATGATAAAGTGGAGGCTGCGTAGCGCAGAACGGCTCCGCTCAGGACGCGGCTGCAGAGGCTCCGTGTCAGGGTTCCTGAGCCCCGATATCAGAATTGCTGGGGGTCGGACCCCCAGCGAACAGCAATGTATCCCCCCCCCCACCCCCCTAGACTTCCACTTTGTGAAGCAGGGTCTCATTACACAACCTAATACCTGGCGTTCTTTTCACTTCTTATAAAACGTGTTTTTTTGGGGGAGGATTGTCCAAGGAAGGAACAGTCACCACTAGATGGCGGCACGTCACACCCGGGTGACGGAGGAACAGTCACCACTAGATGGCGGCACGTCACACCCGGGTGACCGAGGAACAGTCACCACTAGATGGCGGCAGGCCACACCCGGGTGACCGAGGAACAGTCACCACTAGATGGCGGCAGGCCACACCCGGGTGACCGAGGAACAGTCACCACTAGATGGCGGCAGGCCACACCCGGGTGACCGAGGAACAGTCACCACTAGATGGCGGCAGGCCACACCCGGGTGACCGAGGAACAGTCACCACTAGATGGCGGCAGGCCACACCCGGGTGACCGAGGAACAGTCACCACTAGATGGCGGCAGGCCACACCCGGGTGACCGAGGAACAGTCACCACTAGATGGCGGCAGGCCACACCCGGGTGACCGAGGAACAGTCACCACTAGATGGCGGCACGCCACACCCGGGTGACCGAGGAAGTCACCACTAGATGGCGGCACGCCACACCCGGGTGACGGAGGAACAGTCACCACTAGATGGCGGCACGTCACACCCGGGTGACGGAGGAACAGTCACCACTACATGGCGGCACGTCACACCCGGGTGACGGAGGAACAGTCACCACTACATGGCGGCACGTCACACCCGGGTGACGGAGGAACAGTCACCACTAGATGGCGGCAGGCCACACCCGGGTGACCGAGGAACAGTCACCACTAGATGGCGGCAGGCCACACCCGGGTGACCGAGGAAGTCACCACTAGATGGCGGCACGCCACACCCGGGTGACGGAGGAACAGTCACCACTAGATGGCGGCACGCCACACCCGGGTGACCGAGGAACAGTCACCACTAGATGGCGGCACGTCACACCCGGGTGACCGAGGAACAGTCACCACTAGATGGCGGCACGTCACACCCGGGTGACCGAGGAACAGTCACCACTAGATGGCGGCACGTCACACCCGGGTGACGGAGGAACAGTCACCACTACATGGCGGCAGGCCACACCCGGGTGACGGAGGAACAGTCACCACTAGATGGCGGCAGGCCACACCCGGGTGACGGAGGAACAGTCACCACTAGATGGCGGCAGGCCACACCCGGGTGACCGAGGAACAGTCACCACTAGATGGCGGCACGCCACACCCGGGTGACCGAGGAACAGTCACCACTAGATGGCGGCACGTCACACCCGGGTGACCGAGGAACAGTCACCACTAGATGGCGGCACGTCACACCCGGGTGACCGAGGAACAGTCACCACTAGATGGCGGCACGTCACACCCGGGTGACCGAGGAACAGTCACCACTAGATGGCGGCACGTCACACCCGGGTGACCGAGGAACAGTCACCACTACATGGCGGCACGTCACACCCGGGTGACGGAGGAACAGTCACCACTACATGGCGGCACGTCACACCCGGGTGACGGAGGAACAGTCACCACTACATGGCGGCACGTCACACCCGGGTGACGGAGGAACAGTCACCACTACATGGCGGCACGTCACACCCGGGTGACGGAGGAACAGTCACCACTAGATGGCGGCACGTCACACCCGGGTGACGGAGGAACAGTCACCACTAGATGGCGGCACGTCACACCCGGGTGACGGAGGAACAGTCACCACTAGATGGCGGCACGTCACACCCGGGTGACGGAGGAACAGTCACCACTAGATGGCGGCACGTCACACCCGGGTGACGGAGGAACAGTCACCACTAGATGGCGGCACGTCACACCCGGGTGACGGAGGAACAGTCACCACTAGATGGCAGCACGTCACACCCGGGTGACGGAGGAACAGTCACCACTAGATGGCAGCACGTCACACCCAGGTGACAGAGGAACAGTCACCACTAGATGGCGGCACGTCACACCCAGGTGACGGAGGAACAGTCACCACTAGATGGCGGCACGTCACACCCGGGTGACGGAGGAACAGTCACCACTAGATGGCGGCACGTCAAACCCGGGTGACGGAGGAACAGTCACCACTAGATGGCGGCACGTCACACCCGGGTGACGGAGGAACAGTCACCACTAGATGGCGGCACGTCACACCCAGGTGACGGAGGAACAGTCACCACTAGATGGCAGCACGTCACACCCAGGTGACGGAGGAACAGTCACCACTAGATGGCGGCACGTCACACCCAGGTGACGGCGGAACAGTCACCACTAGATGGCGGCACGTCACATCCGGGTGACGGAGGAACCGTCACCACTAGATGGCAGCACGTCACACCCGGGTGACGGAGGAACAGTCACCACTAGATGGCGGCTCGTCACACCCAGGTGACGGAGGAACAGTCACCACTAGATGGCGGCACGTCACACCCAGGTGACGGAGGAACAGTCACCACTAGATGGCAGCACCTCACACCCGGGTGACGGAGGAACAGTCACCACTAGATGGCAGCACGTCACACCCGGGTGATGGAGGATCAGTCACCACTAGATGGCGGCACGTCACACCCGGGTGACGGAGGAACAGTCACCACTAGATGGCGGCTCGTCACACCCGGGTGATGGAGGATCAGTCACCACTAGATGGCGGCACGTTTACACTGTAACCTTGTTCACACCCCATGGAAAACTTTTGCAGAGGACGTTTGTGAAATGTCACAAATCCAGTACAGATATTTGAGGGCAATCCAAGCTTTTTTTTGGAGGAGTCATTAACCAGACGCACACTCATTGGTTTGGAATGCAGGACTGAAGCAGAGAGAACTTAAAAAAACACAAACACAAGTGCTCCTTTTCAGCCATATCATATGCCGGCCTCTGGAACAGAAAATCTTCTCAAATTGTTTCCTCATGTTTAAGGACGCCATATCCAAGATTGAGCTGTAATACAAGAAACAGCCTGAGGACAAGAGTGGCGCTGTTTATAAGGGGAAAAGTAAGTCCTATTACCAAATCCGTGCCCTTGCCATGCGTCGTCTGTCTCACCACATACATGGTCTGAGCACCACATCTCATTTATTACGGGCTCGGGATCAGCACCGTCGTCCAGCCGTCTGGCAGCAACGATACACAGAGCAGACATTGGGAGGACCGGCGTAATGGAGACTCGGGCGTAATTAACTTTCTTTTATGGAACCTGCAAAAGTATAAACAATAAATGTGCAGGACTTGACTCAGGAAATACTTTATAAAAACGGCAGCGAAGTCTTCTTCTGGGACCATCTGTCTGACCTTGCGGATGTGCTCGGTGCACCAGGTGCTTCTTTACGGCCTGACCTTGCGGATGTGCTCGGTGCACCAGGTGCTCCTCTTCGGCTTGACCTTGCGGATGTGCTCGGTGCACCAGGTGCTCCTCTTCAGCCTCACTGGCTTGACTGTTTTTAGCTCTGCCAGATCTCTGAGGACCAGACCACCGCGCTCGGGATACTGTGATGAATCTTCTCGTGGCGATATTTCTCCAAGACCCTCACTGATCCGGAGAATGAAGGGGACTCAGCAGGAGTGTAGAAGTTTTCCTGCTGCTCGGCCGGCCGTACTGGGGGCTGCACCCCCTATTTATATTAATGGGGCGGCTGCAGTTCCTGCCTCGGCAGGGGTCTAGAGAAGCAGGGGGGGGGGGGTGAAGACCTCACAACGCAGGGTAAAATATGGCGGCACAGTCTCTTGAGAATTGCAGGGTGGATATTGTGGGCACGTAAACCCTCAATCTCAATCTGCCAAGGTTTCCAATGACCTCGGCTGCAGATCCTGCGACATTTAGATATAAAGAACGTCCAGGAAATAACTCACATTTCATCAGAGAAAAGATGGAACAATGGGCTTTTCAATGCTGGCCGTCCCAGAGAACAGCGTAAGGGCAGTGAGTGGGCCGAGGTATTCAGGACGGTCGCTGATGGCTGCTTCTGCCATATTCTGGGCGCCGGGGATTTCTTCGGTAGGGCTCATTCCCTCAGTGACAGGTGCGGGTCACCCCTCTAAATGAGGTCTAAGGGTCCGCAATAGCACCGGCATTATGGAGTATAGTAACGCTAATGTCTTCTCTAAATGGGCCTTGCAGAAATCCTCGCAATTGGTGCAGGAAGTGTGATCCACACACCTTAAAAATAGGGGTTCCCCATTAGCGCTCACCATAGGCGTATTATAATGAGGGCAATCTGGGCTACCGCCCGGGGCCCCAAGGCCAGATTGCCCTCACTGTAATGTTTTGTGCGCCATCATTGTTAGTTCAAGTGGTCTGCAGTCTTAGCAGCCGCCGGCCGGCACTGTACTCCTGCGTGCTGCTGTGCCCCGCCGGCGGCATCACTGTATAGCGCGGTGCATGACGTAGCCGCGTCTGCTATGTGCAGCCGCCAGCCTTCATGACACAGAGCGCGGGAGATCCAAAGAAGGGCCCTGTCTGCGGCGATGTGTCCCGGGCGGCGGAGGGCCCTGTCTGCGGCGCTGGGTCCCGGGCGGCGGAGGGCCCTGTCTGCGGCGGGCCCTGTCTGCGGCGCTGGGTCCCGGGCGGCGGAGGGCCCTGTCTGCGGCGCTGGGTCCCGGAGGGCCCTGTCTGCGGCGCTGGGTCCCGGGCGGCGGAGGGCCCTGTCTGTAAACTCTACTCACCTGAGTCCTGACCAATCCCAGGGATCCACTAATGCACACCTGGAGCTCTTCATCCTCGTCCATCTCAGGGATCTGGTGAGTGAGTCCCAACATGGAAACTTTTTTTAATGTGTTTATACAGCAGTTTCTGTATATTCAATATATAGATGATACTGCTTAATATATATTATGTATGTGATACTGGAACGGCTGTATATAATCACAGTATCACCTGTATATTTTATGTACAGCAGTCTATATACATTATTTTGATGATGATACTGTGATTGCTGTGTATATATATTACGTAGTTGATACTTCTGTATATATGTTCCATAGGTGATACTGTGATTGCTGTGAATAATATCACCTATATAATGTATTCACAGCAGTAGCACTATCACATACATAATGTATATACAGCAGTCTGTATACAATATATAGGTGATAATGTGACTGCTCTGTATACATTATATACGTGATACTGCTGTATATGTGTTACATAGGTGATGGTGCAATTATACACAGCAAACAGTATCACTTATATATTATATAGGTGATAGTGAGACTGCAGTATATACAGTGTATACACAGCTGTCACAGTGTCACCTATATAATGTATATACAACAGTATATACATTATATTGGTGATACTTCAACTGCTACAGTGCTGGCCAAAAGTATTGGCACCCCTGCAATTCTGTCAGATAATACTCAGTTTCTTCCTGAAAATGATTGCAATCACAAATTCTTTGGTCTTATTCTCTTCATTTAATTTGCTTGCAAGGAAAAAACACAAAAGAGAATGAAGCAAAAATCAAATCATTGATCATTTCACACAAAACTCCAAAAATGGGCCGGACAAAAGTATTGGCACCCTCAGCCTAATACTTGGTTGCACAACCTTTAGCCAAAATAACTGTGAACAACCGCTTCCGGTAACCATCAATGAGTTTCTTACAATGCTCTGCTGGAATTGCAGACCATTCTTCTTTGGTAAACTGCTCCAGGTCCTGATATTTGAAGGGAGTCTTCTCCAAACTGCCATTTTGAGATCTCTCCACAGGTGTTCTATGGGATTCAGGTCTGGACTCATTGCTGGCCACCTTAGAAGTCTCCAGTGCTTTCTCTCAAACCATTTTATAGTGCTTTTGGAAGTGTGCTTTGGGTCATTGTCCTGCTGGAAGACCCATGACCTCTGAGGGAGACCCAGCTTTCTCACACTGGGCCCTACATTATGCTGCAAAATTTGTTGGTAGTCTTCAGACTTCATAATGCCATGCACACGGTCAAGCAGTCCAGTGCCGGAGGCAGCAAAGCAACCCCAAAACATCAGGGAACCTCCGCCATGTTTGACTGTAGGGACCGTGTTTTTTTTCTTTGAATGCCTCTTTTTTTTGTCTGTACACTCTATGTTGATGCTTTTTCCCAAAAAGCTCTACTTTTGTCTCATATGACCAGAGGACATTCTTCCAAAACGTTTTAGGCTTTCTCAGGTAAGTTTTGGCAAACTCCAGCCTGGCTTTTTTATGTCTCGGGGTAAGAAGTGGGGTCTTCCTGGGTATCCTACCATGCAGTCCCTTTTCATTCAGACGCCGACGGATAGTACGGGTTGACACTGTTGTACCCTCGGACTGCAGGGCAGCTTGAACTTGTTTGGATGTTAGTCGAGGTTCTTTATCCACCATCCGCACAATCTTGTATTGAAATCTCTCGGCAATTTTTCTTTTCCGTCCACATCTAGGGAGGTTAGCCACAGTGCCATGGGCTTTACACTTCTTGATGACACTGCGCACGGAAGACACAGTGTGATGAACCTGTAGCCGCCATCTTGGTAATGATAAATCATATCCAGGGATGGCCACACTTCAGCAGCCCCCACCCTTGGGACCTTCTGTTAAAACGTCAACTAGATAGTTTCCCCCCATCCAGGCTCCTGTAAGATAAGAAGCCTACTTAACACTTGAATGCTAGGAGCTTCAAAGACTTCGAGAGGAAACACAGCCAGCAGGGGGGGGTGCTTCGTCTATCTGTACCTGACCATTTGTCCCATAGGACTAGTTTCTTTGTCTGTCACAAGCATGGAGGCATAAGATATAGAAACATGAATAGTACACGCATGTTGCGTGGGATGGGCCAATAAAAAAATATCACGGCGTCCCGGAGCCATTGCGCACACAAGCCTCCGCGGTAGACGTTTGTACGTGCTCTGGAAGCCAAGATATAGCGCGGAGCCATTCCTGAGGACCGTATGGTATCATAATTGATATCAAAAGGTCGGTTACGGCGGCCCGAATCCATGGGAACCCCTGGGGGTATCATGAGACCATCCCAGAAGAAGTTATTGGGTTCCATAGAATTTGGGCTTCTGATCGAAGTTAGACCTGAGGGTGGAGACTGAGCCAGCTGACCTCACCAGCAGTGGGCGGGACGGGGCAGGTAAGATAGCAGGACAGACAAGAGATAAGTCAGTCTTGACCCAAGAGTGGTGTGCTGAACATCTGAGCACCAGCTGAGGCCACCAAGGGGAGGAGCAGTTTGACCATGCGGTGGTAGGCCTCAGCCTGTAACAAAGAACCGTGCCTGCGACCGCAGAATCCTCTCCCTGCGTCACAAGAAAATCAAGAAACCGGTAACTGATATGCTGTGGTGATTCTGTGTGTTGTATTCCATTGTTGTATAGTTTAGCCTGACCTTATACCTGTGTATATTTAGTTGTATATCGTGTATCTAGTGTATTATTATAATCAATTACCTCAAGTAATTGTGGGCCTGCCTTTTATTCTGCATAACGAACGCACGTCCGTGTGAGCTCGGCTCAAGCCAAAAACGCTACCCAGGGTTGGTTCCTGACCCGATATAGGCCCATTCACGGACTGGGCGTATATCTAAAATAGGGACTGGTGGCAGCATACCAACTGGGGATTGGGGAAGGCTGGTAGTGACGGTCGGAGGTTCAGATATATATATTCCTGGCGCGGCCAAGGAAGATATATATACCGCCCTCACTACAGAGGGCCCCGATACCCAGTAGGTTACAGGACAGTCTCTCTGGCGACCGCTTATCCTAGGTGCAGTTCCTTGACTGACCTGAGGCTAAGAGGGCGCTAGCGAGTTGTGCTGTGTAGTGACGTTGAAGGGATAACACACTACCGTGTTCCCTGCGCTGGTTGCAGCTACCTGGCACTACTTTCTCTAGGTGCAGTACCTTGACTGACCTGAGAGGTAAGGGGGCGCCAGAGAGCTGCACCCACCGGCCGGCTTTCATCACATTGGTGGCAGCGGTGGGATTGCAGAATAATAGTGTTGTGGGACCCCTACTCCCAGGCACTAAAGACTGCCAGTGGTAACTTCCACTGCTGGAGTCTTAAGGTCAGCCCAACGTTAGACGGTCAGGCTAAAAGTATAACAAGGTGTGTGCAAACTCAGGGTTGCAGCGGTGTCGGTTACCAAGATGGCAGACGGCACCAGGAGCAAGACCCTGCAGGAGGCTAATGCTACGGTCCGTGTGGCAGGAGGGGAGGACATTGTTACTCATGGCGAGGAGGAGTCCAGCCCGGGCACCTCAGGGAGCCAGTCCCCAGTATACGGTCCCGCAGTGGGCTGCCCACCACCTACCCAGCCCAGCCTGTCCAGATCACAAGCCCTTTTACAAGCGGCTATGGCAAGTCTCCAGTCTCATGGCGATGCCGTCTACAAAACCCTCCTGGCAGCATCAGAGAAGGCAGCGGAGGAGGAGCGTGCAGAGCGGGCTGCGGAGCGGGCTGCGGAGCGTGAAGCTGCAGAGCGCCGGGAGGCTGCGGAGCGTGAAGCTGCAGAGCGCCGGGAGGTTGCGGAGCGTGCAGAGCGAGCTGCGGAGCACCAGCACCAACTGGACCTGGCCCAGCGGGGGCTTCCGCTAGAGCAACCAACCCATCAGGAGACCAAGTCGTCCAAAGTCCGAGCTGAGGACTTCCCTCTACTGGAGAAGGATGGGGACCTGGACTCCTTTCTGGTGGCATTTGAACGGACCTGTCTTCAGCACCATCTGGCCCGGGATCAGTGGGCCAGATACCTGACCCCCCGTTTGAGGGGTAAGTCCCTGGATGCCTTGGGGGACTTACCTGCCGGGGAGGTACAGAACTACGACTGCATCAAGCGGGCCCTGATCCGGCAGTACAACCTCACTCCCGAGTCGTACCGCCAGAAGTTCCGGAGCCTGCTGCGTGGCCCCAAGGACACCTGGACCGATCATATGCGGGCGCTGTTGAGAGCCGCAGAGCACTGGACCTCGGGTCTAGCGCTTACTACCCGCCAGGAGGTCCAGGAACTGTTCGTCACGGAGCAGTTCTTGTGGAACTGCCCAGAGGACCTCCGACAGTTCCTCCGTGACCGAAAACCAACAGGGGCTTCTGCTACAGCCGCCCTGGCAGACGAGTATGCCAATAACAGGGCGCCTGAGCTGAAGAAGTCTGCCAGCAGCACCTGGAGAGGGGGTAAGCCCAGTCATGCCCCTGTTTCCCCGGCCCCTAGAACACAAGGGGTGTATCCCCCTGTTGCCCTCTCCAGGCAAGGACCAGACGTAAGACGTTGTCATCTATGCAACAAACCAGGACACTTTAGGGCTGAGTGTCCCCAGCGCCAAAAGACCCCATCCCATTCCCAGAGAGCGCCCAATGTTTTGTGTGTGGGAGGGGGTGGTGGTAGGTCCCTGGACAACATCCAACCCGTCACCATAGGCCGTTCTGCGGTCATGGGACTGCGGGACACGGGCGCTGAACGAACACTGGTACGGCCTGAGGTGGTGTCCCCCCAGGACTTGGTACCAGGAAAGACTCTTTCCGTCTCCGGGGTTGGAGGCGTGGAGCCGGCACTTCCCGTTGCCATGGTGTATTTGGACTGGGGTGCCGGAAGGGGGATGCGGGAGGTGGGAGTAACGCCAAATATTCCCGCAAATGTTTTATTAGGGACCGACTTGGGGCGTCTTGTATCGCAGTATGTACCCTCTGAACCCCCAAGTTCGGCCCCCCAAGAGTGTATTGATTTGTCTGCTGCTAATGCCAACCATGTTGTATGTAGTGTGCGTCCTGCTGAGGAGGAGGGAGTGAAACCTGAGGGTAACACCTGCACAGACACAACACAAACAGGGTTAGTGAAAGCAGGTGGGGAGTGTGGGGATGCCCGCAGAGGTGCTCAGCCGGCGTGCCGTGACCTCTTGTCCTCCGGTGAGGGAGGGGGCGGGCAGGATTCTGTAGAGGGAAGCTCAGGGATGGAGAGGGGGGCAGCTACCGGCAGTGTAGGGCTCCCAGGGGTATCCAGGCTGCTGAGTATAGGCCCACTGCAGGGGGAGGAACAGGCCATGGGAGGTGGGGGTGTCCCAAGAGAGGAGCCGCCAGGTAAGACCCCAGGGCAGGAGTTCCCCACATCCGAGATGTCCAAAGGCCTAGGAAGCCTGCCTGATCGGGCGGCTTGGTCAGAAACAGAGGGGAAGCAGGCACTACCCACGGTCACAGCGGTCATAGCCGCTGTCACCAGGAGTGGGAGCGTCGGAGCCCAAGGAGCCTTGCAGAGGTCCGACGGCTTCCCCACTTCTGACCAAGTGTCTGCCGGGTCAGACAGCGGCCAGGTGACATGCCCGGAGGGGCTGACGGAGGATGTGGCAGTTTCGTCGATTCTGGCCACATCAAGTCAGGAATTTCAGGCTGCGTTGGAAGCAGACGACAGCCTGAAAGCTCTCAAGGAACAGGCGGCACAGCCTCCCATGGAGTCAGACTGCGAGCGTGTGGTCTGGGACCAGGGACGGCTGTACCGGGTAACGGTCCAGCAGGGTTCACCGGAGGCGTGGCCCAGGGACCGACAGTTAGTGGTACCCTATCCGTTCAGGGCGGAATTGTTGCGGATCGCACACGAGATTCCGATGGCCGGACACCTAGGGATCGCTAAAACCAAGGCCAGGATAGCTCAGCATTTCTACTGGCCTGGGATGGGAGCCGCGGTGGGTGCCTACTGCCGTTCGTGTGACACCTGTCAGAGGGTGGGGAAGGCGGGGCCGCACCCCAAAGCCCCACTGGTAACTCTGCCAATCATCGAAGAGCCTTTCTCGAGGGTTGCTGTGGATCTTATTGGACCTCTGTCCACTCCCAGCCACTCCGGGAAATGCTTCATACTCACGGTAGTGGACTATGCCACCCGGTACCCGGAAGCGGTAGCTTTGTCGTCCATTCGGGCCGACAAGGTGGCTACCGCCTTACTGGAGATCTTCTCCAGAGTGGGTTTCCCCCAAGAAATGCTCACCGACCGAGGGACCCAGTTCATGTCGCGGCTGATGGAGTCCCTCTGTAAGCAAATGCAGGTGCAACATCTGGTGGCCAGCCCGTATCACCCACAGACTAATGGCCTGTGTGAGCGGTTCAATGGCACCTTAAAGCAGATGCTTAAGATGTTGGTCGACTCCCACGGGAGAGACTGGGAGCGTTACCTCCCACACCTCCTATTTGCTTACCGGGAGGTTCCGCAGGCCTCAACGGGGTTCTCCCCCTTTGAGCTCCTGTACGGGCGACGGGTACGGGGCCCCCTGGCTCTGGTGAAGGAAGCATGGGAAGGGGATTTGGCCACCCCCGAGGTGTCGGTCATCGAGTATGTCGTGCGCCACCGGGACAGGATGATGGCCTTGGCAAAGCTGGTGCAGGACAATATGGCCCAGGCCCAGGCCGACCAGAAGCGGTGGTACGACCAGAATGCTTGTGAGAGGACCTACCAGGTGGGTCAAAAGGTGTGGGTACTGGTCCCCGTACCACAGAACAAGCTTCAGGCAGCCTGGGAAGGTCCCTACTTCGTGCACCAGAAACTCAATGCCGTCACCTATCTGGTCACCCTGGATCACGCCCGTGGAAGGAGGAAGGCCTTCCACGTGAACATGATGAAGGCTCATCATGAGCGGGAAGCGACTGCCCACCCAGTGTGCAACCTTCCCGAGGAAGGAGAGGTAGAAACCCTCCTGGATCTGCTCACCCAAGCCAAGGCGGGTGGGTCCATCGAGGATGTGGGGGTTGGCCACCAGCTCACGGAGGACCAACGGTCCCAGCTGGGGACCACCCTGCACCCCTTCCGGGGGCTGTTCAGCAGCCTGCCCGGAAGGACTGAGATGGCTGTCCACGACGTGGACACTGGCGATCACCCGCCGATCCGGCGTTCAGCATATCGGGTCTCTTTCGAGGTGCAGGGAAACATGCGCCAAGAGATAGACGAGATGCTGAAGCTGGGGGTGATCCAGGCATCCAGCAGCGCGTGGGCCTCGCCTGTAGTCCTCGTACCAAAGAAGGACCGAACTACACGGTTCTGCGTGGACTACCGGGGGCTCAACGCTGTAACGGCCACCGATGCGTTCCCCATACCACGCATCGATGACCTGCTCGATCGGATGGCCGGGGCTAAGTACCTGACCATCATGGATCTGAGCCGGGGGTACTGGCAGATTCCTCTGACCCCCGCGGCAAGGGAACGCTCTGCCTTTATCACCCCTTTTGGACTGTACGAGTCCACAGTGATGCCATTCGGCATGAAGAATGCCCCTGCCACTTTTCAGCGGATGGTCAATACGCTTCTTGAGGGACTTGAAGGGTACGCGGCTGCGTACTTGGACGATATTGCAGTCTTCAGTCCCACTTGGGAGGATCACCTAGAGCACCTGCGGCAGGTGCTCGGTCGGATCCACCGGGCAGGCTTGACCATCAAGCCGGAAAAGTGCCAGCTGGGCATGAGTGAGGTCCTCTACCTGGGACACCGGGTAGGCGGGGGGGTTCTGAAGCCAGAACCGGGGAAAGTGGATGCCATCGCATCCTGGCCCACTCCTAGGACCAAAAAGCAGGTGATGTCCTTCTTGGGGACCGCCGGGTACTATAGGAGGTTCGTCCCACACTATAGCACCCTGGCCAAGCCCCTGACGGACCTCACCAAGAAGAAGCTGCCCGTCGCAGTCGACTGGACAGTCGCCTGCGAGACAGCTTTCGGGGCACTCAAGGCCGCCCTAAGTAGCTCCCCTGTACTGCAAGCTGCCGACTTCGACCGGCCGTTTGTGGTACAGACCGACGCCAGTGACTTTGGCCTCGGTGCTGTGCTAAGTCAGGTCAACACGACAGGCCAGGAACATCCTGTCTTGTACCTGAGCAGGAAGCTACTGCCCCGGGAGGTGGCTTACTCCACGGTGGAAAAAGAATGCCTGGCAATTGTATGGGCCCTGCAGCGTCTGCAGCCCTACTTGTACGGGAGCCATTTCACCGTGGAGACGGACCACAACCCCCTCAGCTGGTTACACACGGTCTCTGGGTCGAATGGCAGGTTGCTACGCTGGAGCCTCGCTCTCCAGCAGTACCACTTCTCCATTCGCCACAGAAGAGGCCGTGACCACGGTAACGCTGACGGGTTATCCCGGCAAGGGGAGGGTGCAGAAGGACGCACGGGGGAACACAGGAATGTGCTACCCCCTCGCGCCCTCGTATAGGGGGAGGTGTGATGAACCTGTAGCCGCCATCTTGGTAATGATAAATCATATCCAGGGATGGCCACACTTCAGCAGCCCCCACCCTTGGGACCTTCTGTTAAAACGTCAACTAGATAGTTTCCCCCCATCCAGGCTCCTGTAAGATAAGAAGCCTACTTAACACTTGAATGCTAGGAGCTTCAAAGACTTCGAGAGGAAACACAGCCAGCAGGGGGGGGTGCTTCGTCTATCTGTACCTGACCATTTGTCCCATAGGACTAGTTTCTTTGTCTGTCACAAGCATGGAGGCATAAGATATAGAAACATGAATAGTACACGCATGTTGCGTGGGATGGGCCAATAAAAAAATATCACGGCGTCCCGGAGCCATTGCGCACACAAGCCTCCGCGGTAGACGTTTGTACGTGCTCTGGAAGCCAAGATATAGCGCGGAGCCATTCCTGAGGACCGTATGGTATCATAATTGATATCAAAAGGTCGGTTACGGCGGCCCGAATCCATGGGAACCCCTGGGGGTATCATGAGACCATCCCAGAAGAAGTTATTGGGTTCCATAGAATTTGGGCTTCTGATCGAAGTTAGACCTGAGGGTGGAGACTGAGCCAGCTGACCTCACCAGCAGTGGGCGGGACGGGGCAGGTAAGATAGCAGGACAGACAAGAGATAAGTCAGTCTTGACCCAAGAGTGGTGTGCTGAACATCTGAGCACCAGCTGAGGCCACCAAGGGGAGGAGCAGTTTGACCATGCGGTGGTAGGCCTCAGCCTGTAACAAAGAACCGTGCCTGCGACCGCAGAATCCTCTCCCTGCGTCACAAGAAAATCAAGAAACCGGTAACTGATATGCTGTGGTGATTCTGTGTGTTGTATTCCATTGTTGTATAGTTTAGCCTGACCTTATACCTGTGTATATTTAGTTGTATATCGTGTATCTAGTGTATTATTATAATCAATTACCTCAAGTAATTGTGGGCCTGCCTTTTATTCTGCATAACGAACGCACGTCCGTGTGAGCTCGGCTCAAGCCAAAAACGCTACCCAGGGTTGGTTCCTGACCCGATATAGGCCCATTCACGGACTGGGCGTATATCTAAAATAGGGACTGGTGGCAGCATACCAACTGGGGATTGGGGAAGGCTGGTAGTGACGGTCGGAGGTTCAGATATATATATTCCTGGCGCGGCCAAGGAAGATATATATACCGCCCTCACTACAGAGGGCCCCGATACCCAGTAGGTTACAGGACAGTCTCTCTGGCGACCGCTTATCCTAGGTGCAGTTCCTTGACTGACCTGAGGCTAAGAGGGCGCTAGCGAGTTGTGCTGTGTAGTGACGTTGAAGGGATAACACACTACCGTGTTCCCTGCGCTGGTTGCAGCTACCTGGCACTACTTTCTCTAGGTGCAGTACCTTGACTGACCTGAGAGGTAAGGGGGCGCCAGAGAGCTGCACCCACCGGCCGGCTTTCATCACACACAGGAACATTCAGGTCTTTGGAGATGGACTTGTAGCCTTGAGATTGCTCATGCTTCCTCACAATTTGGTTTCTCAAGTCCTCAGACAGTTCTTTGGTCTTCTTTCTTTTCTCCATGCTCAATGTGGTCACACAAGGACACAGGACAGAGGTTGAGTCAACTTTAATCCATGTTAACTGGCTGCAAGTGTGATTTAGTTATTGCCAACACCTGTTAGGTGCCACAGGTAAGTTACAGGTGCTGTTAATTACACCAATTAGAGAAGCATCACATGATTTTTCAAAGGGTGCCAATACTTTTGTCCACCCTCTTTTTTTAGGTTTGGTGTGGAATTATATCCAATTTGGCTTTAGGACGATTCTTTTTGTGTTTTTTCATTGAAGACAAATTAAATGAAGATAATAATACCAAAGAATTTGTGATTGCAATTATTTTCAGGAAGAAACTGAGTATTATCTGACAGAATTGCAGGGGTGCCAATACTTTTGGCCACCACTGTATATATACACACACAATATATAAGTGATACTGCAACTGTGTATAGCCTTTTGCCACATTTCTGGCTTCAAACAAAAAGATATAAAATTCTAATTTTTGGGGGAAGAATCAACAAGTGAGGCACAATCGTGAAGTGGAACGAAATTTATTGGATATTTTAAACTTTTTTAACAAATTAAAAACTGAAAAGTGGGCCGTGCAATATTATTCGGCCCCCTTGAGTTAATACTTTGTAGCGCCACCTTTTGCTGCGATTACAGCTGCACGTCTCTTGGGGTATGTCTCTATCAGTTTTGCACATCGAGAGGCTGAAATTCTTGCCCATTCTTCCTGGCAAAACAGCTCGAGCTCATTGAGGTTGGATGGAGGGCGTTTGTGAACAGCAGTTTTCAGCTCTTTCCTCAGATTCTCGATTGGATTCAGGTCTGGACTTTGACTTGGCCATTCTAACACCTGGATACGTTTATTTTTGAACCATTCCATTGTAGATTTTGCTTTATGTTTGGGATCATTGTCTTGTTGGAAGATAAATCTCCGTCCCAGTCCCAGGTCTTTTGCAGACTCCAGCAGGTTTTCTTCCAGAATGGTCATGTATTTAGCTCCATCCATCTTCCCTGTCCTTGCTGAAGAAAAGCAGGCCCAAACCATGATGCTGCCACCACCATGTTTGACAGTGGGGATGGTGTTTTGAGGGTGATGAGCTGTGTTGCTTTTATGCCAAACATATCGTTTTGAATTGTGGCCAAAAAGTTGGATTGTGGTTTCATCTGACCAGAGCACCTTATTCCACATGTTTGGTGTGTCTCCCAGGTGGCTTGTGGCAAACTTGAAACAAGACGTTTTATGGATATCTTTGAGAAATGGCTTTCTTCTTGCCGCTCTTCCATAAAGGCCAGATTTGTGCATTGTACGACTGATTATCCTATGGACAGACTCTCCCACCTCAGCTGTAGATCTCTGCAGTTCATCCAGAGTGATCATGGGCCTTTTGGCTGCATCTCTGATCAGTCTTCTCCTTGTTCGAGATGAAAGTTTAGAGGGACGGCCGGGTCTTGGTAGATTTGCAGTGGTCTGATACTCCTTCCATTTCAATATGATCTCTTGCACAGTTCTCCTTGAACTTAAAACTTGGGAAATATTTTTGTATCCAAATCTGCCACAACAGTATCTCGGACCTGCCTGGTGTGTTCCTTGGTCTTCATGATGCTCTCTGCACTTGAAACAGAACCCTGAGACGATCACAGAGCAGGTGCATTTATACCGAGACTTGATTACACACAGGTGGATCCTATGTATCATTACCAGTCATTTAGGAGAACATTGGATCAATCAGAGATCCTCACTGAACTTCTAGAGTGAAAGTAAAGGGGCCGAATAATATTGCACGCCCCACTTTTCAGTTTTTAATCTGTTAAAAAAGTTTAAAATATCCAATAAATTTCGTTCCACTTCACGATTGTGTCCCACTTGTTGATTCTTCCCCCAAAAATTAGAATTTTATATCTTTATGTTTGAAGCCAGAAATGTGGCAAAAGGTAGAAAAGTTCAAGGGGGCCAAATACTTTCACAATGCACTGTATCAAAGGGGATCGCGTGACAGGTCACATGATACATCGTGTACCGGTGGGGTGGGGTGGCCCACGCCTTCTAAACTGCCCGGGGCCCTGGCTACTCTTAATCCACCCCTGGAGAAAGAGAGGCATGGACGGCAACGCTCCACCGCCAGAGGGGAGACCCCTAGGGTGACAGTGGTCCCACTACCAGGACCTACACCTTCACTGGGGAAAATAAGTATTTGATACGCTGCCAATTTTGCAAGTTTTCCCACCTACAAAGAATGGAGAGGTCGGTAATTTTTATCGTAGGTCACTTCACCTGTGAGAGACAGAATATAAAAATAAAATCTAGAAAATCACATTGAATTATTTTTACATAATTATTTGCATTATAGTGCATGAAATAAGTATTTGATACATTAGAAAAACAGAACTTAATATTTGGTCCAGAAACCTTTGTTACAATTACAGAGGTCAGACGTTTCCTGTAGTTCTTGACCAGGTTTGCACACACTGCAGCAGGGATTTTGGCCCCTTCCTCCATACAGACCTTCTCTAGATCTTTCAGGTTTCGGGGCTGTCGCTGGGCAACATGGAGTTTCAGCTCCCTCCAAAGATTTTCTATTGGGTTCAGGTCTGGAGACTGGCTAGGCCACTCCGGGACGTTGAAATGATTCTTACTGAGCCACTCCTTAGTTTCCCTGGCTGTGTGTTTTGGGTCATTGTCATTCTAGAAGACCCAGCCACGACCCATCTTCAATGCTCTTACTGAGGGAAGGAGGTTGTAGGCCAAAAACTCGCGATAAATGACCCCATCCATCCTCCCTTCAATACGTTGCAGACTTCCTGTCCCCTTTGCAGAAAAGCTCCCCCAAAGTATGATGTTTCCCCCACCATGCTTCATGGTTGGGATGGTGTTCTTGGAGTTGTACTCATCCTTCTTCTTTCTCCAAACACAGCAAGTGAAGTGGATACCAAAAAGTAATATTTTGGTCTCCTCTGACCAATGACCTCCTCTGGATCATCCAGATGGTCACTGGTGAACTTCACACAGGCCTGGACATGTGCTGGCGTGAGCAGGGGGACCTTTCGTGCCCAGCAGGATTTTAATCTGTGACGGCATAGTGTGTTACTAACGGTAATGTTTGAGACTGTGGTCCCAGCCCTCTTCAGGTCATTGACCAGGTCCTCCCGTGTAGTTCTGGGCCGATTCCTGACCTCTCTCAGAATCATCCTTACCCCACAAGGCAAGATCGTGCATTGAGCCCCAGACAGAGGAAGATTAACAGTTATCTTGTGTTTCTTCCATTTTCTAATAATTGTGCCAACAGTTGTTGCCTTTTCACCAAGCTGCTTGCCTATTGTCATGAAGCCCATCCCAGCCTTGTGCAGGTCTACAATTTTGTCCCTGGTGTCCTTACACAGCTCTTTGGTCTTGGCCATGGTGGAGAGGTTGGAGTGCGATTGAGTGTATGGACAGGTGTCTTTTATACAGGTAACGAGTTCAAACAGGTGCAATTAATACAGGTAATGAGTGCAGAGGAGGAGGCTACTTACAGAAAAACAGGTCTGTGAGGGCCAGACTTCTTGCCGGTTGGAAGGTGATCGAATACTTATTTCATGTAATAAAATGCAAATTAATTATGTAAAAATCCTACAATGTGATTTTCTGTTTTTTCTTTATAGATTCGTCTCTCACAGGTGAAGTGTACCTACGATAAAAATTACAGACCTCTCCATTCTTTACAGGTGGGAAAACTTGCAAAATTGTCAGTGTATCAAATACTTAATTTTCCCCAATGTACCAAAAAAAGTCTCCCTACTCCCGGAGACCCCCAGGGATATTACTAGAAATCCCCTCACTCCCTTAGACTACTGCGTCCCATCTCCAGCCTCCCCTTCAGGATTTCCATTGTTGTCAGATTATAGGATGCCGGAGTAAAAGACTTTTACACTACAGCCAGGCGCCATCACGTACAATATACAAGTCTCATCACCTTCGCATCTGCAGCCCCCGCTAAAATGACAGCCCCGGATTTTATGACCGGTTTAGCTTAAGTGCTCTTCCCCGACCATTAAAGTTTGATAGGTTTCGTCTTTAGTTAAACGCGGGTCAGATGTGAAACGCTATAGGTTTCTCTTTCCAAATGAAATATTTACATGGATGAAGGAGAGTAAAGATACGGCGCCATCGTTAAAACTCTGTACAGATCAGACCGGGGTAACACCAAAAGGAAAGAAAATAGTGGCGGTGCCGTGAGACTTCTACTTTTCACTATTTCCTGGTACCTTTCCCTCCAGCCCCTGTGATCTCCACCATTGGGGGTATCGATATTTAACCTTGGGGGTTACTCACGGGTTCCATTCTGGCTCCTCTGCCATTTTCCATGTGCTTCAGACATTTTTTAGGATATAGTAAGAGCACAAGCCCCGGATGCCCCCCGCAGTGCAAGGAACCAAATTATGATCCCTCAGAATCCAGAAGCATCAGGGTCCGGGCCTTTCTGTGGGGCACCCGCCTTCATCTGAGGTGGGGGAAGACTTATGGAGTACAGACAGGTAAAGTGCCCCCATCGTATTAAACTTGTGACAAGGCAGAAGCTTTGATCGGAGAGAAGCGGGTGCCCAGACCCTGCACCAGGGGCTAAAAACAAATTTTTGCCCCTTCTCTTCCGTCTGACCCTCCTCGGGGGGCAGAGCGAGCGGTGTATGGACTCTACTTTCTTCAAGTCTATTAGACTCTTCCTCCGCTCACCAAGTGGATGAGAACAGAACACAAGGGGCACACCATGGAGCTCAGCGCTTATGTCCTGATGTATTAACAACCAGACACCCCCCGAATAACCAAAACTTTGCAATATAAGGTTAAAAACAAACCACATAAAACTTTAGGAGGAAAAACCCTGCGCTCAAAATTAGGTTTCATCTTCTTAAAAATAGAAAAAAAATTCAAGGTGATGGTAAAATAAGAAACTTTGCAACTCATAATTCTTTAGTTTACTGGTCCGTTGTCTAGTTACCAGCCACCGCTGCAGTCAGAGAGTGGCCAGTTACTTAGGCAAGGAGCAGAGTTTGTGAACGCTGCTATGGCCGGCTGTAGTCCACAATACAGATTCCTCATATAGCAGCATCGGAGAGGAATGTCCAGGAGAGCAGAGGAACAATGCCGCTGGTCCGAACTGTCAATCATTCAGGAGAGCACCGCCTCCTAAGCCTGGGGAGTGGTGGAGGAAGAGGAAAACTCCCCTAGTAAAGGGGCAGGACGAAGAACTCTTTTGTGGTTTGGTTGGTGCACGTCAGCAAATTAATGGTGTACTCCCTTCTTAAGACATTTAGATCATAGCCACAAGACCTGCAATAACTCTGGGGCCATCACCCATCTCCAGCACTAGGGTCCCCCGACCAACCTGGCACATGCCAGTCATTGCACACAGGCGGAGAACATAGGATAGCAGCGTACCTATAGTGGGTGCAGGGTCTGTAGACCCTCTGAGAAGACCAATACTATTAAAGACCTGCATGTAATTGTTGAAGGCCCTTTTAGGGATTTTGCATTGGGGCCAATGAGACCCAAGTTCCATCATTGTGCACGGGAACCTGAGGACGAGCTGGCGCCCATGACTGCGATACGAGCACCTGAACAACCACCTTACCTTTCATCCTCTGCCTGGATGCGCTGGTGGGAACAGGGTCCAGAGATCCCCGTTTTGGAGATCGTGGCAGGTTCTGTAAAGTGCTGGTAAAAATACTCCTTTAAAGAGTATTTTATAAATCAATAGGGCACATAAAATTAAGAGAGACTGTAATAAATGCTGCTTTTTTTTTTCCTTCTGGACTGAGGTTTCATTCTCAATTCATGGGTAAAATCTGAACACAAGAGACTCCAGACTTTCTAATTACTGAGATAGGAGATGGCAGCTGCTCCTTATAGTCTATGGAGAGGGAGGAGCTCTGCCTCTAGCTCCTCCCTCTCCATAGGAGATGGCAGCTGCTCCTTATAGTCTATGGAGAGGGAGGAGCTAGAGGCAGAGCTCCTCCCTCCTCCATAGACTATAAGGAGCAGCTGCCATCTCCTCTCTCAGTAATGAGGTTTTCTTCACTGAATTCAGATTTTACCCCATGAACTGAAAATTTTCAGAATGAAACTTCAGTCCAGGAGAAGAAAGAAGCAGATCTCTCCGATAAGATTTATTACAAAGTTTCTTATTTTCATATTACTATTGATTGATGAAATAAAAATTGAAATGACAATTATGTTTTAACTAAAAGTCCATAAACATGTATGTAACCATATTGTGCAGGGTCTGCATTTAACGCGCCCCACGTGTCTGACAACACCGGACCCGGGGTAACAGATCGCCTCGGTTTCCCAGTAACGGATTTGCCGTGTGACAGATTTCCATCCATTCAGCAAATCTGCGAGGAAGCGAGAGGCCATCAGAGGATTTAGCCATCGTGCCCATTTCTGCCATATGGCCCGAGCACTTTACTAAGTGGTATAATCTGGCTCCGCATCATTATACCAACATCCGGGGGAGGGGGACAGAGGGGTCTTCCGTGGAGAATATGAACGGCCTCAGTACCGTGCCCGCCATGGTCCACTGTATCTAAGACACATCCCTGATCGGACATGTTTAACTAGTGACTGAGAATCTATTCTAAGCAGTTGGGGTGTGATCTGGGCCCCCCGTTGGACCTCATGACCCTTGTAGGACTATGATTAAAGACATTGGGTCTCATACTCACCATTTGTGACTTGACCCACAACGTGTCGCCAAGTTGTCAAAGAAATTTCCATTCTGTGCGTGAAGCGTCGGGGTCTCTAGCCGAGTATGGAGACTTGTTGGCAACGCTCCACGGGAAAAATAAAAATTATACAAGTGAACGGTCAGGACAAAAAAAAAAAAACAGTCGATGTGTCACAACCCTGCAAGTCCGTGTTCTCCAACCTGGGACTTGTTGCAAAACTACAACTCTCATCATGCCACAGCTGGAGGGCCGCAGATTGGGGAGCACGGCTGCAAGAAAATATCCAACCCTTTAAGACCACGTTCAGACAAGCAAAAAAAAAAAAAATGTGGGCGTCCAAGACACGCACAGCTTTAGTTACTGCATTTTTTGAGTATTTTGCCCTTAAAGGGTTCCTCCAGCTTTGCTCACCTCCACCTCGAGAAGTCACACCGGATAAGTCTCACGACATCCGGACTCATGATAGCAATGAATGGAGGGAGGAGGCCGATGTGCAGCCACTTCTCCAGGTCCAGACGGGAAGACGTGGGAGCTGCACCTGCCGTTTATGGATCTTCTTTTGGGTCCGGCTCCACAAGATGAATTTATCGCATTTATCTAGAGACTTTCCAGAGCGATTTTTGTGCATGATCCCGGTTTGCTGCATGTGGACCGGCTGCAGAATTCACATGCGAGTTGCTGATTTTGCGGCACATTTGCAGGTCAGTCGGCAGCATTATTTCTGAATGCAGAGGACACGGCGGCTTTATTTCTCATCTTTCGCCTCAGCCTAAAAAGGAGCAGAACTTACCACGTTTACCATTGAGCCGTGGTCTGAGACTTGACTTTTTACTCTCAAAAATTTTCCATTCTCAGACACTTAGGCTAGCACCTCATGCTTTACACTGCAGCACTGCTCGGGTTATAAATGCAGCAGGATTTCAGTATGAGAATAACAGTAAATTAATATTTCCATTCCATTACCGGATACAGACATGGCAGAGCCTCGGGCGAGTCACCCACAATGTCATGAACCCTAATCACCGGAGGAGCCAGCTGTGGGGTCCGTGCCCGACAGACAGATGACGCTGTCCGGAGTGCGACTGACAGCGACAATCCCTCGCTCACCCCTGCAATCAATATCACGTGGCAAAGGAAGAAACCAACAGAGGCACAAAAGTCACAAAAAGTCATAATTTATTTATTTTTTTTCCTGCCGCCGCCCACGGTCTCTCACACTGCGGCGGCGCGGTCCTGGACCGTGGCAGCGACAGAGGAAGAGAAGGCGACACAACTGTGAAAATAAGAAGAGCGAGGACATTTCACAAGGTACTGAACCTGCTGCGCCGACACAAGCACCAGAGAAGGTTCCCAAAAGGAGATCCACACCGAGGAAATAAGGAGCCTGGAGGGTGAGCAGGGCGAGACGGATAGCGGGGGTGAGCAGGGCGAGACAGAGAGCGGGGGTTATACTGCAACATCCATAAGGTAAGAGGGTCTGCACCAAGTGACAGGGCTGAGAAACTGGGGCCACACGTACCCCCACACACACAGGCCGGGGGGCCACATGTACCCCCACACACAAAGGACCAGGGGAGGGGGGCGGGGGGGCCACACGTGCCCACACACAAAGGACCAGGGGAGGGGGGCGGGGGGGCCACACGTGCCCACACACAAAGGACCAGGGGAGGGGGGCGGGGGGGCCACACGTGCCCACACACAAAGGACCAGGGGAGGGGGGCGGGGGGGCCACACGTGCCCACACACAAAGGACCAGGGGAGGGGGGGCGGGGGGGGCGACGTGCCCACACACACGGGCCGGGGAGGGGGGGGGGGGCGACGTGCCCACACACACGGGCCGGGGAGGGGGGGGGGGGGGCGACGTGCCCACACACACGGGCCGGGGAGGAGGGGGGGCGACGTGCCCACACACACGGGCCGGGGAGGAGGGGGGGCGACGTGCCCACACACACGGGCCGGGGAGGGGGGGGGGGCGACGTGCCCACACACACGGGGAGGGGGGCGACGTGCCCACACACACGGGGAGGGGGGCGACGTGCCCACACACACGGGGAGGGGGGCGACGTGCCCACACACACGGGGAGGAGGGCGACGTGCCCACACACACGGGGAGGGAGGGCGACGTGCCCACACACACGGGGAGGGAGGGCGACGTGCCCACACACACGGGGAGGGGGGCGACGTGCCCACACACACGGGGAGGGGGGCGACGTGCCCACACACACGGGGAGGGGGGCGACGTGCCCACACACACGGGGAGGGGGGCGACGTGCCCACACACACGGGGAGGGGGGCGACGTGCCCACACACACGGGGAGGGGGGCGACGTGCCCACACACACGGGGAGGGGGGCGACGTGCCCACACACACGGGGAGGGGGGCGACGTGCCCACACACACGGGGAGGGGGGCGACGTGCCCACACACACGGGGAGGGGGGCGACGTGCCCACACACACGGGGAGGGGGGCGACGTGCCCACA
Organism: Phyllobates terribilis; assembly: GCF_046119375.1. Classification (NCBI taxonomy): domain Eukaryota; kingdom Metazoa; phylum Chordata; class Amphibia; order Anura; family Dendrobatidae; genus Phyllobates; species Phyllobates terribilis. Next base: position 162,668,573 of record NW_027362773.1, on the reverse strand, counting down.
CACACGGGGAGGGGGGCGACGTGCCCACACACATAGGCCGGAAAGGGGGGGGGGGGGGGGGTGTACACACACACACACACAGGCAGGGAGAAAGGGGGGGTCCGTACCCACACACACAGGCCGGGGGGGAAAGGGCGCCGTGCCCGCGCACACAGGCCAGAGGGGAGCAGGGACACCCATGTCCACCTCCGACCCTATGAAACACCCCTTCCGCTGCCCTTGGACCATTTGCTGCCATTCTTTATTAACTTTTTAGTTATCCCAAAAACATCACCACTGAAAAGGAAAATTTGCAGGTTTCAGTCAAAAAAAAAAAAAAAAGCTTCAACCGTTGTGTATACAGCTCCTACACAGACCAATGTGTCTCCATGGTAACAGAAACCCATGCGTATATTGTCTGACCCGGCAGTCACACCTTCCCATCGGTCACCGACTTCTTCCTCGGTTCCCGACCAGAGTGTGACAGCCTCAGACATAGATGACGTGTCTCGCTCCGGTCAGCAGCCGCAGCGGGTCCGCACATCACCCGTCTGACCGCGGTCCGATGGGCACCGACGTCTGAATGAGCCTCAATCAACAAATGTTCAACAGGAAGTCAAAAAATTGTGAACAAAATGGAACAAAAAAGTACAATCGCGGGATCCGACAACAAAGGGTCGGATTGTAGTCTGTTACCGTGGAGACGCACAATCCTGGATAAGAGCTGTAGACACTAAAAGAGGAGAGATTTTTTTTATTGAAATCTAGTGTAAAGATGCTTCATTTTAGATCCTTGGAAAATTGGTGGAAACGGCCCTAACTCATGTCGAGGACACAATATGAGAACTTTGGCCCCTGATGTGAGCAGCCGGGTGGTCCCTGTACACGGCGGCACCATCGCAGGGTATACAGCTGGGTGTAAATGCTGCTTTGCTACAAACAAGGTAAGGGTCGACCTCTGCAAGTCACTCCCAAGGGACACCTGACCGTTTACCATGAGGGCCCCAGGATGGTCTAAAGCCCCCCACAGACAGATCCTTACATTTCCATGAGGTTTTACAGAGTGCAGGGGCTAACTGGTATGGAGATGAATCCACGATCAGAAAAACATGGCTGCTCCCTTCTTATCCCACAGGATTAAGCTTGCAGTAAATGAAAATGTCAGATTTTTTTCCAGGACAGTGCCACACTTCCTCACAGGTTGAGCGTGGTACTGCAACCCCATAAATTCAAGTGGAACTGAACTGCAATCGATCGTTTGATTAAACTTACAAGGTGCAAAGAGACGGAGAGGAAAAAAAGGCGACAGAGAAACGTACAAAAAGGCAAAAATATATAAAGTTATAAAACCAGAAGCCTAAAAAAAAAAAAAAATACAAAAACATAAAAAGAAAAAAGATCAGAAATTAAAAGGATGAAACAGGCAGCAAAAGTGACGCAGTCACTACAGAGAACGGAAAGCAGCGGTCGCCGACCCCCGGCTGCTGACACTACAACTCCCAGCATGCCACCGCTCCCCCTCAACAGCTTCTGCATCCCCCATGAAATAATTTTGAAGCATCTGACGTTCCTCTGTAATTCCTGCTGGAAATTAATACATGGACAGCCGGGCATCAGGCTTGTCCCTACGATCGGTGTCAGGACAAAGGGGTGTTGTCTATTTCCAGGAGGAATAACAGAGGCTCGGCAGAGATTCTAAGAAATGATCATTCAAAAAAAATCACCACAACGAGGGGCGTGTAAATATTTGCTGAAATAGTCATGTCGGGGGGGGGGGGAAGCATCTCGGCATTATGCAGTTCCTCTGCGACTCCTCCTGGCGATGTACGAGGACGTTACCGTTCCTCATCAATCAAGTCCATTTCCAACCCCGGTCTGATACTCCAGGGTCAGGACTCACCTTTTTTGTAGAACGTCGTTTCCAGGAGGAACAGCAGAGGAATGCCATCACACAGTTTGTAAGATGTAGCAGAGTTATAACATTTAAGGAGTTGGCTAGAGTTTATTAAAGCAGACATGGTCAGGAAGGCGGAGGCGTCCTCTGTCACCCACACTGGGCTGGCTATGCTGGGAGTTTTAGTTCGCCGCTCAGTACAGATACTTGATGATAGCACCCATCGGCGCCACCACCAAGCGTGGCACATACCGGTGTGATACAGGGGGGAGCGTGGCTTGTGGTCAGTGGCGGCTTGGACATGTGCGGTTTGTTACTAAGGTACACTTTGAGAACAGATATCATGATGGTCGTACACGACGTGAAGAGAACACGGATGATACAGTCTGTGCAGTCTGCGCTGTGCATAGATGTCCAGACGAGGCGCCGTCTCCTCAGTATCTCATGGTGCTGGACGCCCGGAAGTAAGACAGAAACTTGAAACACAAACTAACCACAAAGTACCAGATGTTCCGCGCCATCTGAGACCGCGCGATGAAGACGCGCCAGATGAGGACCACCAGGACCGTATTGAATCCGTAGCGAATGTTCCTTAACCTGGAATATAGGGAAGACGTAGTGAGAAACTGGCAGAAACGGACGCACGGTAAGGAGACGTTCTTAAAGGGGTTGTCCGAAAAGCAACAGACATCGCCTATGTACAGAACAGAAATGGAAGATCACTGCTCCCCACCCCCCCCCCCCCAACCATCATGAGAACGGGGGTCCTGACACCCACTGTGTGCACTGGAGAGGTACTTAGCGCTGGCGACCACCTCCTATAGACAGTGACTGGAGCGGTAGTGAGCGTGTGCGACCACCTCCTATAGACAGTGACTGGAGCGGTAGTGAGTGTGTGTGACCACCTCCTATAGACAGTGACTGGAGCGGTAGTGAGCGTGTGTGACCACCTCCTATAGACGGTGAATGGAGCGGTAGTGAGCGTGTGTGACCACCTCCTATAGACAGTGACTGGAGCGGTAGTGAGCGTGTGTGACCACCTCCTATAGACAGTGACTGGAGCGGTAGTGAGCGTGTGTGACCACCTCCTATAGACGGTGAATGGAGCGGTAGTGAGCGTGTGTGGCCACCTCCTATAGACGGTGAATGGAGCGGTAGTGAGCGTGTGTGACCACCTCCTATAGACAGTGAATGGAGCGGTAGTGAGCGTGTGTGACCACCTCCTATAGACGGTGAATGGAGCGGTAGTGAGCGTGTGTGACCACCTCCTATAGACAGTGAATGGAGCGGTAGTGAGCGTGTGTGGCCACCTCCTATAGACAGTGAATGGAGCGGTAGTGAGCGTGTGTGACCACCTCCTATAGACAGTGACTGGAGCGGTAGTGAGCGTGTGTGACCACCTCCTATAGACGGTGAATGGAGCGGTAGTGAGCGTGTGTGGCCACCTCCTATAGACGGTGAATGGAGCGGTAGTGAGCGTGTGTGACCACCTCCTATAGACAGTGAATGGAGCGGTACTGAGCGTGTGTGACCACCTCCTATAGACAGTGACTGGAGCGGTAGTGAGCGTGTGTGACCACCTCCTATAGACGGTGAATGGAGCGGTAGTGAGCATGTGAGACCACCTCCTATAGACGGTGAATGGAGCGGTAGTGAGCGTGTGCGACCACCTCCTATAGACAGTGAATGGAGCGGTAGTGAGCGTGTGCGACCACCTCCTATAGACGGTGAATGGAGCCGTAGTGAGCGTGTGTGACCTCCTCCTATAGACAGTGACTGGAGCCGTAGTGAGCGTGTGCGACCACCTCCTATAGACGGTGAATGGAGCGGTAGTGAGCGTGTGTGACCACCTCCTATAGACAGTGACTGGAGCCGTAGTGAGCATGTGCGACCACCTCCTATAGACGGTGAATGGAGCCGTAGTGAGCGTGTGTGACCTCCTCCTATAGACAGTGACTGGAGCCGTAGTGAGCGTGTGCGACCACCTCCTATAGACGGTGAATGGAGCCGTAGTGAGCGTGTGCGACCACCTCCTATAGACAATGACTGGAGCCGTAGTGAGCGTGTGTGACCACCTCCTATAGACAGTGACTGGAGCCGTAGTGAGCGTGTGCGACCACCTCCTATAGACAGTGACTGGAGCGGTAGTGAGCGTGTGCGACCACCTCCTATAGACGGTGAATGGAGCGGTAGCGAGCGTGTGCGACCACCTCCTATAGACGGTGAATGGAGCGGTAGTGAGCGTGTGTGACCACCTCCTATAGACAGTGACTGGAGCCGTAGTGAGCGTGTGCGACCACCTCCTATAGACAGTGACTGGAGCGGTAATGAGCGTGTGTGACCACCTCCTATAGACGGTGAATGGAGCGGTAGTGAGCGTGTGCGACCACCTCCTATAGACAGTGAATGGGGCGGTAGTGAGCGTGTGTGACCACCTCCTATAGACAGTGACTGGAGCGGTAGTGAGCGTGTGTGACCACCTCCTATAGACAGTGACTGGAGCGGTAGTGAGCGTGTGCGACCTCCTCCTATAGACAGTGACTGGAGTGGTAGTGAGCGTGTGCGACCACCTCCTATAGACAGTGAATGGAGCGGTAGTGAGCGTGTGCGACCACCTCCTATAGACGGTGAATGGAGCGGTAGTGAGCGTGTGCGACCACCTCCTATAGACAGTGACTGGAGCCGTAGTGAGCGTGTGCGACCACCTCCTATAGACGGTGAATGGAGCGGTACTGAGCGTGTGCGACCACCTCCTATAGACAGTGAATGGAGCGGTAGTGAGCGTGTGCGACCACCTCCTATAGACGGTGAATGGAGCGGTACTGAGCGTGTGTGACCACCTCCTATAGACGGTGAATGGAGCGGTAGTGAGCGTGTGCGACCACCTCCTATAGACAGTGACTGGAGCCGTAGTGAGCGTGTGCGACCACCTCCTATAGACGGTGAATGGAGCGGTAGTGAGCGTGTGTGACCACCTCCTATAGACGGTGTATGGAGCGGTAGTGAGCGTGTGCGACCACCTCCTATAGACAGTGAATGGGGCGGTAGTGAGCGTGTGTGACCACCTCCTATAGACAGTGAATGGAGCGGTAGTGAGAAGGTGCGACCACCTCCTATAGACAGTGAATGGGGCGGTACTGAGCGTGTGTGACCACCTCCTATAGACAGTGAATGGAGCGGTACTGAGCGTGTGTGACCACCTCCTATAGACAGTGACTGGAGTGGTAGTGAGCGTGTGTGACCACCTCCTATAGACAGTGACTGGAGCGGTAATGAGCGTGTGTGACCACCTCCTATAGACGGTGAATGGAGCGGTAGTGAGCGTGTGCGACCACCTCCTATAGACAGTGAATGGGGCGGTACTGAGCGTGTGTGACCACCTCCTATAGACAGTGACTGGAGTGGTAGTGAGCGTGTGTGACCACCTCCTATAGACGGTGAATGGAGCGGTAGTGAGCGTGTGCGACCACCTCCTATAGACAGTGATTGGAGCGTTCTGGGTCACACATGGTCACTCTGCTGTAGTCACGGGGGACTTCGGACCCTCTCGTTCTTCGCTCTCAGCGTTTGGGCCCCAGCGACAAAATTTGTCATCTGAGCAGACGTAATAGATGTTGTGGTTTATGGGACGACTGATCGATCTCCGTTACCTGCTCTCCTGACTTCAGTGGATAATAGAGTCCGTACAGAATGGTCACATGTTATAAGCATATTTGGTGCATGGTGCTGTCCCTCTGTTACTCCTCCTGGACATTTAAGGACACATTGATAACTGTGTGTTCCTGACTGTTGGGGGCGCTGCACAATGTGGTAAGAACTAGTCTTAGGCAAAGTAGTCTGATGTTACCAGCATTACCGGGCGGTACTGTTATCTTTACTATGATGCCCTAGACCTAGGTGGCACCGGGCAGGCAGGCAGGCGACTTACTTGTTCAGGTGCTTCCTGGCGGCGGGCAGGCCGGACATCTCCTCGTTCAGGACATACTTTTTGGTTCCCATACAATAGTTTTCCATATATTCGGCCCAGTGCAGCTGCCGGACGTCAAAGTTAAACACCTGCAAGACACAGGATGGGGGAAACGTGTCTAGAATGACGGGGATAGGATCATCTGGACAGACCCCCAGGTGACAGGTCTGCCCCCCAGCACCGCCGTACAGGAGACCCCCTCACCTTCTTATCCTCGGGGCTGAGCTGGGCCATTAACATGTTGGTGTTCTCATTACTCCACACCCAGGAGTTACTCGTGAAATACTCCAGTAACATCATGGCTTTGTGCAGACGAGTGATCGTCTTCATCATCCTTAACCAAGAGAAAGAAAGCCAAAAGTCATTACGGACCCCCCCCAAGTTCTGGCCAATCTGTGGGGGGAAGGTGACCCCAATATCTACAATTCTGAGCATAGAAATAACCAAAAGCCGAGTAGTTCATAAAAGCAACCGGAGTGAGTGGAAGAGAGAAGGCAGAAAAGCAAAAGCACAAATGGTAATGAACGTGGGGAAGACAGAGGGGTAATGAACGTGGGGAAGACAGACGGGCAAAGAGCGCATCCCCCTGCTCTCCGGACAAGAGGTGGTGGCACAGCAGCCACTGGAAGGGAGAGGGGAGGACTGTGGGCATGGACACACAGGAAGGGGGTAGGGGGCTGGACAGAGAGGAGGAGCCAAGGGAAGGCGAGAGGGACACAGGAGGAGGAGGAGCCAAGAGAAATGGACCCCTGAGGGGGAGGAGGAGCCAAGAGAAATGGACCCCTGAGGGGGAGGAGGAGCCAAGAGAAATGGACCCCTGAGGGGGAGGAGGAGCCAAGAGAAATGGACCCCTGAGGGGGAGGAGGAGCCAAGAGAAATGGACCCCTGAGGGGGAGGAGGAGCCAAGAGAAATGGACCCCGGAGGGGGAGGAGGAGCCAAGAGAAATGGACCCCGGAGGGGGAGGAGGAGCCAAGAGAAATGGACCCCGGAGGGGGAGGAGGAGCCAAGAGAAATGGACCCCGGAGGGGGAGGAGGAGCCAAGAGAAATGGACATCGGAAGGGGGGGAGCCAAGAGAAATGGACATCGGAGGGGGAGGAGCCAAGAGAAATGGACACCGGAGGGGGAGGAGCCAAGAGAAATGGACACAGGAAGAGTCAAGGAGAGAAGGGTGGACACAGGAGGAACCTCGATGAGAGAAGGGGTAAATGACAGAGAGGAGGAGCCTTGAGGAGGGAGGGAATAGACAACAAGGAGGAGCTTTGAGGGGTGTAACTGACACACAGGAGCAGCATCAAGAAGAGCAGGGGACAGAAAGAGGAAGAGCCTCAGGGAGGGGAACAAGGCAGTCTGGCAGGGCATTTGTCACAGAATGCTATCTATTTTGTATTGGGGGCTTAAGGGGCTCTAAGATAACATGTGTCATATGAGCAGCCACCACTAAATGTGATAACTGGGGCCCATTATTGCAGGATGTGCACCAAACAATGAGCAGAGGGGTTAATGATAGCTCGCCAAAAATAAGCAAGCTATCCACACATCCGGCAGCAGGCAGCGCGATCATGGTAGGGGGGCGTCTTCCCTGCTGGATTTAGGACTGATTAGAAAACAAAGTGTTTTGGGTTCTTGACATCCCGACATCAGGGGATTTAATGGCGAGTGCAGAATTTATCTGAAGCCTGGAGGATGGTGGATATTGATAATAAAGCACTTAACCTAAATGCTTTCCTGCCAGAGAAGATTACAGTGAAACCTGTTACAGGATCTCTTGGCAGCAAAAGCCTTCAAAACCCAGAGGGGGAATTAATGGCATTTTCTTTAAGGAACTAAAAGGCATTTATTTCCTAGATTTAAGCCAAGAAAATAAAATAAATGATCAGAGTTGTGGTGCCTGCGACAAAACAAAAAATCAGTAATTATGGAATTTGTGATCTGCAACAGCTCAGGTGCAATATGCTGCAGAGCTCTCCCCCTAGTGGTGGCTGCAGACAGGATCTAATCATGTATCTCTGTATACGGGGAGCTCCCCCTAGTGGTGGCTGCAGACAGGATCTTATCATGTATCTCTGTATACAGGGAGCTCCCCCTAGTGGTGGCTGCAGACAGGATCTTATGTATTTCTGTATAAAGGGAGCACCCCCTAGTGATCCCACTCATTATCGGAGGTGGCAGTTAGTCTAATCGGTGGTCTCTGTAGTGGATCTCTGCAGTATGTGGATCTCTACAACTGCATCTACAGCAAGTTTATAAAATTCTACAATAAGCTAGTTATTAGGCAGGTGACCGGCAGCGACCGAACTACTGAAAGAGCCTTACAGCAGGGGGGAGAACAGTGCAGAGTCAGCGCTGCGGGGTCCCGGCCATGCATCAGCGGCCATCAGGAATGCTCAGCTGTCTTAGGAGGATCCTATTTAAAGCAAATGTCGGAGGAGGCTGCAGGAGCGGACGAGGCGGAGAGGAAACATGGAGGAGGAGGAGGGGGTGCGTGCTTGTGTTCTTACAGACGGACAGGACTGGGGGTGATTCTGGGACAACACAGCTAGGACATCATTAGGATGCAATACTGGGAATGGATGTCAACCATCTCGGGCATCGTCAGCGAGAACATAGAGCATTGCAAAGTGTGGATAATCAGTGCATATACAACGAGAGGAGGCCTTCACACGAGCCGTCCTGATAGAAAGGCAGGAGGAAACCAAAGCCAAAAAACTGCATCAAAGCGACACGTGTGAAAGAGCCCGAAGAGCTACGAGGAAAGAGAGTCAGTGATCCACACCGCCAAACCGAAGACTTTCAGGCATTCTATATCTATAGGATCACACACACACAAAAACATTCTCAGTAAGGTTTAAACTTTACCCCTAAAATATATAAAATGACTGAAAGATGATAAAAGCATATAGGCAAAAAAAAAAAAAAAAATGCACAAAACGCAGAATTTACTGCAAACTTTTCATATCGGTAACAGCTTAATGCAGAGAAAAGTGACAGGCTTGATGGCAATAGAGGCAAGGAGGGTGGAATTAGCCGGTTAGGTGGGTAATTGGGGAACAAACGTTCACGTACTGCACCTCTGAACGGTTCTCGTGCTGAAAACAAACTCTGCGAGCAACAAGAACGAAGAGAAGTAAAAGAAAAAAAAAAAACAACATGGTGGTGGTCTGGCTCCAATGTGGGGGAATCCAATGAGAACCACATGAGGATCGAGTGTGCAGACATCGGCCAGCAACATGAAGGCGCTCGTCCGGTTATCAGCAGGGGAGAAGACAGACCACGGTTCACTGGCCAGTCCCTTCTCCAGCCGGCCGTCCAGGCTCCTCCAGCAGATGCAGACCATGTAAGCGAGGGAAAGAAGCGGAGACGGTTTGGGGCTCTACAATGCAACACTTTACAGGGCAGGTTCATCCACTTGACCAATACAACGCACTATTAATCAGTCGTCCTCTCAAACCCTCCTCTATCTAATCAATCCTGCATGCAGCAGTCAGGGTCATATCTGTCCAGCTGCTACAGTGATGCCTCCACTCTGTGCCAGTCATTGCACTGGTTACCCATCCGAAACATACAGAAGACCTCATCGCAATCAGCCACAAAGCTCTGGATACTGCACCACCCTACATCATCTCATCTGTCTACCACCCTACCCATCCTCTGTCCTCAGCACAGCGCTACACCGCCCTACATCTCCTCCTCATCTCTGTCTACCTCATCTCTGTCTACCCTACCCGTCCTCTCCACAGTGCTGCACTGCCCTACATCTCCTCCTCATCTGTCTACCACCCTACCTGTCCTCTCCACCGTGCTGCACTGCCCTACATCTCCTCATCTGTCTACCACCCTACCTGTCCTCTCCACAGTGCTGCACTGCCCTACATCTCATCTGTCTACAACCCTACCCGTCCTCTCCACAGTGCTGCACTGCACTACATCTCCTTATCTGTCTACCACCCTACCCACCTTCTCCACAAAGCTGCACCGCCCTACATCTCCTCCTCATCTGTCTACCACCTACCTGTCCTCTCCACCGTGCTGCACTGCCCTACATCTCCTCATCTGTCTACCACCCTACCCACCTTCTCCACAAAGCTGCACCGCCCTACATCTCCTCCTCATCTGTCTACAACCCTACCCGTCCTCTCCACAGTGCTGCACTGCCCTACATCTCCTCATCTGTCTACCACCCTACCCACCTTCTCCACAAAGCTGCACCGCCCTACATCTCCTCCTCATCTGTCTACAACCCTACCCGTCCTCTCCACAGTGCTGCACTGCCCTACATCTCCTCATCTGTCTACCACCCTACCCACCTTCTCCACAAAGCTGCACCGCCCTACATCTCCTCCTCATCTGTCTACCACCCTACCCGTCCTCTCCACAGTGCTGCACTGCCCTACATCTCCTCATCTGTCTACCACCCTACCCACCTTCTCCACAAAGCTGCACCGCCCTACATCTCCTCCTCATCTGTCTACCACCTACCTGTCCTCTCCACAGTGCTGCACCGCCCTACATCTCCTTATGTCTACCACCTACCAGTCCTCTCCAGTGCTGCACTGTCCTACATCTCCTTATCTGTCTACCACCTGCCCATCCTCTCCACAGTGCTGCACTGTCCTACATCTCCTTATCTGTCTACCACCTACCCGTCCTCGCTGCATAGCCCTACATCTCATCTAACACCTACCCATCCTCTCCACAGTGCTGCACAGCCCTACATCTCCTCCTCATGTCTACCACCTACCCATCCTCTCCACCATGCTGCACAGCCCTACATCTCCTCCTAATCTATCACAACATTAATCTTCTTTGTTCTGCTAATGATTCAGGGTTAACATTCTCCATAATCTGAGTTGCCCTCTTGTCAGAGATACTTTCTCGTGCTGAAACAGCTCTCTGGACGGCTCTACTCAAGACAACTCCATTTTAAAGAGGTTCATCTACTGTGGTGCCGTTGTATATAAAACATGCAATCAAACAATTGCAAAATCAAGCCCCTTAATTAAAAAAAAAAAAAGAGGGAAAAGAAAAAAAAAAAAAAAAAAAAGAATATAATCTAATCACCCCCTTTTTTCCCAGTTAATACGAAAATGTAAAATAAATGTATAGGTGCTTGGTATCACTACATCCAGGCAAAATATAAAATTACTCTTTTTTTTTTTTTTTTTTTTTTTTTAACAAAAAGCTGATTTTTTTTAAACCAATAAAATAATGATAAAAAAACACAATATATTTAGTATCTCCGTAATAGGACTGACATATAGAATCATGTTTCCAGGTCATTTTTACTGCAAAATGATCTCTGCAAAAATGAAACCCAAAAACAATTACAGAAATGTTTGGGGTTTTTTTTCCCACCATTTTCACAGCGCTTTTAATTTTTTTTTTTTTTTTTTTTTTTTTGCAATTTTCCCCTTACTCTATACGGTAAAATGAAATGTTTTCATTTAAAACGACAAATCGCCCTGCAAAAAAAAAATAAAAAAAAAAGCCCTCGCATGGCTGCGTCCGTGCAAAAATAAAAAAATAAATAAAAAATAAACAAAAAAGTTATAGCGATCTGAAAAAGAAGAAAAAAAAAACAAAGAAAAAAATTAGGCTGCGTTCTTAAAGGGTTAAATGACCATTAAATGTCGGCGGTCGTTTGATATCCTGGTTATACAGGAAGACCGCGCTCTACGATCAGTTCCATTGATCTCGGCAGCACGAGTCCTGCGCTGCCGAGAAGGACCGGTCCTTCCTGTAGCACAAAAGAGGGTTTCCCCAGATGATGCAGCATTTTTGCTTTCCCTACGGCAGGGACACATTATGTGGACGATTTCAGCATATTGCATTATAGTTGTGCTCCAATCCATCGGTCAGTGGAGAATCTTGCACAAAGGGATGGAGGGTTAAAAAAATAAAAATAAATAAATAAACTGAGGGGCTTCCAGGCAGGAAAGGTAAAAAAGGCAGAGGGGAGCAACCAAGGCAGATTACAAGAGCGGGCGAGAAAAAGAAGCAAAGACACAGAGGGAGGCGGCAGGAAAATAATGGTGACGTAATGGGGAGATGAGGTATACACCGGCGCTTCTCAAACTGCGGCGCCCCCCCGGCTGCCGTGGTCATACAATTGCTTTATGCTGCTCTGGTTTTTGGCGTGTTGTAAAGTTATGCCGGGTTCAGGGGACACTGGGGGCAGAAGAAAGTTTGAGAAGCGCCGGTATTAACCCTTCGAGGGCAGCAATATTGGCTTGTTACAAAAAAAGGTGTCACTTTTTTGTATTTTTTTTTTTTCTTTGCCATTGAGCCTGCGTCTTCTCCGCACGCCTTCACCAGGATAACAGCACCTCCTAGTTTTAAATGCAACCTCCTTACCAGGGTTTCTGACCTGTCAACCTGAGAATAGCATCATACAACACTGCGGGAACTATATGACTGACAGCCGTCCAGTAATGGTGCAAAAGGGGGTTGTTTCGAAGGTTAACATTGGGGCGCCTGAGGGCCTGTTCTAAAGGATTCATCTTGAAGGAAACATTTACATAATATTCTGTAGGAGAAATAAGGATCAGATGCAGTGAGAACACGTAGACAGTCTGGGACTAAACACAATAGTCATACAGTGATGCATTAGAAGGACGCCTTCTTAAAGGGAATGAGCCGCCTGAGGATGGACGTCTCCTCCAATTCCAGTGCACCTTGCTCTGCCGTCAACCGGCGAGATGTCACTGTGTAGGATCTGAATTACCGAGGACGGCACTCGCCGGGGGTCCGGGTAACAAACGTCACTTCTATATGGCCCAGGGGGAAAAGCTGTGTGCACTTCACCACCACAGTGAACCTGCACTTAAAAGGGGTTGTGTCATATTTCATTATCAGGAGCGACTTGCATCTCTGCCTCCTGCTGCAGAGTGGCGGTGCGCTTCTGCAAAACCGGCCCCAGCAGTGAGCTCCCGAAAAAAAAAAACGGCCCCGGCCGTGCGCCCCCAAAAAAAACGGCCCCAGCCGTGCGCCCCCAAAAAATAAGGCCCCAGCCGTGCGCCCCCCCAAAAATAAGGCCCCAGCCGTGCGCCCCCCCAAAAATAAGGCCCCAGCCGTGCGCCCCCCCAAAAATAAGGCCCCAGCCGTGCGCCCCCCCAAAAATAAGGCCCCAGCCGTGCGCCCCCCCAAAAAAACGGCCCCAGCCGTGCGCTCCCGCCCTTCCTAAGAAGCACACGAGCCCCCAAGTGATCCGATTCAAGGACCCTCACTAGCAAATAAGGGGTAACCTCAGATCCTCTCCCCCCATTGCTGCTCTCCTTTGTATCACGGTAAATTAATTCTAGCCTTATAGTCATGAACCAGGAGGCTCAGGATGAATATTATGATACAAAACACTCTACGGCAAGTTTTCCTGCAGAACAGGTATTTACTATAGGGGGAAGGCTGGGACCCCCCAGCATTTCTATACTGTGTGTCGCCCGCATTCCCAAGGAGCAAGGAATACTGAGGGTGACAGAAAGCAAAGATGAACAAGAATTAAACCAGACGTCCATCCTCAGGCTCGCGGGTGCATTCCCTTTAATGTACAGGCGGGAGACGACTTAGTGGATCAACATGTGAAGGAGAAGGATAAAGGTGCGCCCTTGTGTTTGGGAGCTAAAAAGCCCCTAAATCGCACTTGAAACCCCCCCAAATATTAGAATTTGGCGCCCAATAAGACCCCGGGGTGTCCGATCTATAGGAGGATTGGGGCACGTTGATCCAGTAATGTCTCGGCCGGCGGGGCGTCCGGTGCGGGTGTCCCATCCACGTGGTTAGTACTGGGTTAGGCGGACGCATGCTTCGCGGACAGCAGACGGCCATCGGCCGAGAGCTCGATTCGCGGTCAGTCACTGGCGCTTGACATGTAAGAGGAACAGAAAAAAAATCACAGAGCGATCCACCATTACCTTGGGCTTCTTCCAGTAATCCTGAGGTAGATATCATACAGGAATGCTGGGGCCTTATGGCTTACAGCAATCCAATAGTGATATAATAGGTGATTGGAGGTTAGATTTACATTGGGCCGTCTGAAGGCCTGTTCGAGAGGATTCCTCTTGAAAGTGGAAATTACATGGTATTCTGAGAAAGAAAAGTTGTTCAATAGCTTAACCGCGTAATGACCGGCGACAGAAAACCATAAAGACATCACAACTACGGGTGGAAGGGGGGGAGGGGAGCATGCCAAGTCCGCTGCCTACCCCCGGCTACGCTGGGCAACGCGTGACCGCGACTACGCGGCCGCGCCAAGGACGGAGCAGTTTGGCGCCCTTCTCTCCATCTGGGTTCCCCTACTTTTTTTCTGTTCCTCTTAAAAACCCACTTCCCAATATTTTATCTCGAGTCAGAACATTTTCCCCTAAAAAAAAAAAAATAAATAAATAATAAATAAATTAAAATTGGTTATAAATTCATTTTTTCATTTTAGGATTGGATTTTTAGGGGGAAAATGTGCTGCAAGATGCTCAATATAAAAATACCAATAATCCACCTCCGGTGAAGCCATTCACCACGTTTCATCTCGTGCCACCTCTTGTGAAAAATTAGTTTGGATTTCAGCATTTTAAAATGTAAAGATAAAATTAAAAAAAAAAAAAATGGTAAAACATCGAATTTTTATTAAAAAAAAAAAAAAAAAAAAGGCTATAAAATGAAAAAGGTCATTAGATTCCTGGAAATGTGATAACATGAATGTCTCCGTGTGTCGAAGTGAAGCGGCGGCATGTGTGCCGGACACAGGTACTATGTGTGGGCAAGCACGTGGGCTAATACATTATAATGGGGTACGCGCTCTAAGAGGCCACATCTGCTCGTCACGCTCCGAGCAGGGACAAATAGGAGGCTGCAGAGTTGGGGGGTCAGGAGACCTGTGGCCGCTCCGTGCACCATGGTCAGGGCTCAGACCGCAACAAACAGATCCAAATCCAGCCTTAAGGGATCCCAGTGGGTCCAGCCTCTAAAATCTCCTCTAGGAGATATGGGTGCTGGGAGCCCCTCGATCCCAAGAACGACTGGGGATGCAACTGCTGCTGGGAGCCCCCCCGATCCCAAGAACTACTGGGGATGCAACTGCTGGGAGCCCCCCCAAACCCAAGAACTACTGGGGATGCAACTGCTGGGAGCCCCTCGATCCAGCGAACGACTGGGGATGCAACTGCTGGGAGCCCCCCCAAACCCAAGAACTACTGGGGATGCAACTGCTGGGAGCCCCTCGATCCCAAGAACGACTGGGGATGCAACTGCTGGGAGCCCCCCCGATCCAGAGAACTTCTGGGGATGCAACTGCTGGGAGCCCCCCCGATCCCTAGAACAGGGCTCTCAGACTAAACTGCCCACCATGGCACCATTCCATCCATTCAAAGCTGAGTAAGGAGCTCCTCTAACTCCACCAGTCCTGTGCAGGAATGCATATTCTTGGGATACACGGGGGTCCCAGCAGTAAGACCCCCAGTGATCTATGACTATGGGATAACACCTGGCCTTTAATCAATGGATAGATCCATTGGGAAAGTACAAGTCAACAGGCTGGGAAACAATCGATAGGTTTGGCCGACCTTTTTCTAAAGTGTATTGGCTTCCTTGAGGGGAGACCCTTACCTCCTCTTTCGAACATACCCGGTCCAGTCTGCAACGTGCCCCCCACCTGGATTCTGGATACAGCCAGAATCTGCTATTCACCTTCATTAGCAGAGAACTCCGGATGCTTGAAGGAACCCAACTCCCCCGGAGTTTCCCTTAAAAAGTAAAAAATGTCTGCGGACGAGACTTCGCTCTAAAAGGTGATTTACCATGAAAAGCCCATAGGTAAGAGACAACACTCCTGAAAGGGACAGGCCTTTAACTGTGGGTCCCCCCCCCCTTTAAATCTTACTATAGTCTATGGGTCACCAGCGGATAATCTATTAGCCCAGGTCCCTTCCAACAAGAGGAAAACAAATTTAGATAAAAACCAAATTGATGCAAAAAACAGTCGTCAGGTCCCTGAGATTCACGGATCACCAGAGACATCCATTCTTATCACTATCCGAAGAACATAAAAAATTAAAAACTTCATTCCTGCACAAAACTATATTCAAGTAATGCAAAATCCTACAAAAGTCAGAAGTCATGCCGAGCTAAAATAAGCTTAAAAAAATAAAATAAAATAATAATAAATAAGAACGTAGCACATAAGCAAGTGCATTCCTTATCTACCGGCTGCCCTGCAAAAAAAAATCCGGAGGAGCAGCTGCAGGACTGCGCTACGCCACTACCCTGCCAGCGATATACCGCAATAAGCTGGGACTAAAGGGAAGCGCTCATACCGACTTCACCCCAGTGGAAGGGATTGGTTCCTCCGGTCGTGCAGTTGTACACGATGATGTTTTTAGGCCTGAGAATGAAGAAGAGGAGGAGAAGTTAAGACGCTGGCCATGAGAGCCGGGTCTGGGGCTACGGACAGAGAAGCGGTGTCACCTGCTGTACCTATTCACTCCCGAGTACCAGGCCGCCGCCACCGTGGTGTTCACGACCACATCCACAGGGATGAGGTCGGCCACGGCGTTGTTGGAAGCTCTCATGGTGCGGAGGATTCCCTTTCCTGCCTGAAAAAAATGACAGCAATGAATGGGAGAAGCGTTAAGAAAATCGATGAAACCAGTCTAGTAATGTACATCGCTTCCTACTGCTGAAGCCATTTAGGTAATTGCCCCCCTGGGATGAATCAGTCACAACCCAAGACTCATTGATTTAACCCTTCCTGGGTCTGACGTAAGGAGAAAGTAAGCGAGGAAACAAGGCGGCTGCCATCGCTGTGGTTAACCACTTACATGCTGGCGATATTTAAAGCGTTCTGATTAGGGGGGAGGTCCGTTTCCACACTATCCCCATTCCCCCATTGGTTCTTTTCCGGATTAATCTCGTCAGATTTGCCATTTAGGACCCCAGGACAGATGGGAGCCACCCGCTTTACCAGCAGCAGCCTTGGTGGGGATGCCACCGCTTTTCCAAATACTCAATCTCACAATTTACAGCTGCACTGTTATTCCTCATGTAAAGGGGTATTCTAGCCAGAAGCATTTATCACTTCTCCGCTGGATAAACACTAGATCGGACGGAGGATCGACTGCTGGAACCCCGATGGATCACCACATTTGGGGGGAACATCAATCTTCCAGAGGAGTAAATAAAGCCCTTCTAAGACCCTTTAGTCACAGTCTGACCAGAATACCCCCTTTAATATTGTGATGTGATCCTTGTGCCCTTCAGGAAGGGGGGCTTGACTGACTACTTACAGCAATGAAAAGACCACTTGGACCATTGAAATTATCGATCCAGCCCTGCGGAGAAGAAAGAAGAGTTCAATGTTGGACGCTCATCAGAATCACAGCAAATGTATACTTTACTCATTTACACATTCATTTCCAGGGTTACTGTCCCTTTAAGGCTATAATAATCAGCACATATACTAAAGAAAACGTCCCGAAATAAAACCCAAAGTGTCCACGGATCTGACACGTGTGCGGCAGATATCTGCTGTAAGTTATGTACACGGGGTTGGAGGAGCATCGGGTCCCGTCAGGAAGTTTTATACGGCACGACGCTTACATCGGTACAAGAGGGACCCAAAAAAACAGCAGCAGACGTGACGCCGTGCGGCGGACCCTGCACACCCGGCGGTCTGCGCTTCCCAGGTAGCCTGCCGCCCGCTTCCTCGCAGGAACTGCAGTTTACGATCGCTCATAATGAGCTGCACAAATGTTTTCTGACTTTTGTACACAAATTGCCGCACGGATAAGAAAAGAGGACGAACTCAAGGCCGGGCGGGGGTAAGAAAGTCAATGATTGACCAGACTTAACGAGTCCGACATCTCGCACCTGTCTAAGCAAGGGTTAACCACGGCATTGTTCTACTTACGGGAAATGGTTCCTTCCAGCTGGCACCGACGATGGAGGGCCTGACGATGGCGATGTTCAGCTTGCTGCCTTCTTGCTGGACTATGTATTCCGCCAGGGCCTTGGTGTAGGTGTAGGTGTTTGGCCGGTCCCCTATGAGTTTCGGGGTGATGTCGTTCACCAGGCCGTCCTCCATCCATCTGCGAACGGACGGACATTGGTCAGAAGTGCGGCACAACCACTTACCTCTGGAGGAGTCACCGCCAGAAGACTCATTAACCCCCTGTGAACGCTGAACGTCTTAAAGGGGTATTCCAGTAAGCGGAAGCCATCGCCAGGATAGAGCAGATTGTTGCTGAAAGACTGCGGCGGACGATCACGCCGCAGACTATCACGCCCGCAGACCCTCCATTCATTCTCTATGTGACTGTCAGGGACAGCCGGACTCCTCACAGGGAAGGCAGAAACCACTTATTACCGCCCCTGCCTTCCCGATCCCCGTATACACCGTGCAGATCAGCGACAATGCGATTACACTGCCGGCATTTTCCTGAATAGTCTTCTCATAGCAAGATATGGCGGGTACGCTGGCGTCTAAAAAAGACAAGACACCGTGTGCCCTTACTCTTACTTGGGATATGTGCGCAAGAAAATAAAAATTGTAATTATATCTATATATTAAATGTTAAAAAATGCAAGACGTATAAAAAGCAGCATAACAAAGATAAAACCCGACATTATAAAACATGTAGGACATTTGTGGAGACAGATTTTTCCGGTGTTTAACTTGGTAACTCAGCAATAACCAGGGAAGTTTGCAAACCCCACGGCCAGGATTTCTGGAGTAACCGGAGCCTGTAAATCGGGAGGTGAAGGTGTGAAGCCTTTATTACTGACGAGTAATAACAGGAAAGTCTCCTCGTCAATCAGCGCTGAGCAAACACGCAGCTGCGGCTACACCCCGCGACGCTCCCGCAGCGGTCACACGGGTCAGGCCGCCACATACAGAATAAAGGTCACTGCAGGGCTGGGCTGAAGGACCTCCGAGCAAAAAGATGCAGAATTACAAGCTGCCGCCGCCTCACGGCCGCCCCGGGGCGGTCTACACCCGCTGTTACAAGGGGAAGGTTGCATCGCTTTCAGGACATTTGTGATTTACCCTGTGGTTATCGGGGCGTCCACCCCTAAAAAAAACATCCAGGATGCAGTAAAAATAATACCGTATAATCAGCTTACTCCTCTCCAGCGCGGCCCAGGTCACTGCCGGTCTCCGTGACTCCTCTTCCAGCCAATCACAGGCTGCAGTGGTAAGCACATCCAGCGACTGGCTGCAGCGGTCACAAGCCCGTTTGGCCAGAAGATGAAGCAGAGACCAGTAATAACTTGCAGGTTGGTGGGACTCACAAGAACAGGGCTCCAATATGTCGCGTGTGAATGGGGGCTGCACAGGCAGGGCGCAGCGATAGAGGTGGTCTGCACACGTGGCCACCACGACATTATTAGAGCCTCAGGGTCTCAGGAGATGGAGGATACATTTTGGGAAAAACCCTACAAAACGATATTGTGAGACTGCAGGAGAGATGGGTCGTCAGTGACGGCCGCCTGCCGATTAGCAAGAAAGGAAGTGCCAGATGCGAAAATGTAAGGATTACAAAAGAATGAATATAAACTGCAAAAACCCTCCAAATGCAAATCCTAAAGCCAAACAGAATATCCCCCCAGAGCACAGCGACCCCTGGACGGTGGCATCGGACCCCCTGCACCATCTCCTCTGCCCGGGCAGGTATTTATATCCTGAGAGCAGTAATTATAGACGGGCCGACGTCGGCTTCTCACCCATCCGCGGCCCAGGATTAATCCTCCTTGGCACCAAGATGAGGAGCCACGAAGTTCTCATCATACAATTACCTTGAGGAGTCACCTTCACTGTATGGCGGCAACGGCGATCATAAAAAGCCTTCCACAGACGGGCAGCGGATGGGCTGCAAAGGGGGGTAGGGGGCGGCGCACCGCTCCACGGATGGGCTGCAAAGGGGGGTAGGGGGCGGCGCACCGCTCCACGGATGGGCTGCAAGGGGTCTGTGGGGGGCGGCGCACCGCTCCACGGATGGGCTGCAAGGGGGGTAGGGGGCGGCTCCACGGATGGGCTGCAAGGGGGGGTAGGGGGCGGCGCACCGCTCCACGGATGGGCTGCAAAGGGGGGTAGGGGGCGGCGCACCGCTCCACGGATGGGCTGCAAGGGGGGGTAGGGGGCGGCGCACCGCTCCACGGATGGGCTGCAAGGGGTCTGTGGGGGGCGGCGCACCGCTCCACGGATGGGCTGCAAGGGGGGCGGCTCCACGGATGGGCTGCAAGGGGGTAGGGGGCGGCGCACCGCTCCACGGATGGGCTGCAAGGGGGTAGTGGGGCGGCGCACCGCTCCACGGATGGGCTGCAAGGGGGTAGTGGGGCGGCGCACCGCTCCACGGATGGGCTGCAAGGGGGGTAGGGGGCGGCGCACCGCTCCACGGATGGGCTGCAAGGGGGGTAGGGGGCGGCGCACCGCTCCACGGATGGGCTGCAAGGGGTCTGTGGGGGGCGCACTGCTCCATGCAGTGTATATCGGGCACGCTGGCAGGTCACAGCACAACGCAGGTTTTATGGGAAATCTCACTGCACTGACACACTGTCACGAGCCAGATGATGCACAACACTTACTCCAGGGACTCTATGAGCTTCCTCGGATCCACGGGGGGAGGGTACACGAGTTCCTCAATGTGCTTCCGGTTGCAGTTGGCGTATGCGGTGGATACGTGAATGAAAACTTCCAGTTTCTTCATCCTCTGGGCGAGATGTAACAGCTGCTGCGTGGCGATGACGTTCAGCTGCATGGCATCACTGGAAGGGACAGAAAACAGGCATCAGTACAGACTTTACAGGAGTACAAACATGGCCGCCATGGGTTCTATCCGCAGGCCTCGGGGGCACCCTGGCAGCGGTCTGTCAGAGATTACCAGCAGCGGTCGGAGATCAGCTGCAGTTACAGCAGATGCTGGCGGTGCCACCGCTCCTGAGCCCGCTCCACACACCGGCACCGGGTACGTCACATGTCGGGAAGGGGTTAAAGGGCTTGTAGAGGACGGAGGTCACTAATATCAGATCAGCAGGGGGGGGGGGGGGGGGGGTCATAACAGAAATGTAAGGATTACAACAGAAAAAATAAAGTGAAACTGAAGATAACAGAAGTGGGTTAGAACAGCCACGAAATAATCCTGAGTGCCAGCGGTGGAGCGCGGGGCGGTGGAGCGCGGGGCGGCCTACCCTCCCGTCTCAGTGTCCCTCTATACTTGGCCTATTTCTGCATTATCCTCCATTACCGGGGATCAGAGCGTCAGCATCAATGTCATCTGGAGGCCTCCGTGACCTCGCTTGGACCCAGCGGCTGCCGACTAATCTCCGCAGCATCTTATCAAGACAAAACTTTCCTTCCCTTTCACACAGTAAATCTGGTTCTGCAGGATCTCCGATATGTACAGTACAAACAGCAAGATTATCCTCCATGAAGAAAAAGAAATCCTTTCTTTCCTAATGTTTAGGTGCAACATGTTCAATCCAGCAGTGTCAAAAGGAGTCACCTATGTGTGTCCCGCTCCCGGTAATACAGGCTGGATGTGAGGTCTGCGTGTCCCTCCCAGTAATATAGGCTGGATGTGAGGTCTGTGTGTCCCTCCCAGTAATATAGGCTGGATGTGAGGTCTGTGTGTCCCTCCCAGTAATATAGGCTGGATGTGAGGTCTGCATGTCCCTCCCGGTAATACAGGCTGGATGTGAGGTCTGCATGTCCATCCCGGTAATACAGGCTGGATGTGAGGTCTGTGTGTCCCTCCCAGTAATATAGGCTGGATGTGAGGTCTGTGTGTCCCTCCCAGTAATATAGGCTGGATGTGAGGTCTGCGTGTCCCTCCCAGTAATATAGGCTGGATGTGAGGTCTGCGTGTCCCTCCCAGTAATACAGGCTGGATGTGAGGTCTGCGTGTCCCTCCCAGTAATACAGGCTGGATGTGAGGTCTGCGTGTCCCTCCCAGTAATACAGGCTGGATGTGAGGTCTGCGTGTCCCTCCCAGTAATACAGGCTGGATGTGAGGTCTGCGTGTCCCTCCCAGTAATACAGGCTGGATGTGAGGTCTGCGTGTCCCTCCCAGTAATACAGGCTGGATGTGAGGTCTGCGTGTCCCTCCCGGTAATACAGGCTGGATGTGAGGTCTGCATGTCCCTTCCGGTAATACAGGCTGGATGTGAGGTCTGCATGTCCCTCCCGGTAATACAGGCTGGATGTGAGGTCTGTGTGTCCTGCCTTTCCTGAAGACTTGGATGCTTTCCTGCCTCTCCACACTGATCTGCTGCTGCCTCTACTAAATGAGAGTAGTGGGGAAGACCATATAGATACAAAATTGAGAGTATTTAGGAAGCAAATGAAAATATGTACATATGTACAGAAGTGCCCATAGCTTTTACTTCTCATGAGTAATTAAGATATCTGTAGCAAGTTCCCGAATAAAAAGAAATGTCAGAATGGGCTGCTGCCTAATAAGTAATCAAGATTGTCAAAAGTGACATCTCCCCATTATTTGGGTGAGCTGCGCCGTGGCCGCTGCTGCGCTGTGTCCGCTGCGCCCCTCCTGGCAGTGAGATGTGCAGACGTGCATGCTGCTGCACAAGGACGGCTCTCGCCTCTCCTGGGCCTGGGATCTGTACACTGCTGGCTGTGATATCATTGGTGACAACGATTCCTAGTTATGTCATATTCCAGAGTGTTTTGGTAGCGGGGGTCTTACACAGATTTCATTTTTACACTAAATATCCTGAAATAGCTTCTGACACGGCAGTGGCCATGAAGACATGAGCTGAAGTGACACATCTGACCGGGACCAGCCATGAGCCATCTGACATCTCAGCACTGAACGCCTGCACACACGGGTACGAGGGAAGATGGTGCCGCCATGGGCTTCTACCACCGCAGAGATGATGAGAGGCTGGCAGGCAGCGAGGGGACGAGCAGATGGATGCTGATAACCATGACGTATCTCACTGTATGTGGAGACGCCGGCCAATATCAGCTGGAGACTTACACAGAAGCTGCGCCGTCTTAAAGTGCGAGACACAGCAATAATAAACCTCTTGCTCGTGATTGCAGACAGTATCAAGGTGGAGGTACAAGTAGTCACCGACCGTAACACCGGGGCGGCACGGACACGTCGAGGTCCATAAAAATACAACTGACTATTGAGACAGATTGACAAGACCAGAGTCCTCCTTCAGGCGTCCGTCAAACACGCCAAGTACGCTCCGCGTCTGACCCGAACGCCGCAGCCTCTGATAGGACTATAAGGCTGGGAGTCCAGGTCAGCTCCTACCAGCGATTCATTATAGCAGAGACCTGGCAATCAAGGGGGCAGCGCTGGGTAGACCTGGCAATCAAGGGGGCAGCGCTGGGTAGACCTGGCAATCAAGGGGGCAGCGCAGAACTGAACGACCAACTAGACTTTTTTCTGAATTGCTCTGCAATCGAGCCCCGGCTCGGACTGTGTGTGATTTGCGCAGCATGAATCACGTCCAGGTCGGCAATTGCAGGAACAACACTGGGTTTATTAGTAGAAGAAATGAAATGCCCCCTGGACAACCCTGCCCTTCTCCTGGGGATGTAATGACATGAGCAATGATGATATACCCGGCACTCCGTCTCCTCAACGCTCAGACCTCGGCTGTGCCGTCAGCAGGAGGGTACAGCCGCCCCCAGGCAGGTACGGCCGCCCCCTCGCCTCCTGAGCTAATAGCTTTCCCGTCTCCCTTTGGATACACGTTTAAGTGGCAATAAACTCACCGGAGCGACTCGTTGAAGCGCACGGTGGCGGCACAGTGGAACACTATATCAATGCAGTCTATCAGCAGCTCCTGGTCTTCTCGGCTCAGGTCCAGCTCCGGCTGCGTCAGCTCACTGCTCACCGCAATCAGCTTCTCGGCACAACGCGGCTGCTCCTCTCTCAACCGGTCAAACAGCTGAAGGAGGGAAAGAAGCCATCACTGACATATCCAGAAACATTAATACCCATGAACGGAGCACCGTGACATATTCCGGGAAGCGTTTATGGACAGAGTTGAAACTTTCATTGCAAAAAAACAAAATACTCGATCTTCAGGACGGAGCGGCGTGTGCGCTACGCTGGAACGGTGGCGTCACACCGCGCCGAGGTACAGAGATACAGTCAGAGCCATACAGGAATCAGAGCAGCCGAAGCTGTGCTCATGCCGGATCAGCACAAGACAAGAAGGGAGCAGGACCCCGACCGTGACTCCGGAGGCTCGCCGCCCACACTACTGCGCTAAGGTCTCGCTGCAATCACACTTTCAATTTTAGATGCAGGTCTCCAGAAGTGGATCCAATGGCAAAGAGATGGTCACATCAGTCCAATATAAGTCCCGTTCCTTGCACATCTATTCCTGGGCTCTGTCTCAAAACCCGGCGTCGAAACAAGAAAATTATATCAGCCCCAAAGGTTTCACTACAGTTAAGACCGATTGATTTGCAACCAGTCCCGCAGCACACTGTCCGGGCCTCCCCCCCGGCCCACCCCTCGCCCTCAGCACTCCGCCCGGGCCCCCCCTCGCCCGCAGCCCGGGCCCTCCCCCCCCCCTCTCCTCGCCCGCAGCCCGGGCCCTCCCCCCCCCCTCTCCTCGCCCGCAGCCCGGGCCCTCCCCCCCCCCTCTCCTCGCCCGCAGCCCGGGCCCCCCCCCCCCCCTCTCCTCGCCCGCAGCCCGGGCCCTCCCCCCCCCTCTCCTCGCCTGCAGCCCGGCCCCCCCCCTCTCTCCTCGCCCGCCCCCCCCCCTCTCTCCTCGCCCGCAGCCCGGGCCCTCCCCTCCCCCCCTCTCCTCGCCCGCAGCCCGGGCCCCTCCCCCCCCCCTCTCCCGCAGCCCGGGCCCCCCCCCCCCTCCCTCGCCGCAGCCCGGGCCCTCCCCCCCCCTCCTCGCCCGCAGCACACCGACCTGTGAACGTCTCTGCAGCCAATCACTGGGCTCAGTGGTTCCATATCCTCTACCTCGGCTTGCCCACTAAAGGCCAGTGATTGTCTGCAGCGGTCACATATAGCAGCCCTGTATACAGACACTGACAGAGAGCAGGCGCTGCTGGGGCTTCAGCAGGATAAGTCACTCTATGACGAGTATAAAGCGTCTTTCCAGTCTCATGGTCCCTTCGTGCTGTTACCAAGGCAGACAAGCGTCTCTACCAGGGGAGCGTGTCACTTTAAATCCACGTGGGAACCATGGCCGCCCTCGCCGGTAGTGTAAATGTCAAGCAACGCACGGATATGTTGTGCAATTATCTCAAGGTCGAGCGGCAGTAAAACGTCAGAGCCCCAATGCGCCAGCGATGGAGACCCCAGAGTTTATCCTCTCTGCAGACAAATGCAATCTAGTGTTCTCTGTTAGCACCCACCTTGCAGCTCATCATTTCTGCCACCCGCTCCTGAGGCTTCTGGCTCGCTTTGGGTCGCACCAACACATAGACGGCTCTAATCCCCGGGCAAGATCTCAGCAACTTCTCCAGGAGAACCTTCCCCATGAAGCCGGTGGCTCCGGTGATGAGGACGTTCTTCCCTCTGTAGAAATCTGGAATGGATGCCATGGTGAACCTGAAGTCGGGAAG